>NC_059334.1:17580583-17886475 GCF_018350155.1 Leopardus geoffroyi | reverse complement strand
ATTTCTGTAACCACTACCTAAAACTCAATTGAGCACAACACTTCTGTGATTCCAGAAAGCTCCCCCGGTCCCTGCCAGGCAATGCCAGTGCACCCCAGGTCACCGCAGCTCTCATATTTACTACCACGGATTAGCTTTGCCTTTCTTTAAGGTCATGTAGAATGAACTAATACATCGCATGATCTGTCGGTGTCTTTTCATGTCTGGCATCTTTCACACACGGAAGTGTTTGAGATCCAAGCATACTGCTTTTTATATTAGTAATTGATTCCTTTTCATTGCTGAGTGCTAGTTCATTTAAGGGATATACCATAGGGTATTCATCTGTCCCCTCCTCCACCTCCCCTCTGGCAACCACCAATTTGCTCTCTGTACTTAAGAGCCTATAGGGGCGCCTGGGTGGCTCAGTCGGTTGAGCATCTGACCTTGGCTCAGGTCATGATCTCATGGTTTGTGAGTTCGAGCCCTGCGTTGGGCTCTGTGCTGACAGCTCGGAGCCTGGAGCCTGCTTTGGATTCTGTGTCTCCCTCTCTCCCTGCCCCTCCCCTGCTTGCACTCTGTCTCTGTCTCTCTCGAAAATAAATAAACATTAAAAAAAAATTTGTAAGTCTCTTTGTGTTTGTTTGTTTTGTTTTTTTAGACTCTGCATAAGTCTGTGTGACTTATCATGCACAGTCTTATATGGGACTTTTATAGGACTCTATGGTGGGGGGAGGACGAGGACATATATTTTCATTTCTTTTAGGTAAATGTCTAGGAGTAGAATTTCCAGGACGTAGAGTAGATGCTTGTTTAATTTTTTCAAGAACTACCAACACATCTCCAAAGTGTCGCACTCTTGGTTAAATATTAGGGCTCATTCCACAGATATTGACCAAATACTAACAAAATGGAACAAAAATGTCTGCCGTTGGGACAGCTAGCTGGAGAAGACACAACGGACAAGTAAGTTAAATATAAAATGTCAAATGGTGATAAGTGCTGTAGAGAAAAGTAAAGTTCAAAGGAGGGATAAAGAAGCATCTGGCTTGGACAAGATTCGCATTAGCTGTCGTCATTAAAAAAAAACACACACACACACAAAAAAACGCAAAAACTGGATTCTGTTTCTTTTGTGACCCAGAAGTTGGCTCCTTGGGTTTTGCAGCCAGAAGGTGGTTTGGTGACCTTGACAAGAAGAATTGCAGTGAATCATAAGACCTCTTAGTTAACGGTGAGTCATTCTTGTCCGTGGACCAAAGAAACAGCTTTAAACCATCGTAGGTGACCTTTGGGCTCTGGAGTCAGGCAGTCTGGGCTCAAATACTGACTTTGGTCACTTGCTGAGTGCCCTTGGGCAAGTTATTACTTTCTCTAAGTCTTAGGTTTCCTATTTGCCAATAAAGAGCCCTAACTTCATAGGGTTCTAAGGTTAAAGGAGATAATGCTCATAAATTGCTTGGATGTAAGCACTGAAACACGAGAAACAGTGTCGGTTGTCGTTATTTTTTAAAGAGGAGACTTTTTATCTTAAAAAATTTTTTAATGTTTATTTTTGAAATACCATGAAATTGGATATTCCACACAGAAGTCGAGTCTCTCTCTCTCTCTCTCTCTCTTTCTTTCTTTTTTAATGTTTGTTTATCCATTTTTGAGACAGAGCAGAAGCAGGGGAGGGGCAGAGAGAGAGGGAGACACAGAATCTGCAGCAGGGTCCAGGCTCTGAGCTGTCAGCCCCTAGCGTGACTGACATGGGGCTCGAACCCACGAACCCCGAGATCATGACCTGAGCCAAAGTCAAACGCTTCACCCACTGAACCCCCCCAGGTGCCCCTGGAGGCTTGTTCTTCTGACACAAACCACATTGCTCCCAGCCTCAGGCTTTTTTTTCCTTCCGTATTTCTCTTCTCCCCTGTGTTGTCAGCATTTTCCCCACAGTCCCAAATTCCTGTTCATTTCTCCAGAGAGTGGTTCAATCGGCTCACTTGTTTTATTGCTTTCTGAAACCCCGGCTCTCAGGGTCCAACCTCTGCCACGAAGCTTCTTCTCAACAAAGACTCCTTCCTCTTCAGGAGGAAATTTTACAGCAGTTGTACTTGATAAACATTTGACAAATGATCTCTCTTTTGTCCTAGTTATCCTCGTGTGTGAGAGGAGATGTGTAATTTTGGATGGGGATGGGCATTTCCCTATAGTCTGTCTGAGAGCCTGTGTTTTCTCAGCAGAGGTGATATCTCAGAGGCTTGACTTGGTTTTCTGACCAGTGGAACAGAGATTTGGGGGTTTGTGGGGCGCTGCCTATACCTTTCTCTCTTCTCCTTGCCTTGCAGGGACCAACTTCAGGACGCAGTGCAGGGCAGGGGGGTGGTAAGAAGAGCCTTGCTGGCTGGGGGGAATTTTCTCCGCTCTGTAGAAAGCCAGCTTCATCCCTGAACTGTGTTCTCGGGCTCTCAGCTTGTGTTTTGCATGTTTGTTTCACTAAAGAAGTCTTCAGGGTTTTCTTTATGCCTTTTAGCAAACTATATTCTGTTCCTTAGGTATTTTGCATTTGGAATTATGCCTTGAATTGCAGCTTAATTGTTCTTCTTTTACTTTACTTCTCTATAATTGCCAAGCTTTCTAATTTTATTTTCTTTTTAAAATACCTTTTAAAAATCCTCTCTCCTTAGCATACACACACACACACACACGCACACACACACACACACACACATGCACACACACACACATGCAACCTAGGCGTAAATAGAACAAAGTATGTACAGGATTCGTATGAGGAAAACGACAAAGCTTTGATGAAAGAAATCAAAGCAGAACTAAATAAATGGAGACAGACTCCATGTTCATGGATAGGAAGACTCAATAGTGTCAAGATGTCGGTTCTTCCCAAATTAATCGATAAATTCAATACAATCCCAGTCGAAATCCCAGTGAGTGATTTTGTGGATATTGACAAGCTGACTCTAAAGTTGAACATTTAGGGGCGCCTGGGTGGCTCAGTCGGTTAAGCGTCTGACTCTTGATTTCTGCTCATGTCACAATCTCACAGTTCATGAGTTCGAGCCCCATGTCCGGTTCTGCACTGACAGCATGGATCCTATTTCAAATTCTCCCCCTCTCTCTGTCCCTCCCCTGCTTGTGCTCTCTCTCTCTCTCAAAATAAATAAGTAAACTTAAAAAATAAATAAACATTATTTAGAAAATAAAGTTTAACATTTACATGAAAAGGCAAAGACCCAGAAGAGCCAACACAATATTGAATAAAGTTGGGACGACTCACGTTATCGGACTTCAAGGTTTAATGTAAGCTACAACAATCGAGACAGTGTGGTAGTGGTAACAGAAGAGAAAAATAGACTCGTGTGTCAGAATACAAAGCCTAGAAACGGACCCACAGATAGTCAACTACTCTTTGACAAAGGAACGAAGACAATCCAATAGGGAAAGGATCATCTTTTCAACGAATAATGCCGGAACAGCTGGACGTGTCTATGCAAATAAATGAATCGAGACGCAAATTTTACACTCTTCACAAAAATGAACCCAAAACAGATCTTAGAACTAAGTGTAAAATGCAAACCTGTAAAACCTCACAAAAGATGGCCGAAAAAAATCTAGTGGACCTTGGGCTTGGCCGTGGCTTTTCGGATCACAAAGCGTAGTGAAAGAAAAAAAAAAACAAAAACCTGACAAGTTGTACTTCATTAAAATTAAAAACTTCTGCTCTGTGAAAGACGCTGTTTAACAAATGAAAGACAAGCCACAGAGTAGGGGAAAATATTTGCAAAACACATATCTAAAAAGGAAGGGTATCCAACATACACAAACTCAACCCTGAGAAAACAAACAACCCAGCTTAAAAATAAGGGGAAGATCTGAACCTGGAAAGATCTGAGCTGTAAAGTGATGGCAAATATACATATGAAAAGCTGCTCTCCCTCTCCGGTCATTAGGGAATTGCAAATTAAAACTACAAATTAGATGCTGCTTCGCACCTACACCACCAAATTCTGGCAAAGATACGAGCAACATAATTTCTCATTCAGTGCGAGCAGGAATTCAAAATGGTGCAGCCACTTTGGAGGACGGCCTGGCGGTTTCTCACAAAACTAAACATACCCCTACCATATGATCCAGCAGTTGTGTTCCTTGGTATTTATCCAGTTAAGTCAAAAACTTATGTCCAAACAAAAACCATAGCAGGTCCTATACAGGGAGTGAACCCTAATAAAATCTGTGCATTTCAGTTCAGAGTAATGTATCGATATTGGCTCATCGCTTGTAACAAAGGTCCCTCACTAATGCAAGACGTTAATAATAGGGGAACTGTGTTGGGGGAGGGCACGTTATGAGGGAATTTATGGGAACCTTCCTTCCACTTTCGGATCCACTTTCCTGTAAACCTAAAATTGTCCTATACATTAGTTTACTGGGGCAGTTGTCACCAAGGACCGCAAACTGGGGGACTTACAACAACAGAAATAGATTGTGTCGTAATTCTGGAGGCTAGAAGTCCAAAATGAAGGTACTGGAAGGGCTGACTATGCCCCTTCTAAGACTCTGGGCAGAATGCTTCTTTTTTAAAGTTTATATATTTATTTGGAGAGAGAGAAAGAGAGAGAATCCCAAGGAGGGTCTGCACTGTCAGTGCGGAGCCTGATGCAGGGGTCAGACTCGCAAATCCTGAGATCATGACCTGAGCTGAAATCAAGAGTTGGTTGCTTAACCGACTGAGCCACCCAGAGGTCCCCTTCCTGGCCTCTTCTTAGTTTCTGGGAAGTCCTTCTGGGAAGCTGGCAGTTCTTGGAGTTCTTGGCTTACAGCTGCCTCAGTACAATCTCTGCCTCCATCACCACATCCCTGTTTCCTATCATCTTTGCTCTGTGCATGTGATGTTTGGGTCCAAAGGTCCCCATTTTATAGGGGCACCAGTCGCATTGGATTGGGCCCACCCCAATGCCCTCATCTTAGTTTGATTATCTACCTACACTCTATTTCCAACTGAGGTCCCATTCATAGGTATGGGGGACTTCCAGATATCTTTTTAGGGGACACGATGCAAGCTGTAACATGCCCTAAAAAATAAAATATAAAATTAAAATTAAAAAAAAAATAAGGGTGTTCATTTTTAAAAGTCCCCTCTCCTTCTCTGGATAGGAAGACGGGAAGAAGTAACTTTCCTGGCTTTGGCTTAATTCTCTGGCATAGATATTTGACTAGTAATACCTATAGGCTCCAAGACTTGATGGTATTCATAATATGATTTTATATCATTCTCAGTATTCTATTGAAATAGAGGGGAAATAGTGAAATCTAAAGAAAAAAGAACCAACTCTTCTTTTATAGGACATAACTAAAAAATGAAAACTGCCCTCAAATATAAGCTATGATGAATATCAAGGTCTAGAAAGCAGCAAATAAAACTCATAGAGTTTGAAGACAATTCCCAGCTTATAGCATCTGTGCAAAGAAGTCAGGATCGGGGGAAGAGAGGAGCCCAGTTTGTGACTGCGTTCGTTGTGACATCGCACCCTGGCTGGTCGGCTGCCTTGTTTAGATTAGGGCACTAACAAAAGCACGCTTCAGATTTCCTCACAAGTGGGAAGAGTCCCTCTGTTCCAAGTCGTGAGCTGTGATCTGGGCCCCAGTCATCTCTCTGTCTTGTCAGATGAAGCAGTGTCTCTAGGACAACATAGATCTATCTCTGCCAGAGACAAGTGGCTGCCTGCTGCTCGGGATCTACTCTCCCCCTCTCCCTAACTGACCTAACCCCAGTTTTCTTTGAGACCATGAGCCTAGCGAGAACCAGTTGTCTCTCCTTACTCCCTTGTAGCTGGGGGTTCCAGGAGACCTAACTGTGCTGGTGGCCTGGTTGGAAGTCCCCAGAAAGGGCTGCCCTTCGTTAATCAGAGAAAGGCTTTCCAGATCTTCCTTCCTGGATGCGGGTACGATATCTGGAGGTTTGGCAGCCATCTTTTGACCATGACTATGCGGAGCTCACTCTCAGGAGAGTGGAACTGAATGAGAGAAGAAATCTGGGACACGACACTGATGAAATCGGGGCCCGCGGCTGCTCCGTCCTCTTTTTTTCTCCTCCACACTTTTTCTTACAGTTTTATTTGTCATTTGGGCTTTAGGATTTGCCACATTTTGGATTTTGCTAATTTGCAAGACACGTAATATCTACTTATTTGGCTTTATGCAATGTTAACGAATACCAATGATCATTACAGGCTCCAAATACATGATATTCTAATTTTACTATTCCCTCATTTAGAAGCAGTGATAAAGGGAAAGGTTTGCCCATCAACTATTTGGTTGCTTTGAGGAACAATTCATGCAAAAAAGATCATGTAAACTCTTGACCCTTTTTTCTTTATCACTCTTCGAACTAAGGGGTTAGTGTCCTACTGTCCTTAAAGGCAACCAATTCAGAGATTTTTAACATGTTCATTTGTGTGTTTTCATCGTGAATAACTCCTGGACTTACATATATGCGATGTGTTTACATCCATAGCTATTATTATTTTTATTCATGTTCAAACTATCCTAGCCTTTGGCCCCTGGGAATCTCTTCAAGTGGCTTCTGAGGCGACCCCACTAAGTATAATGCTTTTTATACATTTTTTATGCCCTTTGTGAGGTTGTGGAAGTTCACTCCTTACTATATTGGCTAAGAGATTTTATCATGATTAGAAGTGAAATTTTATCAAATGTTCTCTCTGCATGTATCGAGATGATCATATGGTTTGTAATCCTTTATTATTGTGATGAATTTTGTAAATCACTCTCCTAATGTTAAATTAGCCTTTTTAGAAATTCAAGTATAATGAACAAGTGATGTTATATTCGTTTCAGGTGTATAATGTAATGATTCAACAATGCTATGTGCTACTCAATGCTTATCTCGGTAAGTGTGCTTTTAATCCCCTTTATCAATTTCACACACACCCCCACCTCCCGTCTGGCAACCCCCAGTTTGTTCTCTGCATTTTAAGAGTCTGGTTTTTTCATTTACCTCCTTTTTGTTTGTTTGTTTTGTTCCTTAAACTACACGCATGAGCAAAATCACAGGGTATTTGTCTTTCTCTGTCTGACTTAATTCATTTAGCATTTTACCCGCTAGATCCATCCATGTCATTGCAAATGGCAAAACCTCATTCTTTTTCACGGCCAAGTAATAGTCCATACTGGATATACACCACGTCGTCGTTATCCACTCATCCACCAATGGGCATTGGGGTTGCTTGTATATCTTCGCTATTGTAAATAATGCGGCACGAAACAAAAAGGTGCATCTATCTTTTCCAATTAGTGCTTTCATTTTCTTTGGGTAAACACCCAGTAGTGGAATTACTGTATTATATGGTCATTCTATTTTTAATTTTTTGAGGAAGCTCCATGCTGTTTTCCACAGTGGCTGTCCCGATTTGCATTCCCAGCCAACAATGCACAAGGACTCCTTTTTCATCCTGACCCTTGCCAACACTTGTTATTTCTTGTGTTTTAGTTATTTATTTATTTAATTTAAGCCGTTCTGACAGGTGTAAAGTGACATCTCATTGTGGGCTTAACTTGCCTTTCAATCCCAGGACTCGACTTTCTTGGTCATGATACGTTAATCTTTTTATGTATTGCAGGATTTCATTTGTTCCGTTGAGGCTTTCGGCCTTTACGCTCATGAGTGAGATTGATCTACAATTCTTTCTCATGTCATTCTTTTCAGGTTTTTAGCATGCCAACCTCGTAAAGTGAATTGGGGATTTTTTTTTTTTTCCTTTTTAAAATATTATTTGGCAGTTAATAGTACTTATTTCTTCCTGAAGGTTCGGTAAAGCTGGTGGTAAAGCCAACGGGACTCAATATTTCTTCAAGGGTATGTTTTGAGACTACTGATTCCATTTCCTTAATCAGTTTAAGACTATTCCTCTTTTCTTGATAACTGCATTTTAAACGAATTTGTCCAGCCCATTCGTTTTTAAAATGTACTCATTTTTAAAATGTCCAACCCATTCATTTTTAAATGAATTTAAAATTCATTTTTAAATGTATTGGCGTATACCACATCTTCTTATCCATTTGGTCTCAGAAGGTGTGTATTCTTGATTGCTTTTCCAGTAGAACTCACTGGGGACTTTGTCCTCTCTTTTTCTTCATAAGCTTCAACCAATGTTTTCTATTCATTTAACCTTTTTGAAGAGCTAACTTTTGGTTCTGTTGATCCTTCTTTTTCTTTGTTTCCTTTATCATTACCATCTACTTTCATCATTCCATGCTTCTACTTCCTTGTCATTAATTCTGCTGTGTTCTTAAAGCAAAATTGGGTGTTTACCTCGTTATTGTAGAGGCTTGCTTTTTTTCCCTAATGTTAATACCTGACCTAATAGAGTACTGTTTTGGCTCTCCTGTAGGTTTGATATCTAATATTTTTATTATTTTTTACGTCCAACTATTTTCCCCTTTCCATTATAAATCTCTTTGGACCAACAAGCAGTTTAAAAGACTATTTTTAATGTCTAAGTGTATGATTTTCTCCAGGTTTTTGCAGTTGCTAATGTTTATGTGCTCCAGTATAATTGCATTGTGGTCCTTATATGTATGTAATGCCAATCCTTCTAAATTTGATGCAGAAAGCAGATGGTCAATTTTCATGTGCATTCCATATGTGCCTGAAAAGGATGTGTTTTCTTTAATTTCAAGGTGTAACGTTATATGTTGTCTATATATTTATTCATATTTGGTTTGTTCGATTTATCAGTTATGGTTTGTCCACTACAATTATCTACAGAGAGATATATTAAAATCAAAATCTCCCACTATTAAGATGAATTTTTATATTTCTTTTTCAATAGGAAATAGTCACTTTTTCAATAGTCAGTTTTTGATATACGTATTTTGAAATTAAATATCAATTTCCTATGCATTCATTCTTATGCATTGAACCTTTCCTCGTTATCTTTATCTCTAGTGAATCCCCAATGAAACTTACTTTCTTTAAATTCTTTTTTTTTTTAATTTTTTTAAATGTTTATTTATTTTTGAGACAGAGAGAGACAGAGCATGAATGGGAGAGGGTCAGAGAGAGAGAGGGAGACACAGAATCCGAAACAGGCTCCAGGCTCTGAGCGGTCAGCACAGAGCCTGACGCGGGGCTCGAACTCACGGACCGCGAGATCATGACCTGAGCTGAAGTCGGACGCTTAACCGACTGAGCCACCCAGGCGCCCCTAAATTCTCTTTTTTAATATGAAGTTTATTGTCAAATTGGTTTCATCTTTAAATTCTTTATGTCAGCTTTTGGGGGGTTAATATTCAACTAGTACATATTTTCCTATTCATTGACTTTTAATCACTTAAGGTAATACCTTATAGGTATACCTCTTGTAATCAGCCTATGCATGGCATTATTTTAACTCAGTCTTCCACCCTTTCCTTCGAACTGTAGAGCTTAGTCATTTTACATTTATTATAGTTACTGATATGCTAGGTTTCTATTCATTACTATAATATTATATGGTTACATTTGTCTACTTTTTCTATTTCTATTTTCCTCCTTTTTCTGCCTACTTTTGGAATGATTGCAAGTCTTCTACCCACTCATTTCATTTTTTTCTGTCTACTTTGTTTGGAAATTACATTTTCATTCTTTTCACAGAACTCCACTGCAGGGCTATATCATAGGGTACTCAACCAGTCACCAACTGATGAACATATAGGCTGTTTTCAGTCTTTTGCTATTATACACAGAACTGTAATAGATAGCCTTTACTATTTCTACTTTTTATTTATTTATTTATTTTAATATTAAATCTATTGTCAAATTGGTTTCCATACAACACCCAGTGCTCATCCCAACAGGTGCCCTCCTCAATGCCCATCACCCACCGTCCCCTCCCTCCCACCCCCCATCAACCCTCAGTTTATTCTCAGTTTTTAAGAGTCTCTTATGGTTTGCCTCCTTCCCTCTTTGTAACTTTTTTTTTTTCTCCTTCTCCTCCCCCATGGTCTTCTGTTAAGTTTCTCAGGATCCACATAAGAGTGAAAACATATGGTATCTGTTTTTCTCTGTATGGCTTATTTCACTTAGCATAACACTCTCCAGTTCCATCCATGTTGCTACAAAAGGCCAGATTTCATTCTTTCTCATTGCCAAGTAGTATTCCATTGTGTATATAAACCACATCTTCTTTATCCATTCGTCAGTTGATGGACATTTAGGCTCTTTCCACAATTTGGCTATTGTTGAGAGTGCTGCTATAAACATTGGGGTACAAGTGCCCCTATGCATCAGCATTCCTGTATCCCTTCGGTAAATTCCTAGCAGTGCTATTGCTGGGTCATAGGGTAGTTCTATTTTTAATGTTTTGAGGAACCTCCACACTGTTTTCCAGAGCGGCTGCACCAGTTTGCATTCCCACCAACAGTGCAAGAGGGTTCCCTTTCTCCACATCCTCTCCAGCATCTATAGTCTCCTGATTTGTTCATTTTGGCCACTCTGACTGGCGTGAGGTGATATCTGAGTGTGGTTTTGATTTGTATTTCCCTGATGAGGAGCAACATTAAACATCTTTTCATGTGCCTGTTGGCCATCTGGATGTCTTCTTTAGAGAAGTGTCTATTCATGTTTTCTGCCCATTTCCTCACTGGATTATTTGTTTGTTGGGTGTGGAGTTTACCACTTCTACTTTTTAAAGAGTAGTTTCTAGCCTTATGAAAGCTTAGATTTTCAGGTACGCATATGTCGCCTATAAAGACTAAAAGTAAAAAGCATCTTCAACCTCCTCTTGAAAAATACAAGGACCTTCAAGAACTTTAAAAATGACCAATACTCTTTTGATGTGAATTTTATATTGTCTAGAATTTTAATTCTACACTGTTTTTGACCTGTAAGTCTAATATTATTAACGTTTCTTGTATTATAAATGTACATTAGATTTACCGACGTATTCGTCAATGTCTCGGCTTGCCATTTTTCCTTATATGATAGGTCTTCCAGCTGCTGTCCCTTTGGAATTCACCTCGTTCCTTGGATCTGAAAATTGGTGTCTGTCCACTATCCTGGATACATTTTCATCTATAATTTAAAAAATATATATGATCTGTCCTCCTCATGCTGAGAGTCTGTTAAGACATTTGTCACACCCTATCATTGTAGGCTCTCTGTTTCCTGACTCCTTTTTCATGTTTTGTTTCCCTTTGTGGCACCAAGTTGCCTTGTAGAACATGTTTCTCACCTGTCTTCAAGTTCACTGAATTTCTCTTTAGCCATCTCTAATCTGCTGGCTAATCCATGGGGTTTTCATTTCACTGCTTGCTTTTTCATTTCAATTGTTCTTTTAAAAAAGTATCTTCATGCTCATGTTGTGGGATCTGTTGTTCCTAGCTCATATTTTCAAGATCCCTTTCAGGACTTTTTTTTTTTTTTTTTTTCTTCTGTCTGTGGATCATGCTGGCTCTCGCACATAGTGCTTTCTTTCCTTGTGGGTTTTGCGACTTGTGCCACGGACACCTTATTTCCTTGGACCATTATTCCCGAAAAAGCCTTTGAGTCCTGGGATAGGGCTGAGTTCTTTCAAAGAGGACCCACATTTGCTTTTTGTAGTAGCCTGGATGTGATGCAAACATGGGACTACTTTATTTTTTTTTTTAATAAAAAAAAAATATTTATTTACTTTGAGAGACAGAGAGAGAGAGAGTATGTGTGAGCAGAGAAGGGGCAGAGAGAGAGGGAGAGAGAGAATTCTAAGCAGGCTCCAGGCTCTGACCTATCAGTGCAGAGCCCAAGGCGGGGCTCGAACCCACAAACCATGAGATCATGATCTGAGCCAAAATCAAGACTCAGATGCTTAACTAACTGAGCCACCCAGGGGCCCCTACCTGGGACTACTTTGAATAAAATTATCTACAAGTGGTTTTTAGAGGCTACGGAGATCATCTGAATTTAGTCCCAACACTTGGACAATATCTCCTTTAGAGCTATGTATTCTCAGGGGAATGTTTGTTCTTTTCCCCAGCAGTTAAGTCTAGACAGGTAATTTCCTGGCTTTAACCGTCTGCAGTTAAGATTTATTTCTGGTTCACCCTAACACAAGAAATTATAGCCCTCTGGGTTCCCGGTCTTATGCATCTATTCTGTATCAGATTCCTTACTTGGGATGGTCTCTAAGATTTCAATCTGGCCTCTCACACCTGTGTACATATCCAAGCAGAACTTCAAGTTTTCTATGTTTCAAGAGAAACCTTCTAAGTGAAAACTAGCTTTCCACTTGCTTACCTCCTAAGGTTTGTGCTTTTGCTTTGCTCTGAGTCTCTGTGGATTCCTTGCTTTGGTTCCATCCAATGATACATTTAAAAGGCACGATGAATATGGTCACTTCAATCCGAAGGGTTGGACAGGGTGCCCAAACTGCTTTACTGCCGGAAGCTGAAGTTTGGCTTTTGGTTTTGACAGAAACTGTTGGGTGGCCCAGGGACTAAACACAAACAATCCTACCACGGCCCACAGGAAACAACTCATGCTCCGTCTCTCCTCCATGACAGGTCCCTTAGATGAAAACCAAAGCAATAAATTACCAACTTATAATAAATCACTACTGGTGGCATTTCTGGCAGGTTGTCTTGTCACAAGCGAAGGATATGCTTTTCTAAGTGAGGAAAGAGTGGGTGGCTCTTGTGCGAAGGTTGAGATAACCTGATACAACTCCTCCAGGGCAGTGATGAACTTTTCGGGACCGTTTCAAAATTTCCAAAGGGAATAATATCCAGGCTGATAACGAGCCCTCAAAGCAACAGCTTAGCTGCCCAGAATAGCTCAGAGCATTTTGGAGCCTGCAGTTTCTCTCTCTCTCCTGAGACTCGGTATTGCAGCCATTCACAACTTAAAGAGCATGATTTATTCATCCCCCGATATCATGAGAACCAAAATGGGTTGAGTTCATTTGAAATGCAGATGTGTCTGCACTGTAATTACAATTGCCCTTGTGATTTTTACCATGAAGCTCAGCCCTCAAGTGGAAATGAGAAAGATGTGGGCCACAACAGCAATGAAATATTTTGGCCCAAGACTGAAGCCAGTTTTAAAATACACACAAAGAGGGGCGCCTGGGTGGCTCAGTCGGTTAAGCGTCCGACTTCGGCTCAGGTCATGATCTCATGGTCCGTGAGTTCGAGCCCCGTGTCGGGCTCTGTGCTGACCGCTCGGAGCCTGGAGCCTGTTTCGGATTCTGTGTCTCCCTCTCTCTGCCCCTCCCCTGTTCATGCTCTGTCTCTCTCGGTCTCAAAAATAAATAAACGTTAAAAAAAATAATAAAATAAAATAAAATACACACAAAGAAGAGCAGGAAACACACCAGGAACAGACTTGGCTAGCATAACTTTTTTTCCTTCCCTCTGATAAATACCTTGCTTTAGACCCCATGAAGGGACATTCGTGGTGACCACAGGCAGAGAAGGTAAAGGGGACATATTAATTATCCTGTGGACGGCGTCTTGTTCAAGAGACTGCAGAAAGCTGGTGAGCATTTCTGAAGGCTTCTCAGAGGCACAAAACTAGCTACGATCCACGGAAAATGGCATTTGCTTTAGCGAAAATGCCACACCTCCTTTTGGGAGGCGTGAGCTACTTAAATAAGACACGATTGAATCCTGGGGCACCCTCGAGACTCACGTCCACATACAGATTACATCCCACATTGTACCCTTGTCAGAGGCCATTTCTGAGACACACACACACACACACACACACACACGCACACACACACAAACCCACACGCGAAACACCATTTGTTAGAAATATCTTTAGGAGACCATGATAGCATCACTTTCCCCTGGGACCTTCCAGAGAGCAGTGGTTTAAATTTTAGTTTTACCCAGCAGCTGTGCCACCTGGCACGAATTACCTAATTTTTCTCCTCATCAGTTCCCTCCTTTACACAATGGGCGGAATGATATCTACCCCATGTGATATCAGAAGGCGGAATGCCTGTGAAAATAAAGTCTACGCAAGTGTCAGTTGAGTTTACCATTGGGCACAAAGCATATTTATAGAGCAGAATAGCAGAAATCCCAGGCACAGAGTGAACGGGCCCACGGTAGACCCCTCCTCCTCTTTCACTCTTGATCTTGTCGACAAGTTCTTTTACAAGTTACAGTGTCTAGGCTCCACCCTGACCAAGAGCGGGAGGGCAACAGCATTAAATGCCTTTGCTCAGTTGGGGTATTGAATTCTGGGATGGGCTGTTGCCTTTATGGCAGGGGACAGGCCCCCAAACCAGAAGTTCCTTCGGTTTCACGTGGCCTTCTTCTTTAGGGGAGCCTCTAATACGAATGTTCCTGGGTTGTGGGACAGGTGGATATTTGCTAGCAGGGACGACAAGGAGGAGAGTTCGCCATTGCGGGGAAACTCTGTGATCAACTTTGCCCAAGAAAAACCTGAATTGGCCTGTGTACTGTGCCCCCTATGAGAGTCAGGGAGGCCCCTACCCTTATGCTTCCATGTCTGATACATTTGACCCCGGCCCCTTATCAGGGGGTCCCTTAACAGGGGGTGGAGGGCTGCCTTTCCCAAAGCCAGCCAAGTGATAAGCCAGCCTGTGACCTGTAGCTCGATCCCCCTTATGAATGGCACGTCAGTCCCGAACATTTGAAACGACCCTTCTATTCCCACGTGGTTCTCAGGAGAATTGTTTCTTCCAAGCAACTGCTGCCTGATCTTAGTTTGCTCTTGAGTCTCAAACTATGTGCATTCTTTTTTTTTTTCTTTTTTAATGTTTATTTTTGAGAGAGAGAGAGAGAGCATGTGCGAGAGTGGGGGAGGTGCAGAGGTGGGGGAGGGATCCAAAGCGGGCTCTGGGCTGACAGCAGACAGCTCGATGCGGGGCTCGAACTCATGAACTTTGAGGTCATGACCGGAGCTGACGTCGGATGCTTCGCCGACTGAGCCACTGGGTGCCCTGATGTGTGCATTCTTTAAGACCTCTGGTCATGGTAGTCCAGTTTGCCTAACAACTCTGTTACTGTGCCCTGAGACATTGATATTTTGAGTGTGTAGGATCCATAATAGTGACATGTGAATTACCGATGCTTACAGTGTAACCATTGATCAACCCCTGAAGATATTGTGACCTAGCGTCTTCTTAGGAAAAACTTGCCTGAAAATTTTAAGCTGGAATGTCACTAGAACCACGGTTTCGAAAAAAACTACAGGCGGGGCGCCTGGGTGGCTCAGTCGGTTAAGCGTCCGACTTCGGCTCAGGTCATGATCTCGAGGTCCGTGAGTTCAAGCCCCGCGTCGGGCTCTGTGCTGACCGCTCAGAGCCTGGAGCCTGTTTCAGATTCTGTGTCTCCCTCTCTCTCTGACCCTCCCCCGTTCATGCTCTGTCTCTCTCTGTCTCAAAAATAAAATAAACGTTAAAAAAACAAAAACAAAAACTACAGGCTCCTTATATGTTTGGCACCTGCATTAGGAATTGTGTACAAATTCTTCATAATGTCTGTGCATTGACCCTCAGAACAACCAATAAAATCTCAATTATGGGAGTGCCTGGGTGGCTCAGTCGGTTGAGCAGCTGACTCTTGATTTCAGCTCGGGTCATGATCCCAGGGTCTTGAGATTGAGCCCCATGTCGGGCCCATGATGAGCTGATGACCATGGAGCCTGCTTGGAATTCTCTCTCTCTCTCTCTCTCTCTCTCTCTTCCTCTGTCTCTTTCCCCCACTACCACTTTCTCTCTCTCTCTCTCTCTCAAATAAAAAAATAAATAAAAATTTAAAAATTCTCAATTACGAAAGGAAAAAAGGATCTGAACGGACACCCAGGCACCACACCGAGCAAGGCATACAGGTGGCCAAAGAAAGCATGCGAAAAGCTTCTCAACATCACCTGTTGTTAAAGGTACTGCAGATTAAAACAACAATGAGATCCCACTACACACCCGTTAGAATAGCTCCAAGTCTGGAAAAGTGGCAGGCCCACATCCTAGCGAGAATGAGGAACTCTCGTTCCTTGTTGACGGGGATGCAAACTTGGGTATAGCTGCTTTGAGAGACGGTGTGGTAGTTTCTTTCAGAGCTAAACGTACTTTGACCATGCAGTCCAACAATCTCGCTGCCAATTTACCCAAGTGAGTTGACAACTCACCACACAAAAACCCGTACACGAATGTTCATAGCGTCTTTATTCATAGTCACTAAAACTGGGGAGCAACCAATGCGTCCTTTAAGATAAATATACAAAGTATATTATATCCAGACAATGCATAAAAAGCAATGGGCTACCAAGCCATGAAAAGACATGGAAACTTAAATGCATATCGCTAAGTGAAAGAAATCAGTCTGGAAAGGTTACATCCAGGCATGCCTCGCCAAGCCCATATCAGATGGCAAACTTAGTTGATAAATGTTGTGCGTGTTCTGACGGCTCCCTCTCTCTCTCCGAGACACAATATTGAAATCAGGCCAAGTAATTCCCCTACAGTGGCCTCTAAGTGTTCAAGTGAAAGGCAGAGTCACACGTCTCTCACTGTACATCAAAAGCTAGAAATGATCGGGGCGCCTGGGTGGCGCAGTCGGTTGGGCGTCCGACTTCAGCCAGGTCACGATCTCGCGGTCCGTGGGTTCGAGCCCCGCGTCGGGCTCTGGGCTGATGGCTCAGAGCCTGGAGCCTGTTTCCAATTCTGTGTCTCCCTCTCTCTCTGCCCCTCCCCCGTTCATGCTCTGTCTCTCTCTGTCCCAAAAATAAAGAAACGTTGAAAAAAAAAAAAATTAAAAAAAAAAAAGCTAGAAATGATTAAGCTCAGTGAGGAAGGCTTGCCAAACGCTGAGACAGGCCAAAACCAAAATCAAGAGTCGAACGCTCAACTGACTGAGCCACCCAGGTGCCCCTGGAATTGAACACTTATTTCAGTGAGTGGATGGGAGTTGATGGGAGCTAGGTTTCTCAGCGTTGGAGTAGAAAGTTACAGACAAGCAAGGGGCAGAGGCTGGATATATATATATATATATATATATATATATATATGATCTACATTATAAGAGATACATATGATATATATAACTATATCTTTATAGAGGTCTCTCTCTATTTCTATATGTGTGTGTGTATGTGAGATACATATAGCCTGTGTCAGAATCCCCCCCCTTTTTTTTAATTTATTTGAGAGAGAGAGAGACAGACAGACAGAGACAGAGTGCAAGTGGGGGAGAGGCAGAGAGAGAGGGAGACACAGAATACGAAGTAGGCTCCAGGCTCTGAGCTGTCAGCACAGAGACCGCCATGGGGCTTGAACTCGCGAACCATGAGATCATGACCTGAGCTCAAGTCGGACGCTTAACCGACTGAGCCACCCCGGCGGCCCCAGAATCCCCTTCTTTTTTTTAAGGCTGAATAATATTCCATTCCGTTCCATTCATCTGTTGATGGACATTTGATTTATTTCTGCCTTTTGAGTGTGAATAATGCTGCTGTGAACTTTAGTCATTTTTATTTTTAATTTTTATTTTAATTTTTTTAGAAAGAGAGAGAGAGCACAAGCTGAGAAGAGGGGCAGAGGGAGAGAGAAAGGATCTTAGCAGGTTCCACACTCAATACAAAGCCCAATGTGAGGCTTGATCCCATGACCCTGGAATCATGACCTGAGCTGGAATCAACAGCCAGATGCTTCATTAACTCAGTCACCAAGGAGCCCCTAAACATTTTTAAATTGACAAATGTGGGGTACAAGGTAGAGAAATGTAGGACGCAATATGTAGACGTTAGTGGGACAGGAGCTACTTGAATCCCCATGTAGAGAGAGGGCATCTCAGGCCAGACTGCACCAGTAATTTGGCAGAGAACTTGGCCCCTGACTCCCATGGCTGACAGAGACTTGGATTCCCGGTGAGTGAGCTGAAGGTCAGCTCTGGCTGGAACTTGTCCTTGTTAGCAGGGACTTGAAAAACGTGTTTCTCTCTTCACTTGAAGAGGCCGTGCAGAAATAGGGGTCTCCTAATTCTCGAGCTTTGGGGCATATACCCTTCCTGCAGAAGTTTTGGGTCTGCGACGGTGGCTTTGTGTCCAGTGGGTCCTTAGGAAATTTGCCAAGTGATTCACTGAATGACTGATGTGTTCACCGGGTTAGTGAGGAAAATGACACACCCTGGGGTGGGGGGCAGGGTATGAACGTATGAATGTGTAAGATGGATTCCGTACTGGAGGAAGATTAGCTGATACCCAAGAGAAGAAAAAGAAGTATCTGATGGACCATACAGCATTCAGGGGACCCCTCTCCTAGTTACTGATATTTTCTATTTGCTACCAGCCTTCTTCGGAATGCCTTTTTGAGAAGGAGATGTCACATGTAGTTTTGATTCTTAGAACCTGACGGGGTCATAAGACGCCTTCTACGAGAACGAATACTGGGGCATCCGGTGGCAAGGAGTGAGGGTCTCCCCTGTAGGAAGCGTACAAAGAAGGATCTAACATTTATGGACTGGTTGCAAGGTGAGAGCCAATGGCTTGGTTCACAGTGACGGCTTTTTGCACTGGGTGTAGTTCAGGGGGAGGGTGGGGTGGGTGAAGTACCTTAGAAAGAAAAGTGAGAACATAAGTTTATGTACCCAATCTGATTTTTGAGAGAGCTTGGAGTTGGGCTTTGTTCTGGAGGCCAGGTGTGGCCTTGCCTCGGGGTGGGTGTGGCAAGGGTGGGCAGGTTCGGATGGTTGTGGGAGGTACAGAGCTCAAGGGGCTCAGTGTGTTCTTTGGCTTGGCCCTTGGGTGAGTGACAAACAGATTGCAGAGCATGTGCTCTCTCCCTCCTCTTGGCAGGTGGGTGTGTAGCCTGTGGGTTGGACCAATGTGGTCAAGAAAGTCCTGCAAATGGGCAGTCAGAGGCTATGGTGCCTCAGGGCCTGTTGGCAGCACCAGAGGCCAAGGTGAGTTGATAAACGTGAGGAATTTGCATATCAACAAGGCCAGGAGCATCACCAACGAGTTGGAAAGTATACTTTTGGAATGAAACGTTCATCAAGCCCAAATCCTTCCAGTTGTCAAGCAGTGGGAGAGTATCAGGAGAGACAGAGGACCGGCCTTTGCTCTTAATCAGTCTTGGTCATCTTATGATCCATAAGCCCCTCCCAGGAGCCCCAGCATTATTCCAGATAGATTCAGACTTTTCTTGACATCTAGGAATCGACCACATTGAATAGCTGTGTTCCATGTCTTATATCGATGGTTTGCAAATGCTAACAATCCCAGCCAACGTTGACGATCTAGTCACTTTTCTGTCCTTTCACTACTAGCCCAGTGCCACATACACTAAAAGCTGATGCCTGAACCATCTTCTAAAAACGAATATCTGATTGTGTCTCTCTGCTCTTACAGCCTTTCATCAGCTTTCCACGGCTCAGAAAATAAAGGCAAGTTCCTTGACATGGCTGGTGAGGTCTTGCCTGGTCCGGCCCCACCTCCTTCTCCAGCCTCACTGCCCAGCCGGGCCCCCTCGCCCTGTCTTTCTGGCTCTCGTATTTGCCAAGCTCTCGTCTGCCACAGGGACATTGCACATGCTAGATTTCCTGCCTGGAATGATCTTCCTCTTTGTATCTAGTTAATTCTTACTCACCGTGACTCAAAGGTCACTTGCTCAAGGAAGCTTTTTCTGATCGCTCTGACCAATTTAAATACCCCCATTATGGGCTCTCAGGGAACCACGAGAACTTGCATTTAGAAATGATTGCAATTGTGTATTTATTTACGTATGTTTTTTATTGGTGTTTGTCTCTCTTCCAAACTCTTAGCTCCTAAGGGTGGAAGCAATGTTGCTTTTGCCCATCGTTGTATCTCAGTGCCTGTTATTCCCTCAACAAATATTTATCGAGCACCTGCAAACGTGACAGACGCTGCTCTGGTGCTCGAGACGCTGGCATGAACAAAATGGAGGTCCCGCCCCCCATGGAGGGTGCTTTTTAGCACAGATTAGTCTACTAATATTAGCTTAATAAAATTCGTCAATAGTTACCATGTGCTAGGGCACTTGCTAAGTGCTTTTCATGAATTACCTCAATCCCCTCAAAATCTGATTTTTACCTTTTTAAATTCCTCTTCTTTCAGCTGTTAAAAATGGAAACTTGAGTCTCTCAAGCCCCTCATTTCACGGCATATTATTGCTAGCGACCTGCCGGACTCTTCCTCGGTTCACGGATTGATTTTCCTTTATCCCCTATTTCTGCTCCTGTAATGCACCCTTCTATACCTGAAATACTTCTGGTGGATCTTTTTGCTTGAATGTATTTTTCAAAAATGAAGTTTGCCACTTTGATGCGTTTTTATTGGCGTGTGATGAATTTTTAATTTACACAAAATTTGTATGTTATATATTTCTTTTCCCCATTGGCACTGCTCTTAAGATCTATCCATATTGTATGCATCTAATTCCCCAGTTCTAACTGCTGTCTAGTACGCCGTAAAATGCATTTAATACACTGCACCCCTCCAGTTCCTAGAGATGAACAACCACATTTCCATCAACCTAATAAATGTGTGATTTACACAATGAACACACTCATACATTTCTCCTTAGGTATGTAGAGACAAAATTAAACACCTGATGAGTGGCAGAACAAGAAGTTTCATGCAGCTACAATTTCTCACACCTAGAATTGGTGTGAATAGCAAATATTAATGATAGAAAACAAACTGAGGGTTGATGGAGGGAGGTGGGTGGGGGTGGGCTAAATGGGTGATGGGTATTGAGGAGGGCACTGGTGATGAGCACTGGGTGTTGTAAGTGAATCACTGGGTTCTATTCCTAAAACCAATATTTCATTGTATGTTAACTGGAATTTAAATAAACATTGGGAAAAAAAATCATGTAAATATTACATACTAATTGTGGAAATGTAATGATAAAACTTTCTAAAACATTAAATGGTACCAATTGGACACGTTTAATAGATAAGGAGTTAGAATGTTTGAACTGTGCTTACAACCAAAGAACAAAGGGGAGGCAATAGTATCCAAGTAGATTTGGCACTAGATCTTTACTATGCAAATAGGGATTCCAGAATGTTTCTTAGTTTCAATGGAAGCCTCTTCCATGGGTCTACTGTTAATGGACACAAAGAGCATACAAAGTGCATCGTATCTACCATAGCCCAAATCAGACAGGTTCGCTGCATTCTGGCCATGCAACAATATAGTGGAGTTTCATGTAGAGTATTGAACATGACGACATCTGAGATTCTTTACCACTTTAAGATGTCCTTGTTTAACTTGTGAGTCTATAGGCTGACTGTTTCACTTGATATTGTGAAAAGAGATTGAAGACACAGTTGCTGCTCTCAAAGAACTCAAGGTCTAGTTAGGGGACAGACAATAAACACCTAGTTAAATATGGCAGGATCTTTGCATTATCATGAAACCACACAGATCTTTATCATAACACAGAAATGAGATTACTAACTCAGGCCAGGAAAACAGAGTCAGGCTTCCTACAGAGGGTGATGCCTGGAGGGAGGGGTAGCAAGTGTGTATGCAGACAAGGAGGAAGGCATGCCCTGTGTCTGAAACGTACATGCCAAAGTACACAGGTGAAGTAATAAATGATTTTATTTTATTGAAAAATAAAATAATACTCTTTCAATAGCATTTACAAAATCAAATATCTAGGAGTGAATTTAATGAAAGATAAGCAAGAATTTTACCCTGGACACTGTAAGCATTTTTGAGAGTAATTAAAGAAGATATAAACAAGTGGAGAGATATACCATATTCATGGATTAGAAGAGTCAATGTTTTAAAATGTTAATTTGCTCTAAATTGATCTATAGTTCCAATGGAGTGTCTACCAAAATTACAGCAGGTTTGGGGGGAAGAAATAGAAAATCTAATCCTAAAATTTTTATGGAAATTCAGAGGAAGTGCCAGAAGTGCCAAAATTATCTTGACAAAGTGGAAGCGTGTGGAGGAACTTACGCTACATGATTTCGAGACTTGCTATAAACCCAATAATCAAGACAGCATGCTATTGCATAGGAATAGACACACAGGTCAATGGAACAGAAGGGAGAGCCCAGAAATAGACCTACACTTTTGCAGTCAACTCATTTTAGACAAGGGCACCAAAATCATTTAGTGGTGACAGGAAAATCTTTCAACAGATAGTGCTGGAAATACTGAATATTCTTATGAGAAAAAAAATAACGCCAACTCCTGTCTCACTGAACAAATAAAACAATAATTTGAGATGAATCAAAAGTCTATATGAGAAAAACAGAACCACAAATCTTCTAGAAGAAAATAGAAGAGAAATTCTTTGCAACCTTCAGTTAGATATAGAGGGTTGAGACAAGACACAAAAATGACAAACCATAACAAGAAAGTAACTGATGAAGTGGACTTCCTCACAATTAAAAATTCCTGCCCATCAAAGTTACCATTCGGAAAGCAAGCAGACAAACCACAGGTAGGGAAAATCTATTTGCAGAACATACATCCAGAATATATTATTAACAAATTAATTAATGGGAAGGTAAACAATTCAGTTTTTTAAATGGACAAAAACATTGGACAGATACTTCACAAAAGATGATATAGAAGTGGTCCGTAAGTACATGAGAATGTACTCAGATATACTCAGGTTATTAATTGTCAGAAAAATGCAAATTAAAAGCACATTGAGATACTGTTACACACCCACCAAGAATGGCAAAATTAAGACAACAACAACGACAATACCAAATGTTAGTGGGGGTGTGGAGAAGTTGGACTCTTGTCTACGGTGATGGAAGAGTCAAACAGTACAAGCAGTTTGGAGAACCATCTGGCAATCTGTAATAAAGTTAAGCATACAGCTTCCCCATGACCCAGCAATTCCACTTCTAGGCATTTGCCCAAGAGAAATAAATGATTTTCCACAAAAAGGCTAGCATAAAAATATTCTTAAGGAGTCTTATTCATGATAATCTCAAACTGAAAACACCTCAAATGTCCATCAACAGAAAAGTCGATTTTTAAATGGTGCCATATTCACACAATGGAATACACCCAATAATATTTTCTATACCATTCCATTTATGAAGATTCAGAACAGACAAAACTCATCTGTGGAAATAGAGGTCAGAAAATGGTTGCCTCTGGGTTGGGGGATGGTTGATTGACTGGAGAGGGACACGAGAGACCTTTCTAGAACACTGGAAATGTTTGGTATCTTGCCCTGCATACGTTAATTGTCAAAACTCATTGAACTGATCCCTTAGGATTTTTAAATTTTATTGTATGTTAATTATATCAACAGGAAGGGAAAGAGGGAGGGAGGAAGGGGAGAGGGCAGGCATCCAGGCTGGCAGGAACAAGGTCTGCAGAGAATCTCGAGCGATTGCTTATGCCTAGAACGCTGGCGCCTTGCTGGGAATGGGTAAGAAGGGAATCCTGCCCCCGCTCACAAGGCCCAAGGTGAATACGACCTTTCTCCCACTTGGGAAAGAGGAAGCCTGAATGATTCTGTGCAGCCGAATGACATTGGTGCCTTAGAAAGGTCACCTTGACAATAGGTGCTATCTGCTATGACCAGGCGGATGTTCCGGGACATAATTTGGAGATTCCAGCTGGTTACAGTGGTACAAGCAATGTTATTTTTAACTTCCCCAACAGGAGGGAAGAGCATTTCTCTGGTTGCTAGGAGATTCGTGTTCTTAGCAGTTACATTGGTTCCTAATTTTAAGTCTTGGGGGAAAGAAAAGTCTTGGGGGAAACTAGAAAACTTTACGAGCCAGACCGGTATGCCGTGCCAGGACTATGCACCTGCTAGAGTGTGGGCTATTTTTCTTTTAGTGTATTCATGAGTGACTGTCACCATAGCAACAGCGATGCTAGACAATGCTGGGTCATTAATGGAGAAATCCTGCTGGCTGGGTGGTGAAGGTCAGTACAGGAAGCCTTGTTCAGGACCAAAGGCAAGTGTTAGAACAGATGGGTTACCCTGGTAGCTACCACGGTAAGGGGGGCGGAGGGGAAGGTTGTAGGCAGAGGGTAATCTGACAGGTGCATAGGTTCACTACCAGCCCATCAGGGTCGTATTTCCTAGGGAGCAAAATCTCAAATCCTCTTGGCATTGGGATAAACCTTAGTGAGGTTTCTTGGGTATAGTACATTTGTCCAGACTCAACTATAGAGAACAAACTGAGGGTTACCAGGAGGGAGGTGGGTGGGGGATGGGTAAAGTAGGTGATGGGGGTGAAGGCGGGCACTTGTCTTGATGAGCACCAGGTGACGTATGGAAGTGTTGAATCCCTATGTGTACCCCTGACATTAATATTACACTGTATGTTAACTCACGGGAATTTAAATAAATACTTAGAAACATAAAGCGCATGTTTGTCAAATCAAAGATCTCATGGTGGCAGTAAGAGAAGCATCCCAAATTGCCTTCTGGCTTCGGAGTTTTGGCTTTCTCATAATCTCCATCAGTACCCAGCTTCCTTTAGTGGCATGGACAGTTGACCTAAATCTCTTCTGAAGTGTTTGTGAGACGTAGGTTCACGACCTCCTCTCATCCCCATAGAAAATACACAGGACTGGGGGGCCCGGGTGGGTCAGTTAAGCATTTGACTCTTGACTTCGGCTCAGGTCATGATCTCACAGTTTGTGGGTCCGAGCCCCACGTCGGGCTCTGCACTGGCAGCGCGGAGCCTGCTTGGGATGCCCTGTCTCCCTCTCTCTCTGTCCCTCCTCTGCTCATATACTCTCTCGCGCGCGCGCAAAATAAATAAATAAACATTAAAAAAAAATAAAAGATGGGGCTCCTGGGTGGCGCAGTCGGTTAAGCGTCCGACTTCAGCCAGGTCACGATCTCGCGGTCCGGGAGTTCGAGCCCCGCTTCAGGCTCTGGGCTGATGGCTCAGAGCCTGGAGCCTGTTTCCGATTCTGTGTCTCCCTCTCTCTCTGACCCTCCCCCGTTCATGCTCTGTCTCTCTCTGTCCCAAAAATAAATAAACGTTGAAAAAAAAATTAAAAAAAAATAAATAAATAAAAATAAAAGAACCTGATGCTGGTGGTTCTTTGGACCTGGTGCTCGGGACCACCTCTGGCAGAGCACAGGGCTGTGTCTCAGCATCCCTGACTCATTTCAATCCCCAATACAACGCTCTCTGCTCCTCACCACTGGGAAGCAACTTCGGCAGCTTTTCAGTGTCGTCCGGAGGCGATTCTGTGATGAGATGAAGAGTCCCCTCTTGTTTTGGTTTTCAACCTGTGTGTGCAGGTGGGGGTGAGGGGCACTGTCTTTCTACCCTGCTCCAAGGTGGGCCCCTCTCCCCCACTGCAGGTCAGAAGAGAGCCTCCAGAAATTCCCTAGACCAGCACGTCTCACCATCTTTTTCCCCGCTGGGTCACACGGGACGGATGGGGTCCCCATGGGTGGCGAGACTCAATGGATGCACTTAGATTTTGATGAAACGGCCAAAACATTGTTTGACGAAAGAAAGCACTGCGGTGATGCATAGTCGTTAGCACCATCTTGGGTCCCTTGGGGCGGGGGGGCAGGCTTGTTGGCATGGGGCGGGGGCGGGGGGGACACGCTGCCACTCCATTGCCTAGATTTCTGTGGCATTGGTCTGCAGGGAGAAAGAGTTTTTGCGCTCCACCCCTTCCTGTAGAACGTTGACTTTTAGGGCTCACCTCAATATCTGCAACAGAAGAATTGAGATGGGTGGACATTAATTTCCTCCACATTGTCCCCAGTACGTCCTTAGAGAGTACAGGGTAAGGGGGAAGACAGGCCCCTCCAGTTCATACACCCCTCACCACCTGCAGAAGCTTCCCGCATGTTCTCCACACTCTTGAAGGACACGTCAGGTTCTCCCTGGAACGGTGGCCCCTTGGTAATCATTTCCTAAGGAGATTTGAGGGGAGGGAGAAAGCCCCGGGGGAGGAGAATCAGAACCCTCTAGCAGGAGACCGCACTCTGTCTCCACCACCCCATAATTTTGAGAGTCACTGGTCTAGAGACGGGCAGAGGGGCAGCCCAGGAGTGAGCCTTCCCCCCACCGTGTTCTTCTCTGGAAAACTGACACCCAGGGTTATGCGGAGAAGGTTAGCCAGGATAGTGCCTAGCATGGGGGGTGTTCTCCAAAGAAGTTCGAGAGGGCTAGGCATCCAGAGGGAGATGGACAGAATCCTGCATTCCAGCAGAGATGGTGGGTGTGAGCTGTCACCTTGCAGAGATGCCGTCGACGGTATGGATCGGACGAGAATGTGAGAAGCACCATCCCCACCCCCACTCCCATCTCTCCATGGGGAGACTGTCCCAGCAATCTTGTGAAGTGTCAGTGACAGCCCCTGGAAGAGGCCCGGCCCTGCATAGACTTGAGTTCCGTGCACTGCGGACAGTTTCCTTCCTGGCCTGAGTAGGAGACAAGTCTCTATTTGCCTTTTCGTGTCTTGTTTTGTTCCCTTCCTCTTTCAGGGTTAAAATATCCTCCACCCAGGAGACAAAGGACGGACATTTTTGGAAGATGGCAAAAATGAGCCCAGAGGGCTCTCCAGACTTGGTGTTCCTCTACACCTGACGTGTGACCAGACAGACACATCTAGTTTGGATGCTAAATTAAGGGGAGAGGAGACTTAGGATGGCAGCTGGGCAGAGGACTAAATCAAATCAAATAAGGCAAGCAGTTATCCAAGTGAAATGGGCTTACAACCGTGGATATTAACGAGGCTTTGGCTTTAAACGGATGTGCTTAATCAAGCAACGCTGATCCATATTGGGAGCTGGAAGAATCGAGGTGGTTGTGTTGGCATCGTGCCAGAAAGGGTTTGGCTGTGTTATCCCCGTGTAAACAGGAGTGGCC
This sequence comes from Leopardus geoffroyi, assembly GCF_018350155.1. Classification (NCBI taxonomy): domain Eukaryota; kingdom Metazoa; phylum Chordata; class Mammalia; order Carnivora; family Felidae; genus Leopardus; species Leopardus geoffroyi. The sequence continues at coordinate 17,859,676 of NC_059334.1, read as the reverse complement.
GGCAGAGCAAAGGCAGCCCCGGACAGGGTGACGGATGCTGTCGGGGTGGCGGGGGAAATGTACATGCCTTCTCGCTTCTTCTCACTGTGGATGAGAGCCTGGGGCCCCGGGAATTGAGTTGCTGGGGCGTTTGCGTCCTGAGACCAGGAGAGCAGGAGGCTGGGCTGGGAGAGCCTCAAGGAAGGAGAGGAGGGGTAGGGTGACAAGCCTATGGCATCATCCAATGCACATTTGTCTGCTCCTTGTATAAACACAATGCTAGTGGTGGGGTGGGAGCATCGCTGAGAAGGAAGGAAGAGGGGACGGAAAAGCTGGAGAAGTCATGGTGCTTGATCCTTCCACCCTGCCCCCGCCCCCCAACCCACCTCCTGGGGGACGTGGCCTGTAAAGGACAATCCTTGTGACAGACGGCGCAGTTTTGTATTTGTTGCGCTCGTGAGGTAGATAGGAGGTGCTTACAGGGGGCGCTGCTCCGGTGGGAAACCGTGTCCAAGTGAGCAACTTTCTGGAATCTCTCAGAAAAGGTAAGCCAGCATGGCGTTTTAGAAACACAGGAAACCCAGTGCTCAAATCGAGTAGTAAAATATGCTGGGCTGCTTATGCATCCTGCATGTGAGAGACAATGTATTTCCCCAGGCTCTTTTTAAAAGTTTGTTTTGAGAGAGACAGAGAGAGCACGAGTGGGGGTGTGGAGAGAGACAGAGACAGAGAGAGAGAGAGAGAGAGAGAGAGAGAGAGAGAGAGAGAAATCTAAGTAGGCCCCTTGTGGTCAGCGCAGAGCTCACTGCGGGGCTTTGAACTCACCAAATCCTGAGATCATGCCCTGAGCTGAAAGCAGGAGTCTGACGCTTAACTGACTGAGCCTCCCAGGAGACTTTATTTATTTATTTATTTTTTATTTTTTTTTCAACGTTTATTTATTTTTTGGGACAGAGAGAGACAGAGCATGAACGGGGGAGGGGCAGAGAGAGAGGGAGACACAGAATCGGAAACAGGCTCCAGGCTCTGAGCCATCAGCCCAGAGCCTGACGCGGGGCTCGAACTCACGGACCGCGAGATCGTGACCTGGCTGAAGTCGGACGCTTAACCGACTGCGCCACCCAGGCGCCCCAACTGACTGAGCCTCCCAGGAGACTTTAAAGATCAACCATTTCAACCCCTTCATTTAATGGATGGGGGAACGAGGCCCCGAATGGTGGACGACCCTGCACGTATTTGGAAGGCATAAAACAACGCATTCAGTTTCCAGGAGAGCAGGGCAACACTCCTCAACGCCGGGGTGCTCGCCTCGCCTCTGCCCAAGCCAAGATGGCGGCAGCCTTCCTCTCTCCAGTGTCCTGGTCCGTCTCACTCCTTCTGCCCAACAGTCTTGTGGTGGTTTACTAAATATTGCTGTAAACACTTCCCCCACGGAGAGTTAGGGTCTATGGCCCCTCCTCTTGGATTTGAGCGACTCGTGACTCTTGCTTTTCAACCTATACAATGGCAGAAGTGGCTGGGTGATGAGGGGCGATGCTGTTTCCGCTCCATTCACCAGGACACTTGGGTTGGGAACACTGAGGCCCCCGTGCGGAGGGAAGCTCAGGCCCCATAGGGAGTCCATGTCTACCCAGCCCCCACTGAGCCCCATTGAGCCGAACTTTCCAGTCTACCCAGTCTAGGTAGCAGAGGCGTGGGAAGTTTCCAGCAGGGCAACTTTCAGTAAGAGAAGATGGCTGTGCACATTTCCAGTTGCAGCCATTGAAGTCTCCCTGGAGGCCTGGCATCGGGGAGCAGAGACACATCATCCCCGCTGTGCTCTGCGGCATCCCTGACTCATAGCATCAGGGGCATCAAGAACTGCGGTCTCACACAGCAGTTTGGGGAGGACCTTATGTTTGGGGATGAACGGCTAAGCAAGTCTCAAGGTTAACCCTGTCTGGTCAGTAGCAGGAAAGCTTCGTTTAGCATTTTTGGAAGCGGAGTCGATTTTGGCCATACGGTACTGTGAAGGTTCGCAGAAAAATGCCATTTACAAAGATGTGACTTTCACCTCCTACGCTTTAATTGCCTTGCCCATTGGGTCGTTCTTAAGTCCTCATAGGGTAGCGTGATTCCGAAGAGGGGGAACCGACGCTTAGGAAGACCAAGTCCTGATTGCCCCAGCTTGCACGGTATCACGTGGCAGAGCCCAGGCTGACACCGGGTCAGGCAACAGCCCTGCCAGACCGCCTGCCCATTAGGTGGGGCTCTGCTTTTGTTTCGTCTTGTGTGTATGTTTGAGGAATTGGAAAAGCCCCAACGCCCAAGAATATGTTATGGTTTACCACTTTTATAGTTCAAAGAAAAATGCAGCTAAGTTGCAAAAGAGAAATTTGCAGATGCAAATAATACTCATAATAATACAAAGGGGAACTGCAGAATTCTGTGTAGGCATCCATTTGTATGGAGGGAGAAACATACAGATTGCGTGAAACAATAGGTTAGGGTTGGCGATATCGGCCAAAGGGTGTCCCTTCCCAAGTTATATATGTTGACGTTCTAACCCCCAGGACCTCAGAATGTGACTGTATTTGGATATAAAGTCTTTAAAGAGGTGATTAAGTATAAAATGGGGTCTTTCGGATGGGCCCTAATCCAACACGACCGGTGTCCTTATAAGAATAGGAGATTACGGGCACCTGGGTGGCTCAGTTGGTTAAGTCTCCGACTTCGGCTCAGATCAGGATCTCACGGCTGGTGGGTTCGTGCCCCACATCAGGTTCTGTGCTGTCAGCTCAGAGCCTGGAGCCTCCTTTAGATTCTGTGTCTCCCTCTCTCTCTCTCTCTGCCCCTCCCTCACACGCACTCGGTTTCTTGATCTCTCTCAAAAATAAATAAACGTTTAAAAAATTAAAAAAAAAAGAATAGATTAGGATACAGACATACACAGAGACCACATCAACAGACAGGGAGAGGACAGCCATCAACAAGCGAAGGAGAGAGGCCTCGGAAGGAAACTACACCTTGACCTTGGACCTGAACCACCAGCTCTATGACATAATAATATTCAGTTGTTTAAGCCGACCGGGCTATGGCACTTGTTATAGTCGCCCCAACAAATAGTGCAGCTGAAACTGTACAATTGCTTTAATTGTTTAAACTGAAATTGAACCAGGGGTCGCTAAAGCCCTCAACTTCAGGGAAGAGTATTTTTCCTAACCTTACTACAAAGATGGTCAAAAGCCTCTTAAGGCGGTAGAATAATGTTATTGTTTATGAGTTCACTGGAGCAGCCCGGAAGCCACAGGGGGTTCAATCCAGCGGGCTTTGAAAAATAATACAAGGAAGGCTATTTGCTATCACAAGTACTTTATTATTTCTTCTTTTGAAAATCTGCCGACCACACGTGTGAAATTTTCTGTTTAGGGTGTTTGCTGCTTCCAGAGGCTCAGCTGCTTTCCCGTGGCTGGTGGGGAGGGATTGGGGTGCGGGTGGGGGGCCAAGACTCAACAGCCCTGGCTGTGTGTTCTCTCCCTCTTGTAACCACCTTGCCAACGGCCTCAGGCTGTGTGTGATGCATGAAATCAACCTTGTTAAAAAAAAAAAATCCCTAATTATAGGTTCCCTTCTCCCTGGGGGAATGTGAATTTCGGATTGATTTTCACCATCTCGTCCAGTCTGACCTCCATCTCTCCCGGCACCCAGGTTCTGGCATAGCTACAGGCACAGAGGGAATGGGAAGCGTGCAGAGAACAAATAATTAATGTCCAAACATCTCAAGGCTCTTCTGCCTATTGAAATGGTCTCAACCTGGAATGGAACCGTCCACTAATAAGCCAAAGCACAAAATCTTTCCTGACACTGAACCCGGAGCAACTCTGGAGAGGCAACGCCTCCAGGGAGTGAGCACAGCCCTGAGCCTTTCTGTCCCTTTGCTCCTACCCTGATGGGCCACTTCCCTGCCCACCACAGGAGAGTCAAGGCAGGCCACGCATCCTCCCTCTCTGGTCACGGTGGGGTCTGCCATCGCCACTCGCTGTGACCCGCGGGGGGGGTGTGTGCCCTTGTGAATCTTAAGCATGATGCTGGCAGCAGCGGTCCCGGGATGAGGAGATGAATGCGTAATGTACAAATGTTTGAGTTGCTCTGGATACAAGCCCTTAACCCGAGTAATGACATCATACTCCAAAAACACTCGCATGGGGTGAGACTACTTTTCTCACTCGGTTTTATTGGAAGCTTGGGTTTCTGTTGTGCATTTTCTGGGTTTTGCGCATCGTGTGATTTTCCCCAAAGGTGTGTGTTTCAGTGAGGGAACATTGTAGATGGTGCCCCTGCTGCCTGAGCCACCTCCCCATCTTCTCCTGCCCCCCACCTCCCATCAGGGGTGGGGTCGTGTCTCCATCTTCTCAGACAAGAGTGTCCTAAGATTGTGCCTGGTCCACTGCAGTGGGGAAGGGGTCCTAGGGACCGAATTCAGAGGAGTGATTGAAAACAGGTAGCCAGGGGCGCCTGAGTGGCTCAGTTGGTTAAGCCTCTGACTCTTGATTTGGGCTCAGGTCCTGATCTCACGGTTCGGGAGATCGAGCCCCTCATCAGGCTCTGCACTGACAGCACAGAGACTGCTTGGGATTCTCTCTTCCCCTCTATCTCTCCCCCTCCCTCTCTCATACTCTCTCAAAGTAAATAAATAAACTCAAATAACAAACATACAAACAGGTAACCAGAGATGAACTTTGTAATGAGGCCATAAATGAGCTTGTTTTTTCATTTCCAACTTTAGAACAATTCTTTTAATTAAACCGGTAATGAATGCCTAGCCAAGAATGCAGACTCCCTGGGCCTCAATTTCCTCGTTCATAAAATGAGGATAAAACACCAATCATGCATTAGGGTTTTTTTTTTTTTTTGGCAAGAATTAAATAACAGAATGTACATGGAAATACTTTGTAAACTGTAAATCGTTATGCAAATATAACCAATAGTCATTATTATTAAAGAACTCTTCTGATCTTGAGAAAAACTTGGGCTGCATAGAAGATAACCACTGTCATATTACGAATTGATTGATTTTTAAAACTACATACAGTAAAACCTTGGTTTGTGAGCATAATTTGTTCTGGAAACATGCTTGTAATCCAAAGCACTGGTATATCAAAGTGAATTTCCCCATAAGAAGTAATGGAAACTCAGATGATTCCTTCCACAACCCCAAAATATTCATATAAAAATGATTACAATACCGTAACATAATAGAAAATAATAAAGGAAATACAAACATGAAGAAAAATAAACAAATTCACCTGCACTTACCTTTGAAAACTTTCGTGGCTGGCGTGAGGGAGACAGGAGAGGAGGATTATTGTGTAGGACGACTTTCACTATCACTAATGAAATCACTGCTATCTATTGGCTCAATGGAGTCTTTTTCTTTCCGTGCAACTTTAACAAGGAACCTATCCAATGACACTTGCTTTTGCCTCCTTTTGCAGATTTTGAGGATGTGACATTGCATTGTCGTTAAATAGATTCATCGCTCGCACGGCTACAGCCTTACTCAGGTGGTGCTTTTTCTACAAACTTTTGCACTGTTTCCCACATTTTACACATCTCCCTAATCTCATTTAAAGTGAAGGATTCCTCTGCCTTTTTCTCCTCCTCCTCTGCAGTGAGAGAGAGAGAGAGAGAGAGAAGAACCATCGGCTCAATTGTGATCATGTGACATTCAGCATCAACTACTACTCGTATTGCAAGACACCTCGTTTATCAAGTAAAAATTTATTAGAGGGGCACCTGGGTGGCTCAGTTGGTTAAGCATCCAACTCTCGATTTCAGCTCAGGTCATGATCTCGTGGTTCGTGAGTGTGAGCCCCGCCTTGGACGCCGGCTGACAGTGCAGAGCCTGCTTGGGATTTTCTCTCTCCCTCTCTCTGTTCCTCCCCCACTTGTGCTCTCTCTCTCTCTCTCTCTCTCAAAATAAATCAATAAACTTAAAAAGTTAAATTAAATTAATTAGAAACTCTTCCTCATCGTGGGGAACATCGCGGAACAAGTGACTCGCAACCCCAGCTTTTACTGTAAATTCTTTCTCTTCCTCAGTCTTTTGCCCAACTCATCAGAAAACTTAACTTTTCTAGTAGTGTCATCAACCATTGCTTTGTGTCGCTGCGTGACTGTTTTCCAGTTGTTTCTGTGGATGAAATGAGACAGCATCTGGGAGGAATCTGCGGTCTGTAAAGGGCCATACTTGTCAAGGTAGAATTTTAGTGACTGGTGCACTGACCCCCCCCCCCCCCCCGGGGGCAGAGGTTGACTTGAGACACGAGGTGGCGGTGAGTTCCTTTGGCCGTAGAAATGGAAACAAGTTGTCTGACTGTGGTCCGTGTTTCTAGGATCTGTGCTTGGTGCTTTGAGTTTCTGTGAGGGCTATTGACTCACTGATGGCCTAAGGAGTCAAGGTTTCAGTCCTGCTGGCCACTTGGAGGTCTTGACATGCCTATGGAAGCTGACTCCACCTGCGGGGCGTCCCCTCTTTGCCATGCTGGGTGTTGGGTGCTATTTGCCTGGCCCAGAGCACATGGCCCAGAGCACCTGCAAGGAGGCATCATGTGGGCCTGCTAGAGGGACTGAGTAGGGATTTGCAGCTCAGATGGAGGGTCCAGACCTGCAAACCCAGGAAGGCAAGTGCAGAGGGAAGAAGGGGGTGAATGTATTGTCTTCTTATTCCAAGCAGTAAGTAACGTAGAGGCAAAATTCCACAGAAGACTTGAGAGGGGGCTTTGGCCTTACTGTGGAAGCAAAAGGGAGGAATACAACCCAGGAAGAGACCTACGTAGGTCTCCTACCGCCACTAACAGCGGTAGCTGCAAAAGCGCGGCCAACCTGAGTTCGCTGCCTCAGCAGACCCAGTCAACGGGATGACCACGTAGAGGTCAGTGTCAAAAGCTCTCTTAGGGATGCAGAGACAGAGCATGCCTCGGTATCCATTTTGTGTAGGCCCTTCGGGGAACAGGAAGGAAGTGGGGTGTTTCCTATGGCTTATGTTATTATTTAGGTGTAGTAAAGCCAACAGATTGGCTTTACCTGGTTGCCTGGTTTCTGGTCCTGGATGATTAGGGCAGAGGGACAGTGAGATCCCCACGGAGAAGGTGGTTGGCGTGTGGGTCTGGATTGGTTGGCTTGTGTGTCAGGGGCTTGCGCTCAGGCTACTTGTCCACTATCTCGGAATTGATCAACCCTGTAGGGACAGTCCCTCCAGAGTCAGCAAGACTGCAGGTGTCAAGCCATCGGAAGATAGAAAATAAGAGACAAGATCAATATGGTGGGAGTACAGAATTATTTTTTTTAGGGAGGATACGGAGGAATCCTAGAGAATGTTGACAGAGAGGAGATGGCAGAGGGAGCATGTCCAGGATGAAGTCACAGCTCAGCCACTGTATCTGTTGCTGTGTGGCTGGGCCAGGGCACCCTCTCTGAGGACCCTAGGGGGCTGCTGTTTGTTCACTGCTGTTTGGAAGCAGAATGGACAGAGGCAGGGCATTTTCATGCAACCCTCTTGATTTAATGGCCACTACAGAATAGAATCATATTTTGTTGTTGTTAGTAAGATTTCAAACTCCTGCTAAGGCATATTTTGTGTGGGTTTCATCATTTTGTGTGGAAGAGAATTAATCGGTGGCTGCAACAGCTTTTATATATATATATATTTTTAAGCTAGAATCTGAATATAATTTATGGAATCTTAAAGTTAGAAGTGCCCTAAGCATTACATTTTCCAAGCCAGTGAAAAAAGTTTCTACACAAGGAAACTAAGGGTTGCAGATACTATGTGGAACACATTAAAAAATGTTAGTAATAATCACAATAGAAGATCTTGACCCTCACCCCACCCCAGCATCCTTTCCTCTGACAAGGCGTATCTGGGAGAGGGGTGGCAGGTCATGAGTAAGGGTGACCCATCTACCCACCCCCATCACTTAATAATTCTGAAAGAATAGTGCTTTTAAAAAAAAATAAGAAATCCACTTTTTGTAATATTTGTTTATTTATTTTGACAGGGGGGCAAGGAGGGGCAGAGAGAGAGAGAGAGAGAGGAAGAGAGAATCCCAAGCAGGCTCCTTGTTGTCAGTATGGAGCCCACTGTGGGGTTTGATCTACAAACCACATTATGACCTGAGCTGAAATCAAGAGTTGGACACTTAACTGATTGAGCCACCCGGGTGCCCCAGAAATCCACTTTTTATTTATTTTTCTTTTTAATTTTTTTTTCAACGTTTATTTATTTTTGGGACAGAGAGAGACAGAGCATGAACGGGGGAGGGGCAGAGAGAGAGGGAGACACAGAATCGGAAACAGGCTCCAGGCTCCGAGCCATCAGCCCAGAGCCTGACGCGGGGCTCGAACTCAAGGGCCGCGAGATCGTGACCTGGCTGAAGTCGGACGCTTAACCGACTGCGCCACCCAGGCGCCCCAGAAATCCACTTTTTAAAAATTGAAGTGTGGTTGACATACAATGTTATATTCATTTCAGATGTACAGCATAGTGATTCTGCACAGTACACAGCACTTACCATGGTCAGTAGAGTCACCTGTCACCATATGCTATGACAATATCATTGCCTATATTTCCTACACTGTACTTTTCATCTCCACGACTTACCATTTGAGAACTGGCAGCTTGTGTCTCTTATTCCCTTTCATTTATTTCCCCCATCTCCCCCACCCCTCTCCCCTTGGGCGGCCACCGGTTGGTTCTTTGTATTTATGCGTCTGCTTCCATTTTTTTGTTCCATTTGTTTTGTCTTTTTTTTTTTTTTTTTGGGGTTCCACATATAAGTGAAATCATATGGTACTTGTCTTTCTCTGTCTTATTTCACTTAGCATAATACGCTCTAGGTCAGAGTAGTGCTTTTCGAAAATTATGTAACAATTCATTTAGATGAATTATAGAACAAGCTTAAGATGAGGCATAGCTTTCTAAGTATGTCGCCAAAGGTTAGGGGAAAGAAAGCCATTTATATAAAGATACAGATTTAAGTACAGCATAGGGAATAGATTCAAGGTTATAATAGCATTGGATAACAGATGGCAGCTACATTTATCATGCTGAGCGCTGAGAAACGTATAGAATTGTCAAATCACTATGTTATACACCTGAATCTAGTATAACATGGTGTGCTCACCATACTTCAATAACAAAACTTTAAAAACAAAATTGTAAGAGTCAAAAGTGTGGCTTCTCTGAGAGACTCAGAGAAAGGAAAGGAATGCAGTTAAGAAGCACTTTTGTCGTCCATGAATAATCAATGTAGTTATTTAAGGGGTTAAGAGGAAAGTTGATTTATTCCATATCAAATACCTACAACTGACACCATATTAAATGTTGAAAACACTGAATGTGTTCCTCTGATAGTCACATATAAAGCAAGAGTGCTGTCAACACTGTTAATCAAAATAATACCGAAAGCTCTAGTCAAAACAATAAGGAATGGAAAGAAAAGCCATGCATATTGGAAAGGAAGGACTAAACCTATCAGATGATATGGCTGTCTACTTAAATCATTCCACAAAATTTACCAAAAAACAAAAATCCTAGAATCATTAAGGGTTTATAGTAAGGCCACAGGATGAACAGTAATCATATAAAAATCCATTGTATTTTTACATATTCTCAATGAAACTTTGGTTCATTAACATTACATTAAAAAAATTTTTTTAATGTTCATTTATTTTTGAGAGAGAGACACACACACAGAGTTCAAGAGGGGGGAGGGGGAGAGAGAGAGGGAGACACAGAATCTGAAGCAGGTTCCAGACTCCGACCTGTCAGCACAGAGCAGGACTAGAACCCACGAACTGTGAGATCATGACTTGAGCCGAAGTCAGATGCTCAACCGACTGAGCCACCCAGGTGCCCCTAAAATTACATTTTAAATATCATTTACAACCTCTCAAAAAGTTGACTTTGGTGTAAATCTAAGGAAACATGCATACAATTTGTACCACACCACATTCCTGGAGCTAAAAAAATTTTTTTAAAGAATTACACTACCCAAGGGGCGCCTGGGTGGCGCAGTCGGTTAAGCGTCCGACTTCAGCCAGGTCACGATCTCGCGGTCCGTGAGTTCGAGCCCCGCGTCAGGCTCTGGGCTGATGGCTCAGAGCCTGGAGCCTGCTTCCGATTCTGTGTCTCCCTCTCTCTCTGACCCTCCCCCGTTCATGCTCTGTCTCTCTCTGTCTCAAAAAAAAAAAAAAAAAAAAAGAATTACACTACCCAATATTAAAGACTACAATACAACCACAGTAATAGGTACCCGGTGTTGTTGGCTAAGACGTAGACATATAGATTAATGGAACAAAATAGAGAAGTCAGTAATAGACCCACATAAACACAGCCAACTGATTTTGACAAAGGTTCAAAAGAAATACAATGGAGGAAAGATTGTTTTTCAACAAATGATATTTGAGCAATTGGAGATCCATAGGCCCGAAATAAAACACCCCCAACCTAATCTTCACGCCTTGTACAAAAATTGATTTTAAATGAACTCAATAAAATGCATAAAACCATAAAACTTGTAGAAGATAACAAAAATCTTCTGAGCTTGGAAATTGGTGAGGAAATCGAGTCTTGACATGGCAGAAAGCATGATTCGTAAAAGAAAAAATCTATAAATTAGACTTCATAAAAATTAGGAACTTTGATGTTTCGCTGAGACTCTGTTAAGAGGCTAAAAAGACAAATTATGCACTGGGAGAAAATATTTGTAAAACATGTATCTAAAATGAGCATGAATCTACAATATATAAAGAACAGTAAGAATCCAACAACCCAGTCTGAAACTGAGCAAAAGACATGAAGAGACATTTTGCTGAAGCAAGTTGGCTAACAAAACATTCACAGCATAGAATACTACTCAGCAGGAAAAAGGAATAAACTATTGATTCACTCAACAACTTGGATGAATCTCAAGGTCATTCTACGGAGTGAATAAAATACCAAAAGATCAAGTAATGTACGATTCAATTTATATAATATTCTCAGAATGGCAAAATTATTGACATGGTGATCAGACTATTGGTTGTTACCGGAGAGAGGTGGTGGAGTTGAAGGCGTTTATATGACTAAAAGGGATTAGCACGAGGCAGACCTTTCTGGTGACAGAAGAGTTCTGTGTCTTGATTGTGATGGTTATTATGGAAATCTCTATACACACATTGTGAGAACATCAGTCTCCTGGTTTTTATATTGCACCATCGTAATGTAAGATGTCAGCATTTAGGGAAACTGAGTGAAGGGGCAAGACCTCTTCTTATGATGTTTGCAACTCCCTGTGAATCTATAATGATTGCAAAATAAAAAACAATTTTCTTTAGAGATAGAGATTTGACCATCAGGTGTAGGGAGTTGTCACTTTTTGGAGAAGCCCTTGTTATGGGTGCCTCAGTAGGGAGCCGAAGTGGGCCTCAACCTTTTCCCTATGCCTTTGGAACCCAGTGTGGGCATGTCCCCTAGGCATTTTTGTCCTTGGTTGCTTCCACTAAGGCTTCTTGGATGAGTAGTGCAAAGATGAAGGGTCTATTTACCCCTGAGTCATAGAGGAGCATCTCATAGGAGCAGTGGCTTCATAATAAAGTCAACCTCCTACATGACAAGATTCTCCTGCCATGGCGAGGAGTCTATGCCTCACCTCAGGTGGGCCCCTGTGCGACTGGATTGATCTTAGACTATAACTTGCCTGAAGAAGCTTACCATCTTCTGAGGTCAAGGTGGTCTCAATTGAAAGGTCATTCAGTGCTTTATAAGGGGATCCTTTTCTTTGATGCCTTCGTCCCATGCTTTCCATGCTCGGGGCCTAACACAGAGCCCCCACTGGCAGATGCAGTTCCTGTTAGGAGTCTCAGGGACCTCTGGTCATCTCCAAAGAAGGCCCAGCTCCCAGCATGAGGAACAAAACACAAAGTGCCACAGCCACAAAATAGTATGTATAGGATGACAACATTTTTGTTTAAAAAAACCGTAAATGTACATATCTGTATGTGTGTATATATATATATGCATAGACATGCATAGACACATAAATATATTCAATATATATGTACATACACACGTATACACATACATTTAGAAAAACAGGAAAACATTGGGAAGAATATACCAAATATATCGATCAAACAAATTATCTTTTGGTAGGATTATAAATGTTTTATATCCTCTCTATCCCTTTTTTTCGGTTTTATTTCAAAATGTAAAATTTGCAGGCATTACTTTTATAGTCTGAAGATCTAGAAGTCTATTTTCATCCGGGTGAAACACAAAAGTTAAAGCGTGAGCTTGTTAAACCACATCAGCATGTCCTTCTGCCCGAAGAACGGCGGTAGAATGTCATGTGTCTGTTCTAGCCGGGGTGGGGGTCCCAGTTCTCCCTGCCCACCCGGAGGAGGTGTCACTGAGCTGCAGTCTGGGGACGAGTCCCCCTTTGCACTCTTGGGTTGTCCTCTCATTGCACATTTTCTTATATGGTTCCGGCACTCAAACACAGGTTACACGAAAAGCCGGAAACCCTTGAATAGGAAACCTGGCACCAGCCCCGGAAATGCAGGCGTGAGCTTAGATGCACTCCTGAAGAGCGTGCTCCTGGCCGGTGGGCATTGGCATTGGCTTTTTATGCACCCAAGTCAAAAACAGTGCACGGGAGAGAGCAAGGGCCAGGAGATCGACCGGCGCTGGTCCCATGCAGGCCACATGGGTTAAGGATTTGAACGCTTCTCTTGAGACATCTGGGAAAATGAGGAGGGCTTCATGGGCACATTATTATTATTCATAATAAGCCAGACCTGAAAAGAACTTAAATGTCCAACAATAGAATGGACAAATAATTTGTGGTGTATCCCCACAACGGAATACGACACAGGGCCGAGGATGAACACACCCCATTCACAGACACGGGCGATGCTCACAAACACAATGGTGAGTGAAGAAGGCAGACATGACAGAGTCATACTGGGTACAAAAGTAGCTGAGGGTGTCAGAAAGCAGGACACCCTTGCTGGGGGAGGGGCTGGTGGTGGTGGGGAGCCCAAGTGGGCTTCTGTTCCTCGATGTGGAACAGGTGGCTCTGTTGGTAAAATTTTTCAAGCTGTACGCTTACGATTATGTGCATTTCTGTATGTATATTAAAATTCAATGGGGGGGGGGAGGAGCCAAGATGGCAGAACAGCATGGAAGCTTTTTGTGTCTCGCGTCCATGAAATGCAGCCAGACCAACACTAAACCATCCTACACACCTAGAAAACTGATTGGAGGGCTCACACAACAATCTGCACAACCTGAACCACAGAATTCAGCAGGGACGCGGCACAGAGAGGTGACTTTGGGGAGCGAGAAGCCGTGAAAGGTAGGCAACTGCTTTTGCGGGCGGAGAGAGGATGGAGACTGGGGAGGGGGGCAGAATATGGGAAAAGCACCCCTCCCCAAAAGCAGCTGGAGAGAAAGTGGAAAATTGGAAACAGGGGACTACACTAAAAAGGGAGAAAGCAGAAAGGAGAGGGTTTAAATTCCATTAAGACTGGAAACAAGGGAAGCGCAAAGGCTGCAACTCCGCAGCTCCGTACCTGGCGGTGCTCTGGTGGGAAGGGCGAATCCCCAGGAGCAGAGTGGGGTCCGGGAGGTTCTCGGGCCACACGGGGAGAAACGGTTCCACTGCTGGAAGGACATTTGGCGGAGACCGTTGAAGCCACCTGGTCCCAGCAGACCCCGGAAGGCGGCCACATTCGCTGGTGCTGGGACAAGGTCCTTAAGGCTGAAGCCTGGTGCCAGATGTGTGTTGCCTGAAACGCTGCTGCTACACTGTCTTGTGAACTTTTTCTGGGGCGGGTGGCACCTGGCCGCAGTCTTGGGGCACCGGCAGCAGCAGGGTCCCTCAAGCGTTTCTGGGTGCAGCCGACACTCATTGCTCATTCGGCCATTGCTCGGTAAGACCCTCCCGCAGAGGGGCGGAACCGGTCAAAGCCACAGTCCTTCGGAAGTAAGGGGTTGGGGAAAACAGCTGCATCTGAGACAGAACTCGGGAGAGAGGTGTGGCCTGGGGCCTGGTCACGAAGAGTAAAGAAGCAGGGAGTTGACAAGAGCTGAAGACAGAGGATGGGTGCGCGATTGCTGATTCGGGAGAACAGACTGGGCAGCTGGGTGGCGCCATTTTTACCACTCCCACGCATGCGCATACACACCTTCGAGCACCTCAACAATCCACCCCAGTAGGCTAGCAGCGCCATCTAGTGGAGAGCGGAGCCGTTACACTCAACCCCACCCAACTGGGCCAACTTCCCTCTTCAAGAACACAAGTCTCACCGCGGGCTTAGTTTACGGACTATAAAGCGCTACATACACTGACTTCTAGGGGAAAACGAAGTAATTTCAGTCCTACTTCAATCTGTTTGCAGGTTCATCTATTCAATTTTCTTTCTTTTTTTTCTTTTTTCTTTTTCTCTTTTACAATCCTTTTTCTTGAATACAGAAAGAGAAAAATTCATTTTTAATTTCAATTTTGATCAAAATATTTTTCTTTAATTTTTATTACTAAATTTTTTACTTTTGTGTAAATTTTTTCAAGTTCTATTTTACTTCCAGCATTTTTTTAGGCTACCTCAGTGTATTCACCTTTTCAAATTTTCAAACAATTTCCTTCTTTTTCTTTCTTTTTTCGTTTCTCTTTTTGGTTTCTTTTCTTTTTCTTGAATGCAGAAAGAGAAAAACTTCATTTTTACTTTCAGTTTCTATTAAAAATATTTTTCTTTAATTTTTATTACTACATTTTTTGCTTTTATGTAAATTTTTTCAAATTCTATTTTACTTCCATCATTTTATTTTAGTCTACTACAGTGTATTCATTTTTTCAAATTTTCAAATGATTTCTTTTTTTTAATTTTTTATCTTTTTTATCTTTTTCATTTCTTTTCTTTTTTCTAAAATACAGAAAAAGAAAGAATTCATATTTATTTTTAATTTTTTTTTAATTTTTTTTTTTCAAAAAAAAATAAGGCGCCCCTTATTTTTAATTTTTATTAAAAATATTTTATTGATGCGCCTGGGTGGCGCAGTCGGTTGAGCATCCGACTTCAGCCAGGTCACGATCTCGCGGTCCGTGAGTTCGAGCCCCGCATCGGGCTCTGGGCTGATGGCTCAGAGCCTGGAGCCTGTTTCTGATTCTGTGTCTCCCTCTCTCTCTGCCCCTCCCCCATTCGTGCTCTGTCTCTCTCTGTCCCCAAAAAAATAAACATTGAAAAAAAATATTTTATTTAATTTTTTCTACTATATTCTTTACTTTTGTGTATATTTTTTCAAATTCTATTTTACCCCCATCATCTCATTTTAGTCTACTACAGTGTATTCATTTTTTCAAATTCTCAAAGGATTTCCTTTTTTTTCTCTCCCCCTGCTTTTTTTCTCTAATCTGTCAAACCACTTTCAACACCCAGACCAAAACACACCTAGGATTTAGCATCATCTATTCGATTTGTGTGTGTGTGTGTTTTAATCTTCAATTTTAATATTTTAATATTTTTTATTTGAATTTTTTAAATTTCAATTTTTCTACCTCATTAATTCTTTTTCTCCCTTCAAAATGACAAAACAAAAGAATTCACCCCAAAAGAAAGAGCATGAAGAAATGACAGCCAGGGATTTAACCAGTACAGATACAAGCAAGATGTCTGAACCAGAATTTAGAATCATGATAATAAGAATACTAGCTGGAGTCGAAAATAGGTTAGAATCCCTTTCTGCAGAGATAAAAGAAGTGAAAAAAAATAGCCAGAATGAAATCAAAAATGCTATAACTGAGCTGCAATCACGGATGGATGCAATGACAGCAAGGATGGATGAGGCAGAACAGAGAATCAGCGATATAGAGGACAAACTTAGAGAATAACAAGGCAGGAAAAAAGGGAGATTAAGGCAAAAGAGCACTATTTAAGAATTAGAGAAATCAGTGACTCATTAAAAAGGAACAACATCAGGGGCGCCTGGGTGGCGCAGTCAGTTAAGCGTCCGACTTCAGCCAGGTCACGATCTCGCGGTCCGTGAGTTTGAGCCCCGCGTCGGGCTCTGGGCTGATGGCTCAGAGCCTGGAGCCTGTTTCCGATTCTGTGTCTCCCTCTCTCTGACCCTCCCCTGTTCATGCTCTGTCTCTCTCTGTCCCAAAAATAAATAAACGTTGAAAAAAAAAAAAAAGGAACAACATCAGAATCATAGGGGTCCCAGAAGAGGTAGAGAGAGAAATAGGGGTAGAAGGGTTATGTGAGCAAATCATAGCAGAAAACTTCCTTAACCTGGGGAAAGACACAGACATCAAAATCCAGGAAGCACAGAGGACCCCCATTAGAGTTAACAAAAACCGACCATCAACAAGGCATATCATAGTCAAATTCACAAAATACTCAGGCAAGGAGAGAATCATGAAAGCAGCAAGGGAAAAAAAAGTTCCTAACCTACAAGGGAAGACAGATCAGGTTTGCAGCAGACCTATTCACAGAAACTTGGCAGGCCAGAAAGGAGTGGTGGGATATATTCAGTGTGCTGAATCAGAAAAACATGCAGCCAAGAATTCTTTATCCAGCGAGGCTGTCATTCAAAATAGAAGGAGAGATAGAAAGTATCCCAGACAAACAAAAATTAAAGGAGTCTGTGACCACTAAACCAGCCCTGCAATAAATTTTAAGGGGGACTCTCTGAGGGGAGAAAAGATGAAAAAAAAAAAAAAAAGAAAGAAAAGAAAAGAAACTAACAATAAAGACCAAAAGCAACAAAGACTAGAAAGGACCAGAGAACACCACCAGAAACTCCACCTCCATCAAGCATCATAATGGCAATAAATTCATATCTTTCAGTACTCACTCTAAAGGTCAATGGACTCAATGCTCCAAACAAAAGACACAGGGTAACAGAATGGATAAGAAAACAATACCCATCTATATGCAGTTCACAAGAGACCCACTTTAGACCTAAAGACATCTTCAGATAGAAAGTAAGGGGATGGAGAACCATCTATCATGCTAATGGTCAAAAAGAGAAAGCCAGAGTAACCATACTTATACCAGACCATCTAGACTTTAAAATAAAGACTGTGTCAAGAGACGCAGAAGGGCATTATATCGTAATCAAGGGGTCTATCCACCAAGAAGACCTAACAATTGTAAACATTTACGTGCCAAATGTGGAAACACCCAAATATATAGATCAATTAATCATAACATAAAGAAACTCATTGATAGTAATACCATAATAGTAGGAGACTTCAACACCCCACTCACAGCAATGAACAGATCATCTAATCAAAAAATCAACAAGGAAACAATGGCTTTGAATGACACCCTGGACCAGATGGACTGAACAGATATATTCAGAACATTTCATCCTAAAGCAGCAGAATATACATTCTCCTCCAGTGCACATGGAACGTTCCCCAGAATAAACCATATACTGGGACACAAATCAGCCCTAAGTAAGTACAAAAAGATGGAGATCCTACCGTGCATATTTTCATACCACAATGCTATGAAACTCGAAATCAACCACCAGAAAAATTTGGAAAGGTAACAAATACTTGGAGACTGAAGAACATCCTACAAGAATGAATGGGATAACCAAGCAGTTAAAGAGAAAATTAAAGAGTATATGGAAGTCAATGTAAGTGATAACACCACAACCCGAAACCTCTGGGACGCAGCAAAGGGGGTCATAACAGGAAAGTATATAGCAATCCAGGCCTTTCTAAAGAAGGAAGAAAGATCTCAGATACACAACCTAACCTTACACCTTAAGGAGCTGGAAAAAGAACAGCAAATAAAACCCAAAACCAGCAGAACACAGGAAATAATAAAGATTAGAGCAGAAATTAATGCTATCGAAACCAAAAAACCAGTAGAACAGATCAATGAAACCAGAAGATGGTTCTTTGAAAGAATTAACAAAATTGATAAACCACTAGCCAGTTTGATCAAAAAGAAAAAGGAAAGGACCCAAATAAATAAAATCAAGAATGAAAGAGGAGAGATCACAACCAACACAACAGAAATAAGAACAATAATAAGAGAATATTGTAAGCAATTATATGCCTATAAAATGGGTAATCTGGAAGAAATGGAAAATTCCTAGAAACATATACACTACCAAAACTGAAACAGGAAGAAATAGAAAATTTGAACAGACCCATAACCAGTAAGGAAATCGAATTAGTAATCAAAAATCTGCAAAAATAAAAAACAAGAGTCCATGGCCAGATGGCTTTCCAGGGGAATTCTACCAAACATTTAAGGAAGAGTTAACACCTGTTCTCTTGAAACTGTTCCAAAAAATAGAAATGGAAGGGAAAATTCCAAACTCTTTCTATGAAGCCAGCATTACCTTGATTTCAAAAGTAGACAGAGACCACACTAAAAAGGAGAACTATAGACCAATTTCCCTGATGAACATGGATGCAAAAATCCTCAACAAGATATTAGCCAACTGGATCCAACAATACATTAAAAAAATTATTCACCACGACCAAGCGGGATTTATACCTGGGATGCAGGGCTGGTTCAATATCTGCAAAACAATTAACCTGATTCATCACACCAATAAAAGAAAGGACAAGAACCATATGATCCTCTCCATAGATGCAGAGAAAGCATTTGACAAAATACAACATACTTTCTTGATAAAAACCCTCAAGAAAGTAGGGATAGAAGGATCATACCTCAAGATCATAAAAGCCATATATGAATGACCCAATGCTAATATCATCCTGAATGTGGAAAAACTGAGACCTTTCCCCCTAAGGTCAGGAACAAGACAGGGAAGTCCACTCTCGCCACTGTTAGTCAACATAGTATTGGACGTCTTAGCCTCTGCAATCCAACAACACAAAGAAATAAAAGGCATTAAAATCGGCCAGGAGGAGGTCAAACTTTCACTCTTTGCAGACGACATGATACTCTATATGGAAAACCCAAAAGATTCCACCAAAAAACTGCCAGAATTGATTCATGAATTCAGCAAAGTTGCAGGATATAAAATCAATGCACAGAAATCAGTTGCATTCCTATACACCAACAATGAAGCGACAGAAAGAGAAATCAAGGAATCGATCCCATTTACAGTTGCACAAAAACCCATAAAATACCTAGGAATAAATCTAACCAAAGAGGTGAAAAATCTATACACTGAAAACTATAGAAAGCTTATGAAAGAAATTGAAGAAGACACAAAAAAATGGGAAAAGATTCCATGCTCCTGGATAGGAAACACAAATATTGTTAAAATGTCGATACTACCCAAAGCAATCTACATATTCAATGCAATCCCTATCAAAATAATACCAGCATTCTTCACAGAGCTAGAACAAATAATCCTAAAATTTGTATGGAACCAGAAAAGACCCCAAATAGCCAAAGCGATCTTGAAAAAGAAAACCAAAGCAGGAAGCATCACAATCCCAGACTTCAAGCTATACTACAAAGCTGTAGTCATCAAGACAGTAAGGTAGTGGCACAAGAACAGACACTCAGATCAGTGAAACAGAATAGAGAACCCAGAAATGGACCCACAAACGTATGGCCAACTAATCTTTGACAAAGCAGGAAAGAATACCCAATGGAATAAAGACAGTCTCTTCAGCAAGTGGTGCTGGGAAAACTGGACAGCGACACGCAGAAGAATGAACCTGGACCACTTTCTTACACCAGACACAGAAATAAACTCAAGATGGATGAAAGACCTCAATGTAAGACAGGAAGCCATCAGAATCCTCGAGGAGAAAGCAGGCAAAAACCCGCAGCAACTTCTTACTCAACACGTCTCTGGAGGCAAGGGAAATAAAAGCAAAAATGAACTACTGGGACCTCATGAAAATTAAAAAGCTTCTGCACAGTGAAGGAAACAATCAGCAAAACTAAAAGACAACCAACAGAATGGGAGAAGATATTTGCAAATGACATATCAGATAAAGGGTTAATATCCAAAATCTATACAAAACTTACCAAACTCAACACCCAAAAAACAAATAATTCAGTGAAGCAATGGGCAAAAGACATGAATAGACACTTCTCCAAAGAAGACATCCAGATGGCCAACCGACACATGAAAAAATGCTCCACATCACTCATCATCAGGGAAATACAAATCAAAACCACAATGAGATACCACCTTACACCTGTCAGAATGGCTAACATTCACAACTCAGGCAACAACAGATGCTGGCGAGGATGCGGAGAAAGAGGATCTCTTTTGCACTGCTGGTGAGAATGCAAACTGGTGCAGCCACTCTGGAAAAACAGTATGGAGGTTCCTCAAAAAACTAAAAATAGAACTACCCTACGACCCAGCAATTGCACGACTAGGCATTTATCCACAGGATACAGGTGTGCTGTTTTGAAGGGACACACGCACCCCATGTTTATAGCAGTACTATCGACAATAGCCAAACTATGGAAAGAGCCCAAATGTCCATCGTGGATGAATGGATAAAGAAGAAGTGATATGTACATACAATGGAGTATTACTCAGCAATCAAAAAGAATGAAACTTTGCCATTTGCAACTACGTGGATGGAACTGGAGGGTATTATGTATGCTAAGTGAAATTAGTCAGAAAAAGACCAATACCATATGATTTCCCTGATAAGAGGACTTTAAGAGACAAAACAGATGAACATAAGGGAAGGGAAACAAAAATAATATAAAAACAGGGAGGGGGACAAAACAGAAGAGACTCATAAATGTGGAGAACAAACTCAGGGTTACAGGAGGGGGTGTGGGAGGGGGGATGGGCTAAACGGGTAAGGGGCACTAAGGAATCTCCTCCTGAAATCATTGTTGCACTGTATGCTAATTTGGATGTAAATTTTAAAAAATAAAGCATAAAATCAAATTTAAAAAAAAGAAACATGGAAAGCCTCCTTCACAATAAAAAAAATTCAATAAAACAATTTTTTAAAAAGAAAATAGGATTTCCAAATTGCAAAAATCACATAGCTATGGATATTGTCTCTGTCAGTATCATACTGCTTGGGGTAGGACGGCTGGCTTGTTAGGGTCCATACATTTTTTTTTTTCCTAATTAATTATTTTTATTTCTAAAAGTTTCGATTTCAATTCCAGTTAATTAACATACTGTCGTATTAGTTTCAGGTATACAATATAAGGACTCAACAATTTTATACATCACCTGATACCCATCATGTCATGTGCCCTCCTTAATCCCCACCCCTATTTCGCCCAACTCCCCACCCCCTCCCTTCTGGTAACCACAGTTTGTTGTTTGTAATTAAGAGTCTGTTTCTTGGTTTGCCTCTCTCTCTCTTTTCCCTTTGCTCGCTTGTTTTGTTTCTTAAACTGCACATATGAGTGAAATCATACAGTATTATTCTTTCTCTGACTTATTTTACTCAGCATGATATTCTCTAGATCCATCCATGCTGTTGCAAATGGCAAGATCTCGTTCTTTTGTTTGTTTGTTTCGGCTGAATACCACACACGCACATCGTATCTTCTTTATCCATTCATCAATCAATGGATATTTGGGCTGCTTCCACGTCTTGGCCGTTGTAAATAATGCTGCTATCCACACAGGGGTGCATGTATCCCTTTGAGTCAGTAATTTTTGTATCCTGTGGGTAAATACCTAGTAGCGAAATTGCTAGATCGTAGGGTAGTTCTACCTTTCACTTTCTGAGGAACCTCCAAACTGTTTCCCGCAGTGGCTGCACCTTTTCGCATTCCCACCAACGGTGCACAAGGGTTCCTTTTTCTCCGCCTCCTCACCAACACCTGTCGTTTCTTGTGTTGTCGTTTTTAGCCATTCTGAGAGGTGTGTAGTTATAGTTCAGTGTGGTTTTGAGTTGTATTTCCCCGGGGGAAATGTCTCTTCACGTCTTCTGCCCATTGTTTAATTGGACTATCTGGTTTTTGAGCGTGGAGTTTTATGTTTGAATATGTCATTTGCAAATATCTTGCCCCATTCTATGGGTTTCCTCTTAGCTTTGTTGATTGTTTCCTTTGCTGTGTGGAAGCTTTTTATTTTGATGCTGTCCCGAATAGTTTATTTTTGTTATTTCCCTTGCCTCAGGAGACATATCTAGAAAAGGGTTGTTGTGGTCAATGTCAAAGAGATTACTGCCTGTGTTGTCTTATAGGACTTTTATGGTTTCCTGTCTCACATTTAGATCATTTATTTAGACCATGCAGGAGTGGCGAAGGGGGAGAGAGAGAGCGAGAGAGAGAGAGAGCACGAATCCCAAGCAGGCTCTGAACTGTCAGCACAGAGCCTGACTGGGGGCTTTGACGTGGGGCTCAATCCCATGAACCGCAAGATCATGACCTGAGCTGAAATCAAGAGTCAGGCACTTAACTGAGCCACACAGGTGCCCCCATTTTGAATTTATTTTTGTGTATCGTGTAAGAAAGTGGCCCAGTTTCTTTCTTTTACATGTTCCTGTCCAGTTTTCCCAACACCGTTTGTTAAAGAGACTGTCCTTTTCCCATTGGATGTTCTTTCTTGTTTTGTCAAAGATTAATTGACCATATAGTTGTGGGTTTTCTGGGTTTTCTATTCTGTTCTATTGATCTATGGGTCTATTTTTGTGCCGGTACCATACTGTTTCGATTACTACAGCTTTATCATAAAACTTGAAGTCCATAATTGTGATGCGTCCAGCTTTGCTTTTCATTTCCAAGATGGCTTTGGCCATTCAGGGTCTTTGTGGTTCCATACAAATTTTAGAATTATTTTTTCTAGCTCTGTGAAAACTGCTCTTGGTATTTTGACAGGGATTGCACTTAATGTGTAGAGTGCTTTGGGTACTATACATATTTTAACAATATTTGTTCTTCCTATCCATGAGTATGGAATGTGTTTCCATTTCTTCGTGCCATCTTCGATTTCTTCCATGGGTCCATATGCATTTTCTTAGTAGAGTCATTAGGTTCAATTAAACAGAACTTAGAACATCCTTGAGGGGACTAGTTGCTTTGGGGTATTGAGTACAGGTTGTTCGGGGGAGAGGGAAGATGTCACACTTGACCTTCTCATGCCTGTGTCCCCAAGAATGCAGAATCCCAGGTCTGGAGAGGAGAGAGAGCTGTGTGGCCTGGGCACTCACCCCCGCCCCTTGCCCTCCTCCCAGCCTGGGCTGTTCCCCCAGGAACCACCCTTAAGAGCCCTGTGCTCTGCCATCCGCGCTCCAAGGGACGCCTGCCAAATGCAAGATTTTGCCAAGTTTAAGGGAAATAGGAATGTCAGAGACGAACAAGACAGAGGGGTGCACCGCTGAAGTAAACCATCCCCTGAAATCCAGCATGGTGAGGTGTTGCACATTTATATCATGACGGGAGGCTCTCCTACTTCACAGAATTCACCAAAGGTTGGCTTTTTTCCCTTCCTCCTCCTCTCCCCTCCCTCCCTCCCTCTCTTCTCCCTTTTCCTCCCTGTCTCTCTCCCTCTTTCCTCTTCCCCTCCCCTGGCTGACAAAATGAAGGGGGCAGGAGACCCCCAAGCTGTGCTAAAAGCCATATCATTCTAAATAAACCTGCGTCTTTCTTCCTTCTAAGTTTTCTTTGCTGATATTTGCTTGGCATTGTCCTAGTCCTTGGTGAAGTTCTTTTGGAAACTTCAGGAGTTTTCAATTTGCTAAAGGAAAAGAAAGAGAAGTGATTGCCCTGCGGCTTGACGGTAATAAGATTCAAAGTAAGAGAAATGGTGGCTTGGAAAGTAAAAGGGGAAATGTTGGAGGTATTTTCTTTTTTTAAAAAAAAAACAGATTTTTAACGTTTTATTATATTTTTTGAGAGACGGAGTCAGAGCACGAGCGGGGGGAGGGGCAGAAAGAGAAGGAGACACAGAATCCGAAGCAGGCTCCAGGCTCCGAGCTGTCAGCACAGAGCCCGACACGGGGCTCGAACTCAGGAACCACAAGATCATGACCTGAGTTGAAGTCAGACGCTCAACCGACTGAGCCCCCCAGGTGCCCCTGGAGATATTTTCTTCTCTAAACTTTTTAAAACTCAAGAATAACATGCACAAGGGAAAGTGTACCAAGTCAGAAGCACGTGGTTCGAGAAATTGTCTATCACCACCACCCAAATAGACTGTTACCACCGTGAACCCCCTTGACCTTCTTCACAATCGTGTCTAGACCTTTCGATATCATAGATTAGTTATGCCCTGTTGTAAAAATGGAATCATACAGAATGTATTACTGTGTGACTGGCTTTTTTTTTTTTTTGGCTCAGCATTACGCTAGAGGGATTCATCGGTATTGCTAAGTATGGCAATACTCTGTTCCCTTTTATTACCGTGAAAAGAACGCATTTTTAACAAGCATCTTTGGTGATCTCAAGACAAGCAGTCCCAGGCCTCACTTTGTAGCCTACCGCCCCAGACCCCGTCAACACAAACACACGGCCACCCTGTTCACTCCCACAGTGTTCGAGTCACAAGTGCAGAAAAACGCATGACGGTCCCTCAAAACCCAGAGCCAGGTTCAGCTTTCAAGTTAACTGGGGTTAGGAACAGTTTGGTGACCCCCTGAGTATAGCATCTAAAGTGGTGCCACAGACAGACTGCAGTTCAAAAGTGACATTTCCCTGCGTGGCTTTAGCAATATCGAAATCCTGGAAGAAAGAAACGCTGTGTGTATGTGTGTGTCTATACGGACATGAGTGCGGTATGGGCTGTAACTGTGTTCCCCCCAGATCCACATGCTGAAGCTCTAACCCAGGGTGCTTCAGAATGTGGCTCTATTTGGAGATAGGGTCTTTAAACAGCTAATAAAGTTAAAACGAGGTCGTGAGGGTGGGTCCTGCTGGTGAGGACCCAGATGTGTACAAAGGGAGGGCAGTGCGAAGACACAGGGTGAAGGCAGCCATCTGCAAGCCGAGAACAGAGACCTCAGGAGAAGCCAACCCTGATGTTGATCTTGACCTTGATCTTGGACTTCTGGCATCCAGAACTATGAGGAAATAAACGTCTGCTGTTGAAGCCACCTGATCTGTGGTACTTTGTTATGGCCGCGGGGCAAACCAATACTGTGTGTGTGTGTGTGTGTGTGTGTGTGTGTGTGTGTGTGTAATTGAAGGGCCGTGTGTAGGAAGGGGCATGAACAGGGTGCCCATACTCCCACGATCCCAGCCCACCCCTGCCATCTGTTTGGACACCCACCCCCCACTGTGACCCCACCTCCCCTCTTCCTTCCACCCCTGACCACCCCCCACCCCATCCCCACCCCCGCTGCCTGGATTGGGCTGGCTGAGTAGTGCCAAACTGAGTGGCAGCTGGAAACAGACGCTGGCCCGGGCAGCCTCCCTGGGGGAGGTGGGAGGGGGGAGAGAACAATCGTGAAATGGCAGGAAAACACTTCTCCCTGGCAGCTCAGAGCGGGTGGGGGTGGGGTGATTAAAAAGCAGGCTTTGGGGGAACAAAAGAGGTTTCGTGCAATGTGACTCGATTCAAAAAAAAGGAAAAAAACCCGGTGCCTTTTCTTCACCATCTAAACCCTTTGACAAATCCAGTCGAATAATATAATTGGTATCCTAATTCCCAGTCCCTTAGAGGACAGCCAGTGAGGGAGGGCAAGTGCGTGACTCACAACAGATGTGGTCAACATTTGATGTGTAGGAGAGAGAAGCCAGAAGCAGGAGGAAAGCTTGTCTTTCCCCTTTGGGTGTCTTAGTTCTTTCTGTATATTGCAATAAACCGCTCAGGTGCTTGAGCATGAGTTTGTGGCTTTGCAGGAAGTTTTGGGAAGTGGTCCCCTTAGCTGTTGGCTGTCCCTGAGGTCACAGCATGAGCACACTCTCTTAAGAAGTAGATGTGGCTGTTGTGTAAAGAACCACCCCCCACAACGCCCCCGCAAAGGGCTCAGCCACTTGGGTTTGGGAAGCACTGAATCATTGCCTTTGTATCCTGCTTGAGGGTTGGCTTTGGGCAGATAGCAATCTCTGCAAACTTAGGAATTTCTGCCTAGGAGTTGGTCCCTTTGAAGTTGGTGGTGCCCTCCTCTGAGCTCCCGCAACCTTGGCATCATCTGCATTCCACGGCCGACGCACGGGACAATTTCTGTACTGTTGGTGGGTGGATTCTGGGAGGGTTCAAGGAACAGAAAGACCTTTGGAAAATAGTTATGTGTTTTGAATTGGTGCCCAGGCCCCAAAACTGGCCGCCTAACGCTGATGGGGACGTGGAGCGAGAGGAATTCTACAAAACTAAACAAACATCTGTACCGCGATCCGGCTGTGATGCTCCTTGGTGTTTATCCAAATGCGGTGAGAACTCATGTCCGCACAACAACCTGCACACAGTTGTTTATAATAGTTTTATTCATAACTGCAGACTTGGAAGCACCCAAGATACCGGATGAATGGATAAATTGTGGTCTGTCCGGACAATGGATTATTATTCAGCACTGAAAAGAAATGAACTATCTTTGAAAAGCTAGGAAAGGATATGGAGAACCTTTGAATACATATTGCAGAGTGAAAGAAGCCAATCTGAACACGCGACATATTGTATGATTCCAACTATATGACATTCTGGAAAAGGCAAAAACTATGGAGACAGTACAAAGATTAGTGGTCCACCAGGGGTTGAGGGGAAGTAGGCAGCACACGGAGAATTTTGGGGTCAACAAAACAACTCTGTATGATACTGTAATGATGGATACATGTCATTATACATTTATCAAATCCGTAGAACACACAACACAGAAGGCGAGCCCTAATGTAAACTATGGGCTTGGGTGATGATGATGTGTCGATCAGGTGGGTAACAGGTGCACCGCTCAGGAGGGGAGAGGCTGTGCATGTGTAGGGGTGGGGGTAGATGGCAGTTCTCTGTAATTTCTGCTCAACTTTGCCATGAACCTAAAACTCTTATAAAAATAAAGTCGATTTGACATTAAGAGAAGAGGCAGGAGAAACCACCAGTATGGAGAGAAATGGCAGCCTGGTTTTAGTTGTGCTGGGGAATAGGAAGCGTAGTTGTGAGCTGGAGCAGAAGGGGTACAGCAGATGTCTCCGTCCCATGGTGAAGGCCGAGACGGTCCAGGCTGGTGGCATTGGCAGATAGCTGTCACCAGCAAGACAGGGTCCCTCGAAGTAGAGATGATATTAGCGTGCTTGGATAAGGAGATCACCAAGGGAGAGACTGTGGGGAGCCCACTCCTAAGTGAATGAAACACCATGATGACCCAGGAAGGAGGTCGAAGATGCTGTGTGAATGAGGCAGCGCGTAAGCCTGTCAAATTTGGGTCTGTGACCTGATTCTGAAGTTACAGACTGCTGGAGCCCGGCGGAGGGTGGCGTTTTCATGAAGAGAAGGAAAAGAGCCACGGCGAAGGGACAAGGAAACAGAGAGCCAGAAACATGAATGGAATCGGGTCCCTAGAGAAAGCCACAGTGGGGAGCAGAGAAGAGAGGTCCACGAAAAGTGAGGACAGAGGCAGGAGAATAGCATGGAGGAAATCTATTTTAAGTCTACAGTCTTAGAAGTTCTGAAAATAATAATAGATTTTATTAGTTAAAGGATTGGGTTCTCAAAGCAACCCTGTGAAATAAGTGACAAAGCGAATACTGCATTTCATCAAATGTTACGAGGCCAATAATTTAAGATGCACGTTATTTTTAGCGCTAAAAATAGGAAAAACTTGCCAGTTAAACTTTGACCCTGTTTTGCTTTTTCTAGTGCTGCACAGCCAAAATGCAAACTACCTCAAAACTCAGTGGCTTAACACAATCATCACGTGATGGTATCTCACGGTTCTGTGGGTTGCCTAGACTCATCTGGGTAGCTCTCCTTCGGGGTCTCTCAGGTGGTGCCGCTGGGGTCAGGGGTCAACTGGGGCTGGAGGCCTCTGACATTGGATGGGCTGGACATCCAAGATGGCTCCCTCACACGCCTGGGAGTTGAGTGGGCTGATGGCAGGAAGTTCAGCAGAGCCGTCGGCTAGAACGCTGCAACCAGCCTCCACCTGTGAGTTGGACTTTGTCGCAGCATGGTGACTGTGTTTCCAGAAGGAGTGCCCCAAGAAGGAGTATTTGGAAAGGAAGAAGTTGTAGGCTTCTTATAATGTCGCCTCAGAAATCCTGGAGCAACGTTTCCACTCCCTTCTATTGGTCAAGCCCAGATTCAAGAGGGAGAAATTAGACTCCCCTCTTGCTGCGAGAAACAGCATGCACGCATAAGGACAAAGGACTTGGCTGTCTCTGACTACCATAGGCACGACCTTAAGGGTTGACCCACAGGATATGCATGTGGGTCTTTGCAGCCTCTCATTGCTCACATCTCGCATCTACTCAAAAGGATTTGGTAATTTCTCCCACTTTCCATTGTGGTGTTGGCGGAAGAGAGCCAAGGCTTTTGCATAAATCTCAGTACAAAATGTAGCACAGCTTCATCCACTGTGGGCATCTTCATTTCCTAGAATCTGTAAAGCACTTGGTTGTTGCTTCGCACGCAAATAGAGAATTTTGAACACTCGTGCAATGTTGGGACTGCTGCACGTACCAGTCCAGGTTCAATTAGGAGAGCAAAACCAGTGAGGAAGCATGGCAGAAGACCTTTCACGGTTCTGGGAGACATTGAGGAAGGAAGGGTCCAGAAAGGGTAGCAGTATCAGAGAAGATTCTGTAGCCAGCCCACCTGAAATGCCAGTACGGAGGCACAAGTCAGAGCTTTTAGGTCACCACAGATGGGAGCCAGTGGAGAAGTCTGCAGGAAGCTATCACCTCTGCATAATTATTGCATCTGCAGCTGAATGGCGGACTACGGCCACTGTTGGTCAGCAAGGTCAGTAGCAGGAATAAAAAACATGAATGGAGCTGAGCAAACAAAGATCTGGGATCTGTCGGCCCTTCTGTATCTACCTTTCGTTGCATCTGACCACAAGGACCATCCAACAGTAATGGCGGCTGCTTCATTTCCGCTTCACAAATCCCCTGCAGATTCCTCTTTCGGTCATTTCTCACCTGAAACCTCACAGCGCTAGAGATTCTAGGACACATACTTCTCACTTAGTGTGATTCAGCCCACTGCTGCCTACACTAATATCCAATGTACACGCCACTCTTCTTTCCCGGGCCTTTCTCCATCCATAATGACTTTGAGTTGCAACACCGAAACCGATTGTTATCTCTCTGAAGGGTGTTTAAACGGCCACTAAATTCAATATGGGTAGCAGGGAAGGCACACCAGCTGCAGGGACCTCAAAATGTGAGAAATGTGCCTCTGTGTGAGCTATTATTATTTCTATTACTTGCATTTGCAGGTGAGAAACAGAGAGTCTAAGCAACTTTCGAATTAGAGAAGGTGAGAGAAAAAAGATGGCAAGAACATTACAGAACATTTTATCCAAATTCTTCAATAGAGGCCAGAGACCTTAAGTGTATTGCTTATTTAACACAACTCTGCAAAGACGGAGTCAGGATATAAACCCAAGTCGTTTATTCCGGGGCCAGTGTGTTTTCCCACGTGTCATACTGACTGTAAAGCACAGAGCCTAAATTTGGGTCTGGCATAAAATCACATGTTTCAGATTGTCCTGATGATGACCCACATTAAGAATTGTTTCAGGGGCTCCTGGGTGGCGCAGTCGGTTAAGCGTCCGACTTCAGCCAGGTCACGATCTCGCGGTCCGTGAGTTCGAGCCCCGCGTCGGGCTCTGGGCTGATGGCTCAGAGCCTGGAGCCTGTTTCCGATTCTGTGTCTCCCTCTCTCTCTGCCCCTCCCCCATTCATGCTCTGTCTCTCTCTGTCCCAAAAATAAATAAACGTTGAAAAAAAAAATTAAAAAAAAAAAAAAGAATTGTTTTAGATCTCCACCTTATACACAATACATAAATAAATGCATAACTGAAACAAAAGCTATATGGAGCAAGGCTAACACTTCTACATATGACATGTTCTAATATTTTCAGATATTTTTTGGTATTCTGTTTAATATTTAAAATATACTGAGGACTTCCAGTTCTGGCAAAGGTAGAGTAGCTTGTTTTTTGTTTTTTTGGTTTTGTTTTTGAGAGAGAGAGAGAGAGAGAGAGAGAGAGAGCGAGTGAGGAAGGGGCAGAGAGAGGGGGAGACACAGAATCTGAAGCAGGTTCCAGGCTCCCACCTGTCAGCACAGAGCCCGATGCAGGGCTCGAACTCACGAACCACAAGCTCATGACCTGGGCCGAAGTCGGACACCCAACAGCCCCCCAGACACCCCTAGAGTAGCTTGTTTCAAACCTACCTTTTTACTGAGCAAGAAGGAAAAAGCCAGAAAGAAAATGCTTTTCAGAAATTGGTTTGCTAACATTAGAGATACTGAAACAATGAGGACTTGAGGAGCCAAAACTCCAGAGAGAAAGGAAATACATAAAGACGAGCCCTGTTTGGTGCTGTACCTTCCGTTGAGGTGATAAATTACTCCAAAAGTGAAAGCAGTGACTTGAGCCCGGGAAGCTAAGCAGAACTTATGACACACACATGAGGCTGGAAGAAAAAGTTGATGTTCAAGAACACCAAGAAAGAGAGGCGTCAACGAACACCCCAAACTTTCACATGAGACCCTGAAGGACTACACCTAGAAATAAGAGTGAATCAGAAATAGACCAGTTCTCAAAAGGGCTAACCTTCAGCTTCAGGTCAGCTCAATTCTGAGTTGTTTTATAGTCGTCTGCCCTTTACCCACCTGCTTGGCCCAAGCATAACTAAGTAGAAGATAACACATTGAGCCTCAAAACATGTGCTGTACAAAATGTGGACATTCAGTTAAAAATAACCAGGCATGCAAAAATACAAGAATAGACCAAAAACCAAGAGAAAAAAATAATCACATAATAGAAATATTCCCAAAGGTGATCAAGATATTGAAATGATTTGAAGCAGACTTTAACTTAACTAGGACTTATATGTTCAAGAAGTTTAAAAACCATATGGAGAATTTAGTCCAGATCAATTCAAGCTACAAAGGATAAAATGGAAATTTTATAACTAAAATTCATAATAATTAAAAGTAAGGACTTCTTGAATAGGCTGGACAGAACCTTAGACAAAGCTGAAGAGAGAAACAGTGAATTGGAAGTCAAACCAGAAGAAAGTAACCTGATAGGAGTATAAAAAGATAGGTGGATTTTAAAAATACAAGAAAGACACAAAAGTCATTTGGTTCACAGTATATATGTAAATTAAGTCCCTGAAGAAGAGGAGGGAATGGACTTATTTTATCCTAAGTTTATTTATTTTTAGAGAGACAGAGACAGTGCAAGCGGGGGAAGGGTAGAGAAAGACAGAGGGAGGGAGAGAGAGAATCCCAAGCAGTCTCTGTTCTGTCAACACAGAGACCGATGTGGGGCTCACACTCACAAAACCGTGAGATCATGACCTGAGCCAAAACTGAGAGTTGGATGCTTAATTGACTGAGCCACCCAGGCACCCTGGGAACAGACTTATAAAAAATACTTGAAGAGGGGTACCTGGGTAGCTCAGTCAGTTAAGCGTTCAACTTCGGCTCAGGTCATGGTCTCGCGGTTTGTGGGTTTCAGTCCCGCATCGGGCTGTGTGCTGACAGCTGGGAGCCTGGAGCCTGCTTCAGATCCTGTGTCTCTCTCTCTCTGCCCCTTTCCTGCTCATGCTCTGTCTCTCTCCGTCTCTCTCAAAAATAAATAAATGTTAAAAAAATTTTTTTAAATACTTTAAGAGATGATGACCAAGGATTTTTCAAACTGATGAATAACATCAGATCACAGAGTTAAGAAGCTCCATATATCCCAAGCAAGATATATATAAAGATAGCCACACACAGGGGAATGCAATCTGGTGCAGCCACTCTGGAAAACAGTATGGAGGCTCCTCAAAAAATTAAAAATAGAACTACCCTATGACCCAGCAATTGTACTACTAGGTATTTATCCCAGGGATACAGGTGTGCTATTTCGAAGGGACACATGCACCCCAATGTTTATAGCAGCACATTGTATCAACAATAGCCAAAGTATGGAAAGAGCCCAAATTTCCATCAATGGATGAATGGGTAAAGAAGATGTGGCATAGAGAGAGAGAGAGAGAGACAATGGAGTACTACTTGGAAATCAGAAAGAATGAAATCTTGCCATTTGCAACTACATGGATGGAACTAGAGGGCATTATGCTAAGTGAAATTAGTCAGTCAGAGAAAGACAAATATCACACGACTTCACTCATATGAGGACTTTAAGACACTGAACAGATGACCATAAGGGAAGGGAAGCAAAAATAATATAAAAACAGAGAGACGGACAAAACATAAGAGACTCTTACATATGGAGAACAAACAGAGGGTTATTGGAGGGGCCGTGGGAGGGAGGATAAGCTAAATGGGTAAGGGGAATTAAGGAATCTACTGAAATCGTTGTTGCACCCTATGCTAACTAACTTGGATGTAAATTAAAAAAATAAAATTAGTAGTACTAATAATAAAAAGATAGCCACACATAGGCAAATAATACTGCTGGAATTGCTGGGGGGGGGGGCAGAGAAAAAAGACAAAGTCCTAAAGCACATTAAAAAAAGACAGATTTCCTTGAAAGAATCAATAGTAAGACTGACAGCTTTTTTAATTTTTTTTTTTTAACGTTTATTTATTTTTGGGACAGAGAGAGACAGAGCATGAACGGGGGAGGGGCAGAGAGAGAGGGAGACACAGAATCGGAAACAGGCTCCAGGCTCTGAGCCATCAGTCCAGAGCCCGACGCGGGGCTCGAACTCACGGACCGCGAGATCGTGACCTGGCTGAAGTCGGACGCTTAACCGACTGCGCCACCCAGGCGCCCCCTGACAGCTTTTTTAAATCACAAAACCAATGGAAGTAGAAGACAATGTTATTCTCAAATTGCTGAAAGAAAACAATACTAAGCTAGAATCTTATGCCCAGTGAGATTAACCTTAAAAAATAAAAGTGAAACAAATATGTTTTAAGACACACATCACACATATACATGTACTGAGCTGACCTTACACTGAAGGATGTACTACAGGGAGTCTTTAGGCAGGAAGCAAGTGGTCCCAGGTAGAGGTTAACAATGGGAAAAAAATGTACATAAATAAAAATGAACACTGACTCTAACAATAATAATAATGTCTTGTGGGATTTAAATATATACAAGTAGAAATAAAATACTCAAGGGGTGCCTGCATAGCTCAGTTCGTTGAGCGTCTGACACTTGATTTCAGCTCAAGTCATGATCCCACAGTCGTGGGATCGAGACCTGAACTGGGCTCCATGCTGGGTGTGGAGCCTGCTTAAGATTCTCCCTCTCTCTCTCTCTCTCTCTCTAAAAAAAAGAAAGAAAGAAAATACTCAATAACAATAGCGTGAAAAGCAGAAGACGGATAAAGGTAGCTACAATATTTTAAGGTCTCCGCATCCCAGGAAGTGACAAAATTAATAATTTATAGGAGACTTCAATAAGGGTATATATTAATTTAGGATAATCATTTTAAAAATAATAAAAGAACGTGTACCCAACAAGCTATTAGAAGGGGTGGATGTTCAGCTTACACCAGGGGCTCTGGCAAATCAGTAGATAAAAAGAACCTGGTTGAAAGCTCAAGGAAGAATGTGAACAGGCAGTTCACTGAAGGAAACCTAAAAGACCAAGAAATGTATAAAGAAGTGTTCCAACCATAATAACTAGGGAAGTGTAAAGTAACACAACCATAAAAACTCACATTACACTCAGCACATTAAGAAAAATTGGAAAACTAGGAGAAAAAGAAGGTAAGAGAGTAAAGAAAAAGAAATATGAAAAGGTGAAACAAAAATTGGAAAGTAATAAGCTTAATCCCAAACATGTCAGCAATTACATTAAATATAAAAACACTAGATACTTCAATTAAAAAAATAAAGATTGGGTCAGCTTGGGTTTTAGAAAAAAAAACAACAACTATGCACTGCTTATAAGGAATCTTACTCTAATTAGCAGCTTGGATGCTCCCCTCATAAGCTGAGTGGGGGTTCTGGCTGCCTGGCCCCCAGAGCTCTTTTTTTCCTGGCCCTTTTCTAATCCTTGCCCTCTGGCCGCCTGTGGATTCTCTGCTCTCCTATTGTATTTCCGGTAAATCCACTTTTTAACTTAAGGTAGCCAGATTTGTTTTCTATTGGTTCAGTAAAGAGCTCTGAATAATGCCTTTCCAGAACTCTGGCCTTTGAGTCCTAGGCTGATAGATACATACCCCTCACCCCATCCAGAGAGAAGAATGTGCCAGTTTTCAGTTCTTCTCATTCTCACAGGAGAAAATGGAAGGGGCAGTCAGGGGATGCCCCCTAACTGGAGAACTCTTATTAATGATCATTGAGACCTCTCAGGTTTGACGTTCACATTTTAAAAAATAAAAAAGTACCCATCATTTTATCCCCCAGAAGGTTTTGTTTTGCTTCGGTGCACCCTCAACAGGATGCCTACCGCCCATTTAGCTGTTTCCCGGAAAGCGTTTCCTCTGGTTCTGAGGCACTCCGCTCTCAGCGTCCCTGCTCGGAACACTTTGTCCCGCAGCATCTTTATCTTATTTGACGTTTTCCTCACCTCTTTGGTTTTGAACCAAAGAAATTTCCAGCTCCAGTTCCAAACCAAGATGTTCCTACTGCACAATACCACAAGCTCCCTGCTCCTCCCGTGAGCATGGTCCCTGATGCTGCTGGAGGGGCCGGGGATTGGGGGGTGGGGTGGGGTAACTGTTAATTGACACATTGCAAATGGATGGTTTGCAGACGGCAAACAACAGCCAGCAGTGATGTTTCGCTTGGACGGAACCATTCTTTTCCTTTTTTTAAAACAACTTGGCAAGCAATTTAAAAGCAGGAGGTTTCGCATGAAAGGAAAATCCAGATTTCTGGCGTTGTCCCAAACCACAGGCTGCGACAGCACAGAGCCCGCATCCCACAGAGCACAGTGGAGCCCCGCATTGCCAGTTTGCCCCAGTCCTCAGCTCTCCCTGTTGTCGCCCTGGCACTGAGGCTGAATGTCGCCGGTGTTTACCTGCCGCTTCTGTTGTTCTCCCTGAATAAGAGGTAGAAAAGGCCACTTGTTGGAAGGAAAATGGAACGGGGCCCATGAGCGGGGCCACCTAACAGCTGCAGAGTCTGCCCTGCACAAAGGGCATGAAACAGAGCTGACAGAGCCGCCCTTGGCTTGCCAGCCACACCCCGGGCACCGAGCTGCATCAGCCCCGAGGGGCCGTCCTGT
The DNA here is from genome assembly GCF_018350155.1 of Leopardus geoffroyi. Classification (NCBI taxonomy): domain Eukaryota; kingdom Metazoa; phylum Chordata; class Mammalia; order Carnivora; family Felidae; genus Leopardus; species Leopardus geoffroyi. Next base: position 17,824,484 of record NC_059334.1, on the reverse strand, counting down.
TCTCATTTGTTCAAAGCCTTCCTTACAGACCAGCAGGGTCGGGGCACAGTGTAGACGCAATGCGTGTCTGCATTGAAATAGTAAAATTCTGCCTGCTCTACTTAACATGTGCTGCCCGGCCAGCTCCTGTAGACATTTGGATTTGCAGTTCTCGTTTTATTCTCATTATTCTTACTGCTTCCTACGCCACCGTGATCCTGGATTTTCAGGACGACCTAGAATAATGAGGAGGGTTTTCCCAACCAGGGACTGACAAGATGATGCCTTTTCTCTTATTACAAATACTCTAAGCTGACTTTTGGGCTTCCCTCACCCTGTTCTGTTTACCCACCGGGTCACTCGTACATCAGCAAGATCCATGCGCCTGCCCGTGTCTCAGCTGAAGTGACCTCACCATCCGCTACACCCAGCCAGATTATGTCCACATTTTGGGGTCCTAGCAGATGTCCGTTTGTTTTCTATGCCAACCACCTTTACGTGGAAGAGCAGTATGGGGAAGGATGTGTTTTCCACCCCCAGATCCCCACTTCGGGGCTCGTGCATTTATCTCTAAGAGTCCAGGAATGTCGGCCGCTGACCGAGAACAGCTTCCCCCCAGGGTTATGTCCCCTCCCGGGGATACCCTGCAGCCAATGAATGGCTGACACAGAATTCCTTAAAGGATCTGCTTAAGTGTCTGTCGCAACTTCAAGACAGGGTGGCTTTTCCCTCTGCCAATCCTGCTATCGTCTTTTCCAGAGAGAGAGAGAGAGAGAAAGGGAGGGGTTTTAAGGAATTCACCCATGCAATTGTGGTGGCTGGCAAGTCTGAAATCCATAGAGCAGGCCAGCAGCCTGAGAACTCAGGAAAGAGTTGAGGCTGCAGTCTTAAGAAGAATTTCTTCTTCCGGAAAACCGGTCTCAGCGCTCAGCCTTAGTCTTCAACTGATTGAATGAGGCCCACCCACATTATGGCAAGTAATCGGCTTTACTCAAAGTCTACTGAATTCAATGTTAATCATATCTTTTTTTTTTTTTTAAAGGTAACATTTAGATTGGTGGTTGACCAAACTTCTGGGCACCAGAGCCTAGCCACGGTGACACATGAGATTAACCATCCTATCAGACTTTCCCCAATGGGATCTATTGTCATTTACTCAGGTAACTGTGCCTTGAGGCAAAAGGGAATTCCCAGTCCTTTCAAGGATGTTGGACACAGGGTCTGGATTGACATTGATACCTGGGGCCCCTGGTGGGTGGCAAAACCCTCAGATTGGTTTCTTGACCTGCACGGTAAAAGGTGTTAACGTCGGGAAGACCAAGAAGCTCTAAACTCCTCCCACCTCGTGCCAGGGCAGCAGGTGGCAAATAACGCCCCATTCCACGGAGACTGTCAGAGACGAGTGCTAACTTTACAACGTAATGAACGCAGGAGTGACGGTTCTGCGTTAACCTAATATAATTCACGAGTCCGTCCTCCGCAAAAAGTCGGTGGATCGTGGCCAATGACAGCAGGTAACCACAAGTCTCACCAAGTGCACCGGCTGTGTTGAATGTGACATCTTCGCTGGATTAACCTCCAGCATGTGGTATGTGGCCATTGAGCTGCTGGGTGAGTTCTTGCCCACCCCTAATAGGGAAAAGGGTGAGAAAGAGCTCACATTCACATGGGATGGATAACAGCTTCCATTCATCGTCCTGCCACAGGGTTATGTTAACCTCCCTGCTCTCTATCAGAACATAGTCCAAAGGGATCTGGGATATCTCATTAGGCCACTATATTGATGGCATAATGTTAGTTCGACCAGGTGAGCAAAAAAAATGGCACGGGAGGGCTCAGCAGGGCGTTCATTCCAAAAAATGGGCAAAGAATGATAGGGAGATCCAGTCCCCTCCCACCCATGGGTACCCTCTAATGTGGGTGGGCCTCTCTTTCTCTCAAAAATAAATAAGCATTTAAAAAACGTTTTTAAAGGTGGAAATTATACATCTAGATAAGCACAAGTAGGGTCAGAAGGTACAAGTAGGTTGTGCGAATGTGTGAACGGGTGGTCCATATCCCCTGGGGTCCATCCCATTTGCACTGACTCTCCTCCACCTCCACGGGCTGTTTGGGAGGATCCTTATGACCAGGGGAGAGGAAAGGGCCGAGTTCCTGGATGGCTCAGCTTTCGTCAGAGGGCGTCAAAAACAAGATGGCAGCTACGCTCTTTGGGAGCATCCCTGAAATAGCAGGGAGGGTAAATTCTCTCAGAGATCGAGAGATCCAGGCAGCGCAGCTGGTCACCCAATTATGGACAAAGAAGAGGCCCAAGGCAAGAATATACAAAGATCTGTGGGCAACCACGAGTGGCCCAGCTGGTTAGTCAGGGCCTGGAAGGAGAAAGATTAGAAAGTCAGGGACAAGGACATCTGGATGGAACCACAAAAGAATGTCACACCCTGATGCCCACCAAAGAGTGTCCACTGTGGAAGAGGGTTTGAACAACAAGCTAGACCGAATGACTCTACAAGTTCATGTTAACCACTCCACAGCTGGGGTAAAGGATATATGAACAGAGTAGCTCCATGGCAAAGATGGAGGTCATACATGACGCGAGAGCAAGAGCTTCCCCTCACCAATTCTCATTTAGCCGCTATTGCTGCCGAATGTCCATCCTGCCAGCCACAGACCGGCCCTGAGCCCTGACACAGCAGCCTCACATGAGGAGACCGCTGTGCACTTGGTAAAGTTGGATTTGACCAGGACCACACACATCATCAGTCTGGGTTGGCCTGGCCTGTCCGTGGGGCCTTGGCCATTATCTGCGGACTTACAAAGCATTTATTTCATCCACCTACAAAGAATCCTATCAACATTATGGCAGGCCAACGGACTTACTTTATAGAAAAGGAAGGAAGGCCTGGTCACAAATAACCCACCTGTCCTGTTACATACACACCTCCCAGAAGCCTGAGAGAGAATGCCTCTCGAAGATGCTGCTTGTAGATGATACCCTGTGAGATTGGGTGTCATTCTCCAGGGAGCACGTACGGCCTAAATCAATCACCATTACAGGATGATGTGTCCCACGAGGCTGAATAGGAGTGGCCACACTTACCAACACTCTCAGTGACCCACCTTGGGAGTTTGGGCCTCCCACCTCCATTACTCCTGGCAAGGAAAAGAGTCGCCATCCCTGCAGGGGTTATTGATGTGGTCATTAGGAAGAGGTAGGACTAATGTTGCACAAGAGAGCAGAGGAAACACACTCAGCATTTGTGTGTGTTCTACAGGGAGACTCTTGTTTCTTCTGTGGCCAGTTCTAATGTGTAGGGGATAAGCTTAGGAATCCCCTGGGCTTACACCAATGGGTTAACAAGGCACAAAGAAATACCAAGTCATAAAATGCTCACACCCAACTTTGGGTAAACCAGATTGGCACTCTAAGAATGGGGGGGGGGTGCAAAGACACTTTGAGAATAGGGAGGCACAAAGGTGCCAGAAATAGGGAGGTGTAAAGGCACCCCAAAATAGAGAGTTGTTGTCTCCTGCTTGTAGGAAAAGCCAGTTTTATATAAATAAGAATGAAGGCAACACAGACACAAGCAAACATTTTTAAAAAAGAGTCTTAATTGAAGTCATTATTTGGGGTATCCCAGATCCTCTGGTTCCTTCCATCCTTGGATCTAGTTGTTCAGTTTTCTTTTATTTATTTATTTATTTTAATGTTTATTTATTTTTGAGAGAGAGAGAGAGTGTGTGAGCAGGGGAGGAGCAGAGAGAGAGGGAGACACAGAATTGAAGCAGGCTCCAAGCTCCGAGCTGTTAGCACAGAGCCCAAGGCAGGGCTCGAACCCACCCACCGCGAGATCATGACTTGAGCTGAAGTCGGGCGCTCAACCAATTGAGCCACCCAGGCGCCCCTCTTTGGTTCATTTATATCACAAGTCTGTAAGATACCACCCTGTCCTAAAAAATATCCCTTTAGTGTTCAAGTTCATTTGCATCGAGGCTCTGAGCTTTGTAACCAAGAGGTCCTAGCGAACACAGAAGTCTAACTCAAGCCTTGCTATCTTTATGAAGCCGAATATGATGATCGATCCTCCTCTCCGGCTGTCTGTGTCATATGCCTCCGTGCATGTTTCGATCTTGCATTATTCTCTTAGATTTTCACGTTTTGTCTTCTCCAGCTTATCAGCACTTTGAGGACCAGGCGTTCCTGATGCCCCACTTTTGTCAGGGTCCCTGTGTGTCAAGCTTCCTGGCAGAAGGGACCCCTTCCTTTTCTCTGCAGTTAGGAACCCTCCCTTCCGCTTCCCTGCAGGCCTCAGATCAGTCAGGCTGGGGACTGTCTCCCTCCACGAGAGGAAAGAGAGGAGACCATCCTAAGCTGACACCGAGTTGCTAAGACCCTTCTTGGTTTTGGTGCCTTTTTGGAATCTTCCTTCTTACTTCCATTCCTTAGGGCTCACTGATACCTGGGACTTTCGACCACCTGCCTTGTTTTCCCCTCTTACAGGAGATGCTTGGTACCTCAATCAATCGATCGATCCATCAATCATGAAAAATAAAGCCCAGGCTGTGAATCACAGGTCCTGGCTCTGATCCCGGGGCTGTGTGGCCGTAGACAGTCTCTTGGATCCTCAATGCACCTATTTCCTCATCTGGAATGCCATGACCCATGCTTCCCGTGTGTCGGGCACAGCACCTACATCACTCCTGAGTACCCTAACAATGTGATGCGTGTGCGGTAAGGACCCCTGGACTTCGGGAACATACTGGCCGAGAATCTCCAGGTGGAGTCACAGCTGTACCCCGCCCCCATGTCTACACTCGGCCCTGTTTCCACAGCCCCGCTTGCTCCGGCCAGCCCCAAGCTGCCTGGGCTCCCTGGCTCCTGCCTGAGAACCCGTCTGGACTCATGGCCTTCTGATTCAGCGTCACGTGAATCTGTGAGACTTTAGGCAAATCTCTGCGTCTGGGCTTCTTCCCAGAAGACTGAAAACCTTACAGATGTGATATTTAAAATGGGTTTCGCTCCTTGCTACGTTGAGAACAGTGTTATTTCAGGGGATGGATGGAACAGCCATTTTGTAACGCTTAGAGAGAAGGATTTCAAAACGCACGTAATGAAGACGGTTATAAGAGTGATGCCCATTTACAAACAGAAATAAACAAGATGGGTTTGGGCTCCTACGGAGGGCACAGGTACAGAGCATCCAGAATCATCGGTTCCTTGCAGTGGAAGGGACATTTGTCATTCTCTTCTTTCTCTTGGTAACATCCGTTTCAGTCCGATGGGCATCCACTCAGGGAAGAACACTGGGGTCTTTCTGGGTTTGGAGGAGAGCTGGAACGTTGGAAGTGACCCTTTTGGAAGAGCGACAAAGTGGCTCATGGATTTCGCGCTTTCAGCCTGGTGTTGGCAGATGAGATACGCAGACAGAGAGAGAGAGAGAGAGAACTGGCACCAGACGAGCCGGGAGGCCTATTTTTGGAGGAGGCATGGGGACAGCCACCTCCCGAGTCCGTGAGAGAACGTTTTTCTCTCTTCCGAAAATACTCTTTAATGTCTCCATGATCCACTTTCCCAGGAAAGTGGCTGCCGCCCTTCAGAGCAGCTATAAATAGCCGTCACCAGTTGGGATTAAATAAGGCAGCCGGATGAGGATAAGGCAGCCAGGTGCGCTGGGCAGCACACGGGGAGAGAGGAGGGCATCGCAGGCCCAGCTCCTCAAAGGCCAGCGGGTGGGGGGACAGGAGTGACACTCCCTGGGGAAACTTCGGAACAGATCCCAGGACTCCGGTGCCCGCGTGGCCTCCCTTGCCCGAGGGAACAGCACCAAACACAGAAGGGGACCACGATGCAGTTGCACACGGGCTGGTGCAGATGTGTGCCCACAGCGGCCGCTTAGCTGCTGTCAGGAAGCGCTGGTCCGAGCAGGGGTGAGCACGGGGGGGTGGCACAGACTCAGCGCTGTCCCCTCAGGACCCAGCCTCCTCCTTGGCCTCCTTCAAAGCGCACCCTCACCCATCGAGCGGCTCATCCGGGCTTGTGTTTCTGAACGACAGCGCGTGCATCCCCCTTGGCAAAGATGAACAGAATGCAGGAAATTGTTGACCACCTGCCCAAGTCATCCGGGGCCCAGCGATCAGGGACCCTGGCTTGGAATAAGTCAACCACCCCGCGGCGGCCCTGCCCCCTCCCGTATCGCTGAGCCTCTGTTCCTATTACCATCAGGACATACGTGTTCTGTCTGCCCGTTTTTCTCCTTCTTGATTGGAGACGCTAACAACTGGGAGAACCGCGCTTCCAACCAGAGGTGACCTCCGCCCAGGAGAGGAGGAGGGGTTCGGCCAGACTCCCTTCTGTCTGCTCCTTCAGGGAAGCCCAGGGAAGCCCTTTTCCCGGGGGGCAGGGGTGGGGTACACAGCTCCCACTCTCCTCAAGCCCACAAGAGAAACACCACGGACGTTGTGCCACCAACAGCATTTTCCAGGATGCAGTTAATGTTTTTGTCTTCTATTCCCACAGAACTTCCTGTCCTGGATGTTCTGCCACCAAGCGGAAAAAGACAGAAAACTGGGGCACCTGGGTGGCTCAGTCTGTTAAGTGTCTGACTTCCGCTCAGGTCCTGATCCCACGGTTCACGAGTTCCAGCCCCGCCTCAGGCTCTGTGCTGACCGCTCGGAGCCTGGAGCCTGCTTCGGATTCTGTGTCTCCCTCTCTCTCTGCCCCTCCCCTGCTCACACTCTTCTCAAAAGTAAATAAACATTAAAAAAATTTTGTTAAATCAGAAAACCAGAAGCGGGTGCAGGAGTGAGCTCACGCATGAAATTGTTCATCCCTGGTGTAACGTGTGTCCGGCCCGTCCCTGGTGTAGGTTTCAAAACGAAACTTTGGGAACATTCATGGCGACCGTCAGAGGTCACGGGGGAATCTGCTACATCTGTCCCCTGACCTTATTCCCTCATCCACACCGGCACAGGCCAGCACTGGTGCTAGTGAACCCGGCTGAAGATAAACAAGTCCGGCAGAAGGGAAGCCAGTCTCTGTGTTTTAAAGCATCATCCTATTTACTAATGGTCTTGTCCGAGCCATTTTCAGCAGGGCTGGGAAAGCTGTGCATTTGGATCACAGAGGATTTCCTTTCCAGGGGTAAGAACCATTCAGTTGCAATTTGAGGACTTGCTTGGGGGTGAAGATACACCTGGAACTAACAGGGGCTTATGGCTTTACATTCATACTGACGTGAATGGTCTGATACCAGATCCTTCCAGCAGGATTTGATGAGTCCGGTCCCTGATAGGAGGGAAAGAGATAAAAGATACAGAAGGGGGCAACTGTATCTGTCAAACCCACATCCAGCCAGGGCCAGCCTGCAGACGGCCCTTTGTGGGGCATCCTTGGTTAAAGCCTGGAGTTGTTTTCCTGGAATTAGGAATGTAGAAATGTTCCTGTATCTTGATGGTGGAATGTTTTTGTCGGGGCGGGGGCTGGAGAACACTTTCCTCGCATCCCCTAGGTTTTGATACATGTGTTTCCATTTTCCATTGTCTCGAGCTACTTTGTAAATTCCCTTTCCATTTCCTCTTTGACCCAGTGACCGTTCAAGAGTGTGGTATTTCGTTTCTGCGTCATCTGTGAATTTTCCCACTGGACTTGTGGTTTCATTCCACGGTGGTCCAAAAACCTGCTCGGAATGATTTAGATCTTAAATTCGTCAAGGCTTGTTTTGAGATCAGCCGTGTGACCTAGCCTGAAGAATTTTTCTGGTGTGTTTGAGAAGACTGTGCGTCCTTCTGCTGTTGCGTGGGAAGTTCTGTATAGGCCTGTTAGGTCCATGTGGTCCTGGGGGCCCCTGTCCAGAGGAACTCAGCAGTGTAGACTTGGGGTAGCTCGATCAGCTGCGGACAGCCTCCCGGTCTTCAGTGGCCAAGGCTGTGGGTGTCTGCAGTGGAGGCGAGGACTGCCGGGGTCCTCCTACACCCCTTTTCTTCGGCAAGGGGTAGTCACAGCCAAGGAGACCCCTCTTGGTGTTGGGATCTGAGGCAGAGGCATGTGACCAGTACCTGCAGAGTCCAGGTCTGGGGCGTGGGCAGATGTGAGCCGGCCGTGACACCGGGGTCTGGGTTGCAAACACTTTTGGGCGTGAATTTTCTCTTCGGTTTACCTGTCATCCTACCGAGCATGGGTTCGAGAAAGGCTGGTACAGAAAAGTATTCACTTCACGGGCCGGGGGAAGATACCCACAGCCTTCTGCCCTTTATAACTTAAAGCCCTGATTAGCAACGTGTCCTGGAGGAAATTGCACCCTGATCACACAACAAATGCTGCGGGTATATACATTTTTGTGAGTGGTGAACAAAGATTCTAAAACAAAACGGGAATAAGCAGGCCATCATAAATACTAAGATTAGCTTCAGGAAAGCGCTCGGATGTGTTACTGTTCTGGGATCTGCCGATGGTGCCCAGAATTAAGCCTTTTGTTCTGCACGCTTTTGGTTAAGAAAATCTTGTTATCCATTTATAATCTGCTCCACCAAAGAGGGTATGACTCAGGGCCTCCCATGCTCGCACTTCCCACGTGAAATTTGATGTGACATTCAAAGTATTTAACCATCAGCTGGCGTGAGCAGTCACCGGGCATACCGACACGGGCCAGCACGCCAGCCTCTTGTGCACCTGCTGAATATCCTCTCCACTCAGTGCTGACCTGTGGCCCCGGCTTTTAGACGGAACAGGCAAAATGATTTGATAAATACCCAAAAGCCCAGATATTCCTGTAACAGCAGTCATTAGTGTGAATGATGGCATCGCACTGTTGCATCCACACGACTCCTGAAACAGAATGCTACGGGCACCGGTGACAGTCACAACAAAGTTTATTGCAACGACCGATCGGGACCGACACTTTTGATCAGAGTGCGGCCTCGAACAGCCGGGGTGCAGAGTCTTTACAGCCGATCACATCGTTTTATCATCACCCGGGAACAGAACAAAGAAATAGTTCCCAGATGAGTTAGAAACAGTTCCCGGATGGGGTGATTATTTTAGACTTTCTGCCGTTAAGTCGCAACCAGTGGATCTCCTTGACCCTGCCTCTGATGCTCTTTTCTTTGAACTTTTGTTTCCTTGATTGGTGAAGCCTAATTTACAAGAGTAGGAAGCGTAATTTACAAGAGTGAAGCAAGGCTGTTCTCTCTTAACCTTCAGTGTCAAAACAAAGCTGTTATTTTTCAAGCTACAGTGTCAACACAAAGCTGCTATCTCTCAAGCTACAGGTTAGCCCTACACTACAATTTAACCCTTACAGCATCTCTAGAAAGCTCGACCTGAAAGAAAGGATAAAGTCCACGGCAGACTCATGGGCATGTTTGCTACCGAAAAGGACCTCACTGTAAAGTGGCCTCCTGTCACCAGGAGATACACGGCTTGTTGGTAAAAATCACCTTGTGGGGGGTGGGGTGGGTAAAGTTACTTTTCATTCCGTCTAAAACCCTTTTTGTTTTGCTTGGATATATTTGAAACCTTTCCCAGGGAAGATAATTTCTCTTTGGTGAGATGCCTTTACGAAGTTGCAAGTAGAAACAGTTTGGTAAAATGCTGAGGCCTGTAAGTTAATGAAGAAATCTGTCTCCATCCTAAAATAAGCATTATTTGGTGGGGGTGGGGGGGGGGAGGGAGACGGGAGAGCATGCTGGGCGAGGTGGCCAGAGTATCTCAGCTTCGCGGTGATTACGGGGTGGGGGATAAAACACCTCGCTCACACCATCTGTGTGGGTGTGGCAAATGCTGGAATGAACCCTGGGAGAAACCCACAGATTTCCATATGCATCCCTGCAGAGCCAGGCTAGTTTCACGGTGACTTCCCAGCAGGGGGCCTAAAATATCTGATCCTGGTGGATTTCATGCCTCCCTGCCCCACCCCAGCCTGGCCCAGTTCTCGGCCAAGGGGAGGGCACCTGGCCGAAGTCACAGGGAACTTGTGATTGGCATTCTGGAGGCCTGAAAGGGCCAGGATTCAAGGGTGAGGCAAAGCAAAACTTTGAAAGTGATGATGATAATTCTTCCTTTTTCTGGTGGAGGTTTTTCTTCAGTCTCTTGACTTGGCTGTTCATGCTTGTGGCCATTCAGCAGGTCTGGGCCGGGAGGGGGGGGGGGGCGGGGCTCGAACCTCGCACATTCTAAAGAAACTAGCCCTTGAATGGTTCCTTGGAGAAGGGTTCTAAGCCCCTTCGGATACGCCGCCTGGTAAGACTGCTTTTGTATACCCGGAGCTTTGGCCACAGCAGATAGTCCGTGGCAGTAACAGCAGGATTTGTGGTGGGGACCTTGGGCCATGCCATATCAGTTTGAGTCCTGGAGACGGAGAACTAAGGTCGGCCATGTGGGTGTCCCACACTGACGTGACCAGCCCCCACTGCCAGTGCTCCATGCGTGCGGTCATCGCTGGCAGAAGTAACTGCTGTCTGCACAGCTCGGGGACAGAGCACACCTGAAAGCTTGAATCTGGCTCCTCCTGGACCTCATCCCCTCACGCCTTTTCCCTTTGCTGCTTTGAATCTGCATCTTTTCACCGCAGTGAACCATAACAGCTTTGCCGGGTTCCGTTAAGTCCTTCTGGCGAATCGCGGGCACACCTTCTGGCTAAAGGTGTGGTCTTTCCACTTATCTCGAGGGTGGTCTCAGAGACCCCTGACCACAGTGTTGTTTTATCGCCAGCACAGACCATCTTCCTCGCAATAGCCCCGCAGACAACCGTGAAATACGTTGCCCTCCCTCCTTCTCTTTCATCACTTCCATGCTGTTCAGCTGGCCTCCGAATCCTGCAGAATCAAAGATGAGCCCCCTCCAGGCCTGCGTCCGTCTTGACCGAGCGGCCAGGGTGTCTGCGTGTACTGCTGTGAGCGAGCCTAATCTCGCCCCCCAAGGATAATATTGTGAGGCCAGGGCACCCGTGTCCAACCAGGCACAGCCCGTCTGTCAGGTGGGTGGCTTCCTCTTTGACTTTCTAGTTATACTCAAGTCTACCCCGCCCCCTGCACCCTGACCTCCAGGCTCTGTTCTTACTCTGTGGCTCCCGTCTTCCCCGAGAGCCGGACCCTCTTCTCCACGTCCCCAGGGGCCTCCTGGCCAGTCACACGCATCCCCGTCTGAGCGCCCCTGATCCAGGCTGTCCTCTAGCACAGTGCCTCCAGGTCCCTGCCTTGGTGGCAACCAGCCCAGAGCCCCTCCTCTGAAACATATGGAGCCAGGGGCAGCACAGACTAAACCTCAAACCTCAGGAAGAGATTCTCCAGCCAAGTGTTATTCCTACCTTGGCCTCCGTCTGTGGCGGGCAAGGTAAGGTGGCCTTTGTTCCCGGAGGATTTGGAATCGCTGATCTAAGAAGTGGATGAGTATTCTCGGGTGCCCGGGGTGGGCGTGGGGGGGCTCGCTGAGTTGCCCCAGGCTGCGGGTCCCTTCCCCAAGCTGCCAGCGCAAAGCCTACTCATATTTCTGGTCTCCATTTACGTGTTAATTTCCCCAGGGAAACCTTTTCGGGGCCGATGGAGGTCAGGCCCCTTTGGTCTCTGCTTTTGTGAAGACATGATCTTTTCCCTCCAAGAGTTCAGCTGTGTTTGTAATTATTGTGTCAGTGTCCCTCCCCCCTCCCCCCGCCTTGATTGCAGGCTCCGTGGATGTTCCGTCTCATTCTGCTCCCCGTTGTACCCCACGATCCAGCACAGTGCCTGGGACGTAGTAGAGTGCTCAAACGTATTTCTTTTTTTAAAAATTTTTTTTTAATTTTTTTTTTTTCAACGTTTATTTATTTTTGGGACAGAGAGAGACAGAGCATGAACGGGGGAGGGGCAGAGAGAGAGAGGGAGACACAGAATCGGAAACAGGCTCCAGGCTCTGAGCCATCAGCCCAGAGCCCGACGCGGGGCTCGAACTCACGGACCGCGAGATCGTGACCTGGCTGAAGTCGGACGCTTAACCGACTGCGCCACCCAGGCGCCCCGTTTTTTAAAAATTTTTTAATGTTTATTTATTTTTGAGAGAGAGACAGAGCATGAGCAGGGGCGGGGCGGAGAGAGAGGGAGACCCAGAATCCGAAGCGGGTTCCAGGCTCCGAGCTGTCAGCACAGAGCCCGCCGTGGGGCTCAAAACCACGAACCGTGAGATCATGATCTGAGTCGAAGCCGGACGCTTAACCGACTGAGCCACCCAGGCGCCCCTCAAATATATTTCTTGGACTCAGGGTGAAGTGTAGGAACCATGTCACGATCGCCTTCTGGTTTTGTTTTGTTTTGTTTAATTAATTCAATGTTCCCCTCCCTATAGGTACGCTCAGCTTTCATAATCTTTGGCTCTTGTGATTTGATCATCTGTTTACAACCTTAAAGACATTAGAGAAGTGATTCGTTGCCAAGGTAACCCTTTCACAACTGGCAAAAAAGGACAGGACTGCACGGATCAGCCACCCTCCTCCTCCACACCTCTTTCCTGACTGCTCAAGGGACAGAGAGCTAATGCGGAGGGGAGGGAGTTTCTCCTTGCAAAAGTGGCTGGAGAAAATTCTGACACGTGGTACAGACTGGATGAACTCAGAGGACATTATGCTGAGTGAAATAAACCCATCACAAAAGGGTGCATGCTGTGCTATTCCGCCTACATGAGTTTCCAAGAGGAGCCGAATTCATAGAGATGCCAGTGGAATGGGGGAGGCCAGGGGCTGAGACGGGGCAGGGGGATCCTCGTTGACTGGTACATAATTACAGTTTGAGAAGAAGTCCTGGAGGCGGACGGCGGCGACGGGGGCCAACGATGTACCTGATGCCGCTGAAATGTACACATAAAGGGTCAAATTAGAAAATTGTCTGTTGTATATATCGGCCACAATAAAACAAAATGAAGAAAGGAAGACGGATGGTGAGAGCCTTCCAGCCCATCAGGGATTTGAAGGAAACAATCGGTGCTTTCTTGTTTCAATACTGCAATCAAAGACGTAGGCACGCAGGCTCTTTGTTCTTCATTAACCCTCAAACACCCCAGAAGCGTACCCACGACCTGTCTCAGGAGGCTAAGATAACTGAGGTTGTGGGAGTTGAGGAACCGTCTGGAGGTTACACACCCGCTAGGAGGTAGAGGCCAACCATACGTCTGTCTGATGCTGGGGCTCCTGGGTGGCTCAGCCAGTTGAGAATCTGACTCCTGATCTCGGCTCAGGTCCGTGAGTTCAAGCCCCGCGTCGGGCTGCACGCCGTCAGCGCAGAGCCTGCTTGGGATTCTCTCTCTCCACGCCCCCTCTCCCCCCTCTCCTGCACATGCGCTCTCTCTCAGTAAATAAAGAAACTTAAAAAAAAAAAATCTGATGCTACTGAGGTTGGCCCCCTCAGAAACGGGGCAGCAAAATCCGCCCTCACAGCTATTCCAGACTTGAACGTGCTCCAGTCCTGTCGGTTTCATTCCTCCTCCGTAAATGCGCCCCCGTCACAGACCCTGCCTCTGCAAAGGATGTTGACCCTTTCCCTTGTTTGGTAATGTGGGATCCCTGTAATTCTGCAAATTTGCTACAAGGCAGACTCCAATGCCAAGGGGGCAGGCTGAATATGCCCAGAAAGCAAGGGTTCCCCAGGAGAAGCTGGGAAGGAATCTCCCACAACAAACGCTTTTAAGTGAAAGGCGAAGTTCCCAGGCCACCCTCTCCGATCCTTCCCAAGGTTGTTAGCACGGCGTCGGGCAGTGCCGGTGCTTACGCTGTTCATAGTGACGTGGTATTTGGAGAGGAAACAAGGAGTAGGCTTTCTCTTTCGTACGCACTTGACCTCAGAATATCTCCTCAAGTATCCAAACCCTAGGTCCAATGATGTCCACCCCAACAAGTGATATCACATAATCCTCTCTGAGACTGGGAGCCAGAGGGGATTATATGATAGTTGATAGCTGCCTTCCTTAAGTTACTCCAAGCCCCCAAAGGGCCCTGACTTCTGATCTTTGGGGTCCTGATATCAAAGCTCCCAATCCCGTAGTTTTTCCACGACTGCTTTCCAGAAGTGCCTGTGCAGATGATGTTTTCCCCCAAGCGGGAGAAAGCCGCTGTTAACTAACTTGACTAGACCCAGGGAGAGAGGTTGCCAACACAAGCCAGTCAAGTCTCTGTGGCTCAGAGTAGACACCGAGAGGATGCCAAGCAGTGGTGGCTCTGGTTAGTGCTGTCGTGGCAGGTGTGGGCACAGAAAGCAGCCGAGGACAGCGGACCAGAGACCCGGAGAGACACATGGGGTGCTAGAGAAGAGCTGAAATGAATCTCAGGACTCGGGGCCCCAAGAGACGGGGTCAGGAGCGTCTCCAGGGCCAGGCAGCCTGTTGGGGTAACTTGGGACTGTGCCGAACTGGAAAACTCTCAACTGTAAAACACACACACACACACACACACACACACACACACACACACAAAAGTGATAGATGTTCAATGTCAAAAATTCAAACAACAGAGAAGGGGGAGAGTAAAACAGGAAGGGGGAGAGTCCCCACCTTCCTGTTCAAGCAATTTCTCTCCTTTCTCTCCTCTCCCTGGGGTAACCGCTATGAGCTACCAGCAGTAAACATATACCCTCTGGTCTTTTCTCCGGGTATTTGGAAACACGTAGAGACCTCTTCCTCCCAAATCAGAGGTCACTTGAAATGTTACATTCCTTTATTTTTTTTTTTTTCAATCTGACTCCAAGCTCCCATCCTCCGTCACTGGGGCTTCCTCGCCCCAAGAATGACAGGGATCCCGGGATCCCATGCCAGCCAAGGAGGACATCCCCCATCGTGAGCCCAGGGGTCCTCTCAGATCCAGTGGCTCCGCTGATTCTGTGTCTCAGGAGCACTGGCATCTTTGGCACACTGAGGTACCCACTCCCTGGGTCGAGCCCCGCAGGGCCCATGGGACTCCATCCATGCTGATGTTTGCTACCCCTGGGGCAGTATCAGGTTTTCCTCTGCTTCCAAACCCTTACCTTCTGCTCTTTTCATTTTATTTTTTTTTTCAACGTTTATTTATTTTTGGGACAGAGAGAGACAGAGCATGAACGGGGGAGGGGCAGAGAGAGAGGGAGACACAGAATCGGAAACAGGCTCCAGGCTCTGAGCCATCAGCCCAGAGCCCGACGCGGGGCTCGAACTCACGGACCGCGAGATTGTGACCTGGCTGAAGTCGGACGCTTAACCGACTGCGCCACCCAGGCGCCCCAACTTTCTGCTCTTTTCAGACGGCAGGAAAGTTCGTGCCACCTCTTGATTCTTTTTTTTTTTTTATTCTTTTTTAAAAAAATTTTTTTGATGTTTGTTTATTTTTGAGACAGAATGAGAATGTGGGAGGGGCAGAGAAAGAGAGGGAGACACAGAATCCAAAGCAGGCTCCAGGCTCCGAGCTGTCAGCACAGAACCCGACGTGGGGCTCGAGCTCACAAACCGTGAGATCACGACCTGAGCTGAAGTCAGATGCTTAACTGACTGGGGCCCCCAGGCGCCGAGGACACACACACGAATATAACGGGATCACACAAAGGGCTCCCACTGTACGTAATATTCTCTAGCTCGCTTTTTTCACGGAAGAATATCCGAGACATGCTTCTCTGCCAGTATCTTTACATCAACATCTCCTTTTTTCAAACAAAACGAGCAGTTTTTTTTTTTTATTCCCTAAGTCATTATGCCATTTCTCTCTTAATGGGGATGTGGGGGGTTCCTTCAGAAAAAACACCTGCTATGCCGCACTTGTCCGCCTATCTCTAAGTGCACGCACACGTATTTCTGTAGAGGAGAGACCCAGAGGGCAATGATTAGATTAGATTGGTGGGCATATGCTCTCTGTCGTTAAATGAGTATCGCCAACTCTTTCAACAGTGCTGAAGCGGGGCGCCTGGGTGGCTTAGTCGGTTAAGCGTCGACTCTTGATTTTGGCTCCTGATCTCCCAGTTCATGGGTTCGAGCCCCGCGTCAGGCTCCTCACTGACAGTTTGGAGCCTGCTTGGGATTCTCTCTCTCTCTCTCTCTCTCTCTCTCTCTCTCTCTCACACACACACACACTAAATAAATAAATAAATATTAAAAAATAAAATAAAAGTGCTGGACCAATTTATGCCTCCACAGGATCTAAACACACCAGTTCCCATGCCTCCTTACCTGTTGTGATCCTTCTCCTTCTAAAAATCCATCTTGGGGGTGAAAAACAGCCCCGTATTGCCATTTCGTTTTGCATTTCCCCAATCGCTGGAGGAATCGAGTGTCTTTTGAACCTTGCTGGCCATATCTGTTTCTTCTTTATGAAGGATCTCCTGGCCTCATCTATTAGGTTTTAAAAAACCCCGTTCTTACAGACTCTAAAGAGAAGGCGCGTGGCTAGTTCATGGATGCTAAACCTTTGTCTTACCTAAGTTACGGTGTTTTATTCCAATTCTTCCTTTATCTGTCCACCGTGATGGGGACTCCGACCTAATTGGTAAAGGGTGGGCAAAATCAGTACATGTTTCAGAGCTCCAGCCAGTGATTCTAATGAGCCAGGATTGAGAGCCACCGATGCAAAGAATAAAAGAGGCACCAGGAACCAGAAGAAGTGAGCAGCGTCTCAAGTCATTGAGATATCAACACGAAGCCATTTTTACACCAGCCCTTGCCATCTCCCTGGTTTTTTCTCTTACCTTCTGTTTCATGCACCATAAGGAGTTTCTGTCCAGCCTGGCCCCCTTGCAGCAGCATCCCATTGCCTTTACAATGAAGCCCAAACTTCTCACCCTGGCTCCAAGGTCCTGCACGACCCGGCCCCCGTCTATCCAGCATCATCTTAACCACTCCTACCCCGGCTCCCTCTCCATCAGTCACTGCTTTCTTCTCTGCGACCTCACCAAGGGCTCTGTTCCCACTCTCTTCTCACCTGAACCTGCTGTGCTCTCCTTCCCTCTCCCCTCCCCTCCCCCTTCTCTCTTGCACAGTTTGCTCCCTCTCATTCTGTCTCCACAACCCTTTGGAGATCTCTAAGAGACAACCCCCCCCCATATTATTCTCCACCACACCCTGTTTATTTCCTTCATAACCTACTGTGATTCATGATTATTTAATGTACTTATTTATTTGGGGTTTGGAAGCAAATCGCCCCCACTGACATGTAATTTCCACGGGAATGGCCACCAGGACATTCCACTGCCTGGCACATTTCTTGGCACATTCTTCGGTCACAGTGTGTGAAGTGATTGGATCGTAGCTTGGCCTGCCAGTGTCCCTTCCACACCCAGCCCTCCCCATGGCAGAGAACGATGGCTGAGGAGAGGAGAAGGATGTGGCCCTCGGGCTGCAAGGTATAACGTGCCTGACATTGTCTCCCCTACGGCCCACGTGCCTCTTGGGTTTCCCAGGTCACCGACGGGCTGGCGCATCTCAGCAATCAGTGGGTGCCCGGGCCTCTGCCGAAGTTCAAGAGTACCCAGCCCCTGCCCACCAGCCCCCAGTCGGGGCCATTGCTCCCTCTGACTGTTCCCTTGACACCCACTGTGTGACACCTGGACTTCTCCGTCCTTCACCTTCTGCATATTGAAATTAGAGGGATGGGGCGCCTGGGTGGCGCAGTCGGTTAAGCGTCCGACTTCAGCCAGGTCACGATCTCGCGGTCCGTGAGTTCGAGCCCCGCGTCGGGCTCTGGACTGATGGCTCAGAGCCTGGAGCCTGTTTCCGATTCTGTGTCTCCCTCTCTCTCTGCCCCTCCCCCGTTCATGCTCTGTCTCTCTCTGTCCCAAAAATAAATAAACGTTGAAAAAAAAAAATAAAAAAAAAAAATAAATAAAAAAATAAAAAAAAATAAAAAAAAAAGAAATTAGAGGGGTGAAGGGAGGGTGAGAGTGTTCCTGAGAAACACTTTGTCCTTTTTCTGAAGTGGACTTCAAGCTCCCAATAGAAGCCGCACACGGTCCCCCTCAATTTTCTGTTCTCACAACCACATATGTAGGAAAAGTCTAAGGCATCTGAAAGGATCCGGATGTCAGACCTTCACTAGGTCTTTCCAGAAGCCCTTAGTAACCAGCCAGGGGAGGGGCAAGGCTGCTGCTCCCTGCTGTCCCCTGGGGGAGGGGACCTTCTCAGAGCGAGCGCCCCACGGCGCTCAGTTATGAGCAGAACGTCTGCCCAGCGTCTGAGTGCAACCATCCTGTCACTGTGGGTTGCTGAACATGCCAGACTTGCCTGCGACAAGTTGTCACGTCTCTTTAGAGTGACAGCCTGCAACCCATCAGTCTGGAAAATAGGAAGTTTACCTCCAGGAGAACGCTGAGAAAATTGACCACCAAATACCGCTGGCTACACCCAGCCTGATGGGTGTTCTCGGCTGGAACATGGCATTGGTTAGCGAATGTACGTGCTGCTTCAAGGCGACCAGGGACAGAGTTGTGTATATGACGACAGAAAATCTGTCCCTCAACCTGAGGCTGTTTTCTAGTAAATCCTGGGTCCTCTGGGAAGGGTTTCCATCTGAGGGAACCAAGGTTCGCCCTTTGGGATATAACCTCTGAAACACCAGTCATAATTCCCCTTATACCGAAGCCCAGGATATTTCCCGAGGTAATCCACAAGGCTTCCCAGTTTCCAGGTGGGGAAGCATTTATTACCTGGAGAGACCCTTGGGAATGTATGGTTTGCACAGTAGTGATTACTCTCAGTCAGTTCAGCTTATTTCCATTTCTTTCTTTCAATGTTTATTTTATTTTTGAGAGAGAGAGCATGAGTGGGAGAGAGGCAGAGAGAGAGGGAAACACAGGATCTGAAGCAGGTTCCGGGCTCTGAGCTGTCAGCACGGAGCCCAACGCGGGGCTCGAACTCATGAACTGCGCGATCATGACCGGAGCAAAGTGTGACTAACACACCCTGTCCCTCCCACACTCCTATGCCTCCATCCGTTTTTTTTAAAATCCTCCTTCGATTAGCTTTTCCACAGCCCCTCACTGTGTCTCGAGAGAGGGTCTTGGCTGGACCTCAGGTTACTTCACGCTCCGTTGCCGATAACGTCATCACCCCCCCCCAGGCCCTTGCGCCCACCCCCCCAGTTCCTGGGCTCCAGTGGACCATGGGAGTCACCTCCTTCAGCCTAGATTCTGGCTTAAGGCTGAGATTTCTTTTTTTCATCCAAAAATAAAAATAACTTCACCGAGCTTCATAAAAGTGCATTTTTTTTTTTTCCAATTGAATCGCCTACTTTATTGAATAAAGGGATTCAAGGAGAACTCCGGGAATGGTTATTAGCCACTAAAATGTCAAAGTTCTGCTTTCTCTGAAAAGTAATAATGAGGAAGCACTTTTACAGGGTTTCATATGGAAATTAGGTCTGGGCTCTCCCAACACTAGACTGACAGGTAGTTATCTCCTCCCTGCTTCCTCTGCCCTCTTGCTAATTTCATCACCCCCCGGAGTCAGCTAATATCTGAGGACATCGGCTTTGATGACTCCAGGTCCTTATCTTCAGTCCAAACCTCCCCTGATCTCCACACGGACGTTCTGCAAAAATGTCAGCTCGGTTCTCGGCTCAGACCTCGCCACCCCGGGTTTTCCTTCGTTCGTTACCCCCTGGTGTCCTGGAACACCCATCCCATTGCACCCACCATACGGCATTATAGCCCTCTGGGTCCCCAGTGTGACGGACGTCTGTGTCCACCACGTCCCCCTCCTCTTCTGCTAGGAGCTGGCCCCCCGCCCACCCCCGTGTGTGGCTGTCCAGGAACTGCCGTGCTCCTCTGCCCCTGCCCCCTGGGTCACCGTTCATTTGCCGGGGGTGGGCATTCAGGGCAAGCGAGGCCAGTTAGAGACCTATTCCAAGTCCCAAACCGGGTCACCTAAGGATGCTTTCTGGGGCAGAGGGGCGTAGACGATGAGACTCTAGAGAATGCGGCTGCCATGTGGAGGCTTCCAGATGAAGCCAACAGGTAGAGAAAGGAGGTGGAAAATCTTGTGCGGGGTATTTGCATTCCCGAGGCTTGGATACAACCTACCCTTCTTGCTTTTTGCCTGCTGAGACTTTCCCTGGATTCTGTGAGCCCAAGCGAGTTGAGGCTGGGTTTTGCAGGTTTGTTTGCTTGCTTTGGGGAGGAGGGTTTATTGTTCTTAAAAAGAGGAGAGAATGTTGTGGCGCTTGTCCCCTCACTCCCTCCACCCCTGGCATCTAACACGGCACCTGGCACATATTAAATACCTGAGTAATGTTTTAAGTACTTTTTTCTTTTCCTTTGAATGCATAAATTCATGTCTTCTTCTTATTTTTTTTGTATGCCTTGCACCGACGACATTGCTTGGTACACAGACAATGCTCAAGAAGGTTGACTGCCCTTGTCTTCAAGAGAGAGAGGGGAAAGAGCCTAACTCCAAGAGGTAGGGGCAAGAGATATAACAGAGGGGTGAACTGGACCATTATGCAATGGTAGAATCAATGAACGCCAGTGATTCAGTGCCTGTGGCGTGAATAGAGACGAATCAGGGATTCGCTCAGCAACTATTCTGATTTCTGGCTGTCTGGCTTTGGTAACTGGGTGAATGCTGGTGCCCTCTACTATTTAGAGAATACAGGAGAGAAACACATTTCTTCTTTGTTCTCTCAAGGTCCCGTGTGTCTTTCTTCGGGCCAGGGAAGTTTCCAACCCTTCCCACTGTGCTCCAGAAACACAACTGCAATCATCCTCAGTAATAAGCATCCACGAATACCTGCTCTGTTTAGAACATGCGTAGCTATTTTTGGATTACCGTCGGTAAAGAAAAACATAGCCTACAAATTCCAAAATATCAAAATTCTAAAAATGAGTACGGGCTTCTAATGGAATTGTAATTTCACTGGGAAGCGATGATTTTTCATTTGCAAGCTTAAAAACTTATCAAATGAGTAAAGATAAACTCAGTGAATTTCATGCACCAAAAATTCAGATTCAGTCCCTGCGAGAGAAGGGACTGGAAACGGGGCAACAGGCGAGTCAGGGTGTGGACACGTTCCTGCCACTCATGTGGCTACAGTCGAAACCCATCATTTTTCTGCTTGTAGAGAATACGAGCCTATCTGGGTGTGTTATCTATCTTTATTTTCCATCTGTCATTTTGGGTTCTTTGGAGATAAGTCAAGTTACTGTCTCATAGGACCACTATCAATGTTAAATTGAAAAATAACCATAGGCTGAAAGGAAATGAAGGCTACGTCTAGAGGGGCGTGTGTGTGAGAGAGAGACACACACAGACAGAGACAGAGAGACAGAGAGGTACAACTAGTCTGCTGGGGTAAGTAAGCTTGGATTCTATCACCACCTCACCTTTTGGGATGGAAGTTAAGGTTGGCTCCTTAACATGGAGCTGAGATTTCTAGCTACGTTGGCACTCTAAACTTATTTTGTGTGTGCCCACAGATAAATGGAGATTTCAGATAGATAATCCCAGTATCCTAAGCCAAGACCCTAGAACTTTGTTTGCAAAACTCTACAGCCCAACCTCTTCTCCCCCAGAGCACAAAGCAAACCCACTTCAAGCCCCGGTCTTCCCTCCTTGTCTGGGGTTTGGGACCACCGGTCTTACCTAAGGTTATATGGCAGACAGTTTGGGCTCAGAGGGTAAACATTTAAGGTATGGATGTTTTGTGTATTTCAAATCTCCGGACAGAGAAACAATCAGCCACATTAGAGCTACGAATAACAACTCCCAGAGGGGAACGGGCACAGATGTCCTCACGGAAGTAGGAAGAAAAGGAGGGACACGAGAGTGAGCCGTGCGTCACCCGGGGCTGAGCCGGAAGAACACTTTCAAGGTTCTTGAACGCCTTGGGCCTGAGAACAAGAGGCCCATTTTGTGAGCATTACCTCCTTGCCCGAAAGAAAGTGCCCCAGACCACAGCATTTATGAGACATCTGACCCCCGAGAAGTAATCCTATGTGATTTCTGAAGTAGACAGATCTCTGGGAAGAAGGTTTTCTGCTGGGTGTGCCTACATACCTTGGTTTCATCTGACCTTGACGGGGGTGTTGGAGAACGGTGTCAGGAGGTAGAGTTGGATTTTATGTGACGGGCGTGGAGGAGAATACGTGTCTCAGAGTCTCGTGTGATAGAGGATGATATGGTAGAAGGTAGGGCGTCGCTGTCCGCCAGGCCACTAGCGAGATAGGAAGGCTGAGCTGGCTGGAGCAGAGGCGTGGTTCAAGGAGATCGGAGGTAACCATAATAACGGCAAGCCAAAAGCGACAGTGGCCACAACTTACATCTACTGAGTGTTTACTAGGTGTCAGACATCCCGATGACACTCTGTATGTTTTACAAATATTTCACAGAACCCTGGAGGACTCTATGGTTAAAAGCATGAGGACTGCCTCTGAGCTTTTTTTTTTTTTTTTTTTAATGTTTATTTATTTATTTATTTTTTCAACGCTTATTTATTTTTTTTGGGACAGAGAGAGACAGAGCATGAACGGGGGAGGGGCAGAGAGAGAGAGGGAGACACAGAATCGGAAACAGGCTCCAGGCTCTGAGCCATCAGCCCAGAGCCCGACGCGGGGCTCGAACTCACGGACCGCGAGATCGTGACCTGGCTGAAGTCGGACGCTTAACCGACTGCGCCACCCAGGCGCCCCTAATGTTTATTTATTTTTGAGAGGGGGAGAGGGGCAGGAAGGGAAGGAGACACAGATTCCAAAGCAGGCTCCAGGCTCTGAGCTGTCAGCACAGAGCCGGACGCGGGGCTCGAACTCAGGAACTGCCGAATCGCGACCTGAGCTGAAATCGGACGCTTAGCCGACCGAGCCACCCAGGCGCCCCTGTCTGAGTTTTAAGTGGTTCTTACTCTGCTGGGCCCTCTGGCTTCTTGAAGATTGTATATCCATGTTGCAAGACTCAGTCAAGACTCTTGTACAATTTTTTCATAGAAAAAACTTTTTCCTGAACTTCTCGCCAAGTGGATCTGATTTCTCTTTCTTTTATACCCCGATTGTACCTACACATCCTTCTTTCCCAACACCCGTATCGTTCACTCCGTGCTCTGTTTATTTGCAGAGAGCCGGGGCCCGTGCGAGAGCCAGCCGGACTTCCCAAGCTTCCTAGAACCTCCCCTAGCTCCGGACTTTAAAATTAACAAGGCCAGTGTCACCTCACAGCTGTCCGAATGGCCAACATAAAAACCACAAGACACAACAAGGGTTGGCGAGGATGTAGAGAAAAAGGAACCCTCGTGCACTGTTGGCGGGAATGCAAACTGGTGCAGCCGCTGTGGAAAAGGGTATGGAGGTTTCCCAAAGAGTTAAAAGCAGAACCACCTTACCAGCCAGTAATTGCACTGCTGGGTATTTACCCCCAAAACACAGAAACGCTGATTCGAAGGGATACGTGCACCCCTGTGTTTATGGCAGCGTTATTTACAAGAGCCAAACTATGGAAGCAGCCCCAGGGTCCACCGGCTGATGAACGGATAAAGAAGCGGTATGTATTGATGAGGAAAGCAAAGGCAAGAGAAATGCAGCTTCAATGAAATGTCCTTCCAGCTTGCAGTCCACAGGCACCTGAAACAGGCAGAGCGTGACCTTCCCCAAGCAACTCACGTTGCTGCCTTCGTGCCTTGATATCTATATTTTATTAAAGACTAAGGGTAACCTTATCTTTTACACATTGTTTTAAATGTTTATTTATTTTTGATAGAGAGAGAGGGACAGAGCGTGAGTAGGGGCGGGGCAGAGAGAGAGGAAGACACAGAATCTGAAACAGGCTCCAGGCTCCGAGCCGTCAGCACAGAGCCCGACGCGGGGCTCGAACTCACAAGCTGTGAGATCATGACCCGAGCTGAAGTCGGACGTTCAACCGACTGAGCCACCCAGGCACCCCATTCACCTTATCTTAATAACAGCTCGCCCCTCAAGGTCCTAAAAGCCTTGTTTCAAAATTCCTTAGACCTTTACCCTCTGTCCCCACTCCCTCCACAAACTTAAAAGAATAGTCAGTCATTCCTCACAATTCCAGGGCAGCTCTTTCTGCCCACGGGTTCGGTCCCTGTGCTGTAATAAAATCACCTTTTTGCAGCAAAAACATCTCAAGAATTCTTTCTTAGCCGTTTGCTCTCGAACCCGATACTTCCCAAACCTCATCAAGTGTGTGTGTGTGTATTTACTTATATATACACACTCACACATACACAATGGAATGTTACTCAGCCATAAAAGAGAATGTAATCTTGCCATGTGCAGCAACAGGGATGTAGCTAGAGAGCATAAGGCTGAGCTAAATAAGTCAGTCAGAGGAAGACAAATATCATATGATTTCACTCGTGTGGAATTTAAGAAACAAACAAATGACCAAAGGGGGAAAAGAGAGAGAGAGAGAGAAACCAAGAAACAGACTCTTAACTACAGAGCACAAACTGATGATTATGGGGGTGGGGGTGGAGGGATGGGTAAAATAGGTGATGGGGATTAAAGAGTACACTTATCAGGTTGGGAATAATAATAATAATAATAATAATTAGTAATAAGCCAAATAGGGTGGAGTCTGGGAAGGTGTCGGAGTAAAAAGCACCAGACATCTGTCTTCCCGTCAAGACAATTGCACTGGCAGAATATGCCAGATTATACCTCTTTTGGAACTCTGCAGACTATTGAAAGATCGCAACTTCCCGCGGAAGCCGTGAATGGTAAATTGCAGTTAATTTCACCGGAGCGTTACCCATCCCCCACCTCCACCCTGCGGAAGGCAGTCATGTGTGTGTTTCTGGAGCCACCTGTTCAGAGCCTGGGGGAGCCAGGGGGGACAAAAAGGACCCAGTACTCCAAATATCAGGTTGCTGGTTGCTGCTTCTGATCACAGACGTGCAGACAAAGAAGCAGGCAGTCATTGCTTTGTATCTGTCCTCACTGCGGCAAGTGATCCCCCCGGGACCCTATCTGGCTCAAGTGACTTCTTGGAGATTTAAAAAGCTGGTGCCGTTACTACCCTTCCCTTCATTTTTCCCTATTTCTCCTTTTGGGAGCCAGATGTTAAAGACTGGAACATTCAGAAGCAACTACATACACGGGGAAAATCAGAAAGTGATTGTACTTGCCCAGGGAAAGGCTTGGAAAAGATCTCTGAGAAGACCCGAAGTTTACATTTCAGGCTGGTCCTCAGCACAGAGACAGCCTACAACAAGAAAAGAAAAATCAAAAGCAGGAAGTAAAATCGATAAGAAAAGCCAGAAGGCCCTGGGGGAGGGAGAGAATCTGATTTCCAGAGTTAACCACGTTATTAGGTTCCACTGGGTGTAGTCACTGGGTATACCGTGGCCATACAGAGTGGTATTTACCCCCCCAAAATTAAAAGTAGAAATACCATGCGATCTAGCAATTACGCTTCTGGGTAGACGTTCGTAGCGGCATGAATCACAAGAGCCAAAGGTTGCAGTGTTACCGGTAGGAGAGGCTGTGTTGTGCTGATGGCGGCCTCCGTCCTTGGATTCCCCTCGAAAGAGTTCCATGAGGATCTGTGCTGGAGCAAAGATGACCAGGAGGAAGGTAGAGAGCACAAAGCAATTTGTTAAGGACGGTACACTCCCAAGGTGGGAGAGTGGGCAGGTTCAGAAGTGGCCACTGCACCGGGTTTAGGGATGTCTTACTTTTCTTTTCTTTTTTTTTTTTTAATGTTTTTAAAATTAATTAATTTATTTTTGAGACAGAGAGAGACAGAGCATGAGCCGGGGAGGGGCAGAGAGAGAGGGAGACACAGAATCCGAAGCAGGCTCCAGGCTCCGAGCTGGCAGCACAGAGCCCGACGCGGGGCTCGAACCCACGAACCGCGAGATCATGACCTGAGTCGAAGTCGGACGCTTAACCGACTGAGCCACCCAGGCGCCCCACGGATGTCTTTTCTTTTCATGTTCACATAGGTTATGGGTCATAGCTAGGGCGGTCTCCCACTGAGGTTGTTTCTGGTCATCAAAGGGACACCTCCTACTGGTTAGGAGGTGGGGAGCTTGGCCCCACAAGGGTTCTTGCTGGAACCCTCGTGGCCATCTTACCCAGTGCTGCAGAGGTGGGGAAGGGGACGTTGAAACCACAATGAAAATACATTCTAATGAAGCTATAGGTTACCCTGGGGTAGCGGTTGAAGAGGAGGGTGCATCTGTGTTCCGCGTCTGTGGCTCTTGGTCTGTTAGCCCCGGGGTGGGGGAAGCCATAAGACCAAGATGCTTAAAAGCCACAAAGTCAGGATGCTGTGCCCTCAGGCTCCTCATGTGTCACATATTTATCACCGCCATTCTTTCCAGTTCATGTCGAACTGCCCACGCTACCAGAAGCAATCCAAGTGTCCACTGATGGGTGAATGGACAAGCGAAATGTGGTCTATACGCCTAACGGAATCTTGTTCAGCCTTGAGAAGAAAGGAAATTCGGACACAGGCTAACAACATGGATGAATCTCGGGGCGCCTGGGTGGCTTCGTCGGTTAAGCATCCAACTCTTGGTTTTGGCTCAGGTCACGATCTCACGGGTTTGTGATTTCAAGCCCCGTATCGGGCTCCGCAATGACAGTGCGGAGCCTGCTTGGGATTCTCTCTCTCCCTCTCTCTCTCTCTCTGCCCCTCCCCTGCTTGTGCGCGCGCTCTCTCTCTCCCTCTTCTCTCTCAAAATAAATAAATAAACTTAAAAAAAAACCAAAAACCAAACATGGATGAACCTTGAGGACATTATGCTGAGGGAAATAAGCCAGTCACGAAAAACCAAATATTGTGTGATTCCACTTATCCTTAGAGTAGTCAAAATCATAAAGATAGAACAGAAAGTGGTGCTTTCCAGGGTCTTGGGGGAGAGGAAGGAATGGGGAGTTAGTGTTTCAGGAGCATGGAGTTTCAGTCTTACCAGATGCAAAGAGTTCTGGAGACGGGGCGACGGCAGCACAACCTTACGAACGTATGAAATACCGTGGAAGGTGTACACTTAGAAATGGTTAAGATAGTAAATTCTTCATTACGTGCATCTCACCATAATAAAAAAAAAAAAACCTGAGAAAATTAACGAGCCAATACGTTCCTTTTTTGCCTAAGTCTGTGTGGGTCGGTCTTTCTGTGACTTTGCAGGGGAGTCCCTCTGTACGCCTTTTACATCCCGTTTCACACCGATCGTGACGGATGCTGTTGAACATGAAAGAGTTGTGCCCACAGCTCCTTTAAAACCTCCCTTGAAGCGGACATCCGTCAATGAATCAATACACTCGGGTATGGTTATTAAACCGGTGACTTCTCCACTTAATTATAAACAGCATATAATCCATATTTCTTTGCACAGCCCATAAGCGTGTCGTGAGAAATCGTCAAATTCCTGGTGCCCTTTCCGGACCTACCTGTCGAGCAAGGCCATCGAGGGGGAAGAAAAATCTTCTAAGTGATTGGTTCTCGCTGACCCCGTGCAGCCATCACCATTGACAGCACTGCGGGGGATGGTGATTTTCTCATCTGTGTGGTCTTCCTTGATGGGAAGGAGTTTGTAAAGACTCTTGGTGGAGTGTCTCAACTTTCTCTCCTCTTCTGACAAGACTGGGTTCTTGAGAGGCGGGGCACATCCGGTCGGAGCTTCCCCACCGCACTTGGCGGGAACCAGCGCTGTGTGACGCATACATGTGTGTTTCCCAGGCTCTGGACCTTCCCAGTCAATGCCTCATGCTTGTTTTTTTTTTTTTAAGTGATTGGTTGCAGGGCTGACCCGGAGTGGCTTAGACTCTTGATATGAAGAGAGTGGCACCATGGGGGAACGCGTTAGAAATTCAGAATCTCCAACTCCATCCCAGACTTTCCGAAGACACATCCGCATGTCAACAGGACCTCGGGTGATCTGCACGTTAAAGTTTCAGACGCATGGACTTAACCTTTCCAAAACGGAAGGGCCCCTTTGCCCGGTTCTTACCAACAGCGGGGGGAGTCGTGTTCCGTGTTGTTGTCACCAGTTCACGTTTCCTGTGATCTCTCGGCATATGTCCTCTTGAATGGCAGCTCTTATCGAAGAATTGATCTTACAACGCCCACGTTATTAAATAAAACGAAACAAGCTTTAAAGGTCCCTTGGGTTTGCCTCAGCTATTTTATTCTCCTGAACAAACCCTCTCGCGCTGAGACCTGCTTCCTGCTGTTACTCCCACGTGTCTGGACTGTTCTTTTCCCTTTGTGCGTGGCACCGGCCATGTTTCCATTGTTTGCATGCTGTCTTCAGAACCGTTGGCTCAGTGCTATTCTCTCTGCACGTGGGGGTTTATTCGCTAGGTACCACCCCCTTTTCTTCCAAGATCAATTGCAAATGCATTGTTAGAATTCTATCGGGGGACCTTTCAAACCTGTAAGATTGCCTCCTCTTTACCATCTCCTGACCCAAGAACGTTCTCATGTGTCCTCCCAAATCAATATTACCTCTGAAATAAGTTTGCGTAAGATGCGCACATCGTAAAAATGTCAAATAACGCTGAATCATTTGTAACAGAAAAGGATTAGGGGTAGTCTCTGCCTAAAATGAGCACCCGCTCGTATTTGTTTTATGCTTAAGTTAAGATGCTTAACTTTATGTTTCTGTTTTTTTATGCTTAGACCGAAATTTCTTTTATCAATTATAAGTATAATCTGTTTTTAAAAAAATTTTTTTTTTCAACGTTTATTTATTTTTGGGACAGAGAGAGACAGAGCATGAACGGGGGAGGGGCAGAGAGAGAGGGAGACACAGAATCAGAAACAGGCTCCAGGCTCCGAGCCATCAGCCCAGAGCCCGACGCGGGGCTCGAACTCACGGACCGCGAGATCGTGACCTGGCTGAAGTCGGACGCTTAACCGACTGCGCCACCCAGGCGCCCCTATAATCTGTTTTTTATATTAGACCGAAGACTTAGCTTCTTATATCGCTTTATCGACACCTGGTGCTTCCTTCCCCTTCTCCTTCGACCACAGGTTTAACACAGTGTGGATTGAATCATTGTAATTATTACTTCAGAAATATTGGGTTTTTAAAAAAAATTTTTTTTTAATGTTTATTTATTTTTGAGAGACAGAGCGACAGAGCATGAGCAGGAGTGGGGCAGAGAGAGAGGAAGACACAGAATCTGAAGCAGGCTCCAGGCTCCGAGCTGTCGGCACAGAGCCCAACATGGGGCTCGAACTCACAGACCGCGAGATTGTGACCTGAGCCGAAGTTGGACGCTTAACCGACTGAGCCACCCAGGCGCCCCCTACTTCATAAATATTATTAACTCCACATCCAGGTAGCATATTATGACTGTATTTCCTCTCCTCTATAATGTTTTTAGGTTTATTTATTTATTTTGAGACAGAGAGGAAGCAGGGGAGGGGCAGAGAGGGAGAGAGAGAGAGGGGAGAGAGAGAATCCCAAGCAGGCTCCACAGTGTCATCGCAGAGCCCAACACAGGGCTCAGTCTCATGAACCATGAGATCACGACCCAAGCGGAGATCGAGTTGGACACCGGACCAGCTGAGCCCCCTGGGGGCCCCTCCTCTCCTGTATAATTAATTGTTAATTCTGGGTTAAACAGTTGCATGATTTTCATTTTCGCTTAGGCTTTGAGGTACCTGTAGCTCAGGTTCTCACTTTTCCCACAGCCTCACAGAAAAATTTTCCACCTCATCAAATAAATTTTAATATTCTTATGATTCTATGTATGGGTAGACAGTTTTTCCCATGCCCTCCACAGCCTTTCAATTACATTATCTGTGTGATGAGAAAATCTATCCGTTCTAGCCACATCCCTTCCACAGGCCTCTGGCTTCCTGTTCCAGTCTGAACTAATTGATTGGTCGGCCACCTGCCTGCTAATATTTTGGGGCTTCCCTTCATTATCACCCGGCACATCAGTTTGGGTCCAATCACCAAGACAGAAACCACCTAGTAATTAAAAATCAGGACGTTTAAGGGTGTCTGGGTGGCTCAGTCGGTTAAGCGTCTGACTTCGACTCAGGTCATGATCTCGCGGTTTGTGAATTTGAGCCCCGCGTTGGGCTCTGTGCTGACAGCTCGGAGCCTGGAGCCTGCTTCAGATTCTGTGTCTCCTTCTCTCTCTGCCCCTCCCCCACTTGTGCTCTGCCTCTCTCTGTCTCTCAAAAATAAATAAAATGTAAAATCAGGGCGTTTAGTATAAAGGATTATTAAACTATTTCAGGAAAGTAACTACAATGATGTGAAGAAAATGGAAGAGGGTCCTCCAGGGGCTGAGAGAGAGTCCCCTGATGTAAAGAAAATGGAAGAGGGTCCCCCGGGGCTGAGGGAGAGTCCCCTTGGAGAGGCAAACATGGAAGGGGGCCTCCTCATTGGAGAAGGTGTGGTTGCAGTCCCCGGATGGCAGAGAAGTCGGCTGGGCTCCTGGGCCGGAGCCAGCCCACAGTCCCCAGGTAAGCAGAAAACAGGTCTCTGGATGCAAGTGAGCCAAGGCTGGAGGTGAGCACACAGAGGGAATTGAGGCCCCACAGCAGTCTCCAGGCCTGTCGTGCAGTGTCTGTGTCAGGAAGGACACAAAGATGGTCCCTGGGACCCAACCAGAATAGCAAAGTCTCCAAGGGGCTCATGCTCAGGGCATGTGGCTGGGGCAGAGCACCACTGATGTTTCCACACGAACACCTTGGTGGGCAGTGTGGGAGGAACACGCAAAAGCAACACCCAGCAACTGGAACTAAGGAGAAAGGCTTTCTTCCAGTGCCCTCTACTGACAAAGCTTAACATCACAGTCACCGTAAAAAGAGGAAAGCTTCAAGAGCTGTGTCCATTACTGCCGAGCAGGTACTGAAGGGTGAATGTGGAGCTGAGAGGCTAGAAGTAGATACCTGGCAGCCTCAGCCTTGGGACTCCTTGGCTTCCTCATGCACTCTTCTGCACACGTGTGACTTTCATACAAAACCGAAACAACTTAGTGTTTCTCGGTAGGAAGATATGGTATTCCTCCTTGTAAGGGAAGTTCTCACCTTTCCCTCAAGAGAAGACACAGACTCCCAAGAGTTCTTGTATCCACCGCTGGCTAAATCTTCAAATTTAGCCATCGTCCCATGGAACGTTCTGTTACCTAAAGACTAAATGATAAAGCTGACTTCCAACAACTTGTATAAAAAATTAAAATGGGAAGGATACAAGAGAAGAAGAGGGCTGGTAGATGCCAAAAAAAAACATAGGCACACAACAAGCGCAGAAAAAATACACAAAGCTTCCACAGAATCCATTTCTACAAGTGGTCACATGGTTGTGCTGTCTTCGGCTATCTTCTTCCACTGCCCACTTCATATTTTTCTTGCCCTCCCTGCTAACACCTCAGCTTCTCAGGATCCTTTACCTGGTATAGTGACCCAGATCTTCCTTCTCAAAGGGCCCCGGTTGTCTTGCCTTTTTGTTGTTGTTGTTGTTGTTGTTGTTGCTATGTACTTTTCCATTAATCTTTACTGTTGGCCACGTAGTACTAAGAGAAGATTCAGTGAAGCCCCCTGGCTCCCAGACAGAGTCCTGTGTGCCTCTGTTGTATAGCAGCAGCCCAATTTACCCAGCTAATTGGGATCGATCACTTCAGCCGATCAGCATACTGTCATCAGTGTGGTGGGCCTGTGTGATGTTTCGTGGAACGTCAAGATGATGAGGCTCCCTGCAGACTACATTATGGCAGAAAGCAGGGCAACCGATGTGGCCCCGAGACAACACTGTGACGTCACACCATTGGCCCAATAATGGCAGACCACGTGCCCGGAGTTATGCTGATTTGCTCCAGTAATGATGTTACCCTGGGCTCGGCAGCTCTATGTGGAGTCTTACCACTTGATTTAGTTTAGGATGATTCCCAGTCCTTCTCGAGGGCCCACGTGGCTTCTACACAGGCCAGATTGGTGAGTTAAGTGGGGGTGTGATAGCGATCGCTCCCCTTTCAAGCCTTCGACGGTGGTAGTAATCTCTGGAATCCACCAGGAGTACAGTATTGCTTCTGGCTTACTATTGTGGTAAGGAGGGGAAATGCCAGGGATTTCTGCTTAGCATTTCCTACTACAATGTCCCTTGTTGCCAAGTATTCAGGAACTGGAGACGTAGGCACAGAATGGGCTCACTGTTAGGCTCCAATCATCACCTGACCACCATAAACCTCTGTTTTGGCTGGAGGGCTACCGTGTCCTTTGGAGCGAGTTGACCTTGACCCATACTCTTCTCCTGGAGTCCTTTGTTAGTTCTAAACTCACAGCTAGGAGGCTGGGAGGCTAAAAGAAAAAGCAGCGAAAAGGCTGAGAAACTGAGCAAAGTTTCCAGTGCTTCCATGGGGCCGGAGAGACAAATATTATGACCCACCAAAAAGGGGAGTCCCTGGTAAACCACCAGGGGATGCATTTGGGACCCCAGAGGGCTATACCACGGAAGGAAGGGAAACCTGGAAATATACCTGCTTTCCCAAGAGTGAAGGTCTCGCTTCCAATCAGCTCCACCCTTGATTGGATTGGGATAATCTGCCCTGATCTGTCTGCAGCATAAAAACTAATCCTTCCTGGAAAAAGATTCAATCATTCAAAGCCTCAAATTATCCCTCAGAATTTTTATGCTCAAAGTCCAGTACTCAGTTAAAAATAAACACACACACAATAATGCAAAGATGAAGGGAAAGAATGCTTTTTATCTTTTTTCTTTTCATGTTTGTTTATTTTTGAAAGAGAGGGAGAGAGCAGGGGAGGGGCAGAGAGAGAGGGAGACAGAGGATCCGAAGGGGGCTCTGTGCTAACAGCAGACAGCCCGATGCAGGGCTCAAACTCAAGAACCGCAAGATCATGACCTGAGCCGAAGTCAGACGCTTAACCAACTGAGCCACCCAGACGCCCCAGGAATGCTGCTGTCAATAAATGATGCTGAATCAATTGCATATCCAAAAGGGGGGGGGGGGGGACTCACACCACACACCAAATATAAGGCTTCTAGAAGATAATGTGGGAAAACAAGTTCAAGACGCTGAGTGGGCAAAGTAGGCAAAAGACTTTCTTTTTAAAAAAAATTTTTTTTAACGTTTATTTATTTTTGAGACAGAGAGAGACAGAGCATGAACGGGGGAGGGTCAGAGAGAGGGAGACACAGAATCTGAAACAGGCTTCACACTCTGAGCTGTCAGCACAGATCCCAACGCAGGGCTCGAACTCATGGACCGTGAGATCATGACCTGAGCCGAAGTCGGCTGCTTAACCGACTGAGCCACCCAGGCGCCCCTAGGCAAAAGAATTTCTTAAACAGAACCCAGAAAACATTACCCATGAACAAAAAGATAAAGTATATCACATTAAAATTGGAACTTCTTTTCTTCAAATAACATGGTAAATGGAATAAAAAAGGAAATACACAGAGTGGGATAAAATGCTTGTAACAATCATAATGAGAAAAGTCTCGATTCCAGAATACATACTTTCTAAAAATTCCAATACATCAAAAAGAAAAGGCGAGTAGGGGGATGGGTGAAACAGGCAAAGGGGATTAAGAACACATATCGTGATGGGCACTGGGTGATGTGTAGGAGTGTTGCATCATTGTGCTGTATATCTAAAACTAAATATGTTAATTACTTTTAAAAAATTTTTACTAGTTTTCTTTATTTTTGAGAGGCCGAGAGAGACAGAGCACGTGTGGGGGAGGGGCAGAGAGAGAGGGAGACACAGAATCCGAAGCAGGCTCCAGCGTCCAAGCTGTCGGCACAGAGCCAGACGCAGGGCCCAAACTCACAAACCATGAGCTCATGACCTGAGCCGAAGTCGGACGCTCAACCGACTGAGCCACCCAGGCGCCCCAAGACTCTATGTTAATTATACTCGCGTTAAAAAAAAGAAATGAGAACAGAGTGATTAACTAAATGAGTTCTATTTTCATATAAAAAGTATTTGAGATGACGGCAAAAGGAAATAAAAGATCAAACAACCCAACATCAAACCAGTATCAAAATGGGCAGAGTGGACTCAACCAAGAACTTCACAGTAGAGGACATTCGAAGAGTCGATAAGCCTATGAAAATCTGCTCTAGTCATAAGGAAAATGCTAAAACTACAGTAAGGTTCTGATACTAATCCACTGAAATGACCCAAATGAAGAAGACTGACCCTATCAAGCAAAAATGCAGTGTAACTGAAATACTCTGATATTTTTCCAGAAGGCAAACTGGGACCACTTGGGGAAACGATGTGGCAGTATTATCTAAGGCAGAATATAGGTATATTTTACGGGGCAGCAAATTCACTTTTATTTACTTTCTTTTAATTTAAATTTTAGTTAGTTAACATAGCAATTTCACTTTTAGAATATGTCTGTGTCAAGCAGAATAAAGAACCCCCCCCCCTCCCCACCCCTCCAAAGATGTGCAAGTCCTAATCTCCGATACCGGTGATTAGGTTACCTTACGTGGCAACAGGGACTTTGCAGCTGTGAGTAAATTGAGGATCGTGAGATGGGGGGATTATCCTGGATTATCCACATGGGCTCAGTCTAATACATGGGTCCTTACAGGAGGGAGCAGGGGGTCAGATTTGGAGGAAGAGCTGTGACAATTGAAGCAGGGATTGGATTGCTGGCTGAAAGGGACCATAGGTCAAGGAAACATGGGAAGTATCTAAAAGCTGCAAGAGGCTGACAGATTGTCCCCTGGAGTCTCCAGAAGCAACGCATTCCTGCCAACACCTTGATTTTAGCCTAATGAAACCCATTTTGGGCTTCTGATCTCCAGAATCGTAACATAATAAACTTTTGTTGTTTTAAGGCACTAAATTTGTGCTAATTTATAGTACTAGCAATAAGCAGCTAATATCATACATAATAGAAATGAGTACAGATGTCTACTTGAAACAAGAATGTTTCAAGAGCGTTATTTGTTAAAGCTAAAACCAGAAATCATCCAAACATTAATCAACAGTAGAATGGATAAAAACATGGCAGAATAATCAGGCAGTATAATACCATGCAGCAAGTGGAAATAAATGAATTACTGCTCCTTGCAAAATACGTCATGTAGATGAATTCAGAGGCACACTGGTAAATGTCTAACAACTATCTTTCTGGGGAAAAAAATCTACATATATCTATACTTATTATAAATTTTACTATTACAAAGGATATATAGGACACAATCCACAAATAATAAAATCTATAATACTTATTGGAAATTCTGTGTTTCCGATCGATTCGCGGTCAATTTTGTTGATTTTCGGCTGAACCCTTGTGTCTGTGGCTGGCCTGTGGATGCAACTGATGAACAAATCAGTTCATCATGAATGTTAGTTGATCGTTTTACTTACATTAAAAAACGAGACAAAAGGAAATAAAAACTTTTGTCAAGACTTCTCTCACTTGTCAATGACTGACCATCCTCTATACTGAACTGGATAATAGTTTTGAATACCGGAAGAATATTTCCTTAGTTTTTTTTGTGTGTTTTTCACAATGTAATGGCTATAGACACAACAGACTTTTATGTTTAAACTGCTCTCTCTCTCTCTCTCTCTCTCTCTCTCTCTCTCTCTCCTTTTTTGAGAGAGAGACAGAACGTGAGCATGAGCAAGTGTGGTAAGAGGGGCAAAAGGAGGAGAGAGAGAATCTCAAGCAGGCTCCACACCCAGTGCGGAGTCCGAGGTGGGGCGCGATCTCACCACTGTGAGATCATGACCTGAGCTGAAATCAAGAGTCAGATGCTTAACCGAATGAGCCACCCCGGCGCCTCTATGTTTAACCTGCTCTCTTAATCAGCGTTTTCTCCATCCCTTTCTTAAGTCCAAACAATCAACAGAACACTACAATGAAGCCCTAATTTATAGCATTTGCTAATTTCTGTGATGTGAATACTCCCACTGTGGTCAATTTCAAGCCACTAACGTGACACTGTTGAACACAAGATTGGGAAGAAATACACAATACTGCTTCTTTCTACAATGCTTATTACATGCAGTTACAAGAGCAGAGGTAATGGTAAAGTGTAGTTGAATCATTAGGAAGCAAGGAGTTTTGAGTATTTATTCCCTCTGTACCTCTGGTTTTAATGCAATTTGTTTCATAATGAGTTTTTATAATTTAACTTTTAATGTTTATTTATTTTTGATTTTTTTTAAATTTTTTTTTCAACGTTTATTTATTTTTGGGACAGAGAGAGACAGAGCATGAACGGGGGCAGAGAGAGAGGGAGACACAGAATCGGAAGCAGGCTCCAGGCTCTGAGCCATCAGCCCAGAGCCTGACGCGGGGCTCGAACTCACGGACTGCGAGAGACAGACACAGAGTGTGAGCGGGGCAGGGTTAGAGAGACAGGGAGACACGGAATCCGAAGCAGGCTCCAGGCTCTGAGCTGTCAACACAGAGCCCGACGTGGGGCTCAAACTCATGAACTGTGAGATCATGAACTGAGCTGAAGTCGGACATTTAACTGACTGAGCCGCCCAGGCACCCCATAATTTAACTTTTAGTAAGTTCTGTTTGACAACTGGCTTTCAAAACTTAACAATCAGCTCTTCCAAGTTATTATGAGACACACGGCTGGACAAACCTCAAAAAAATAATATTGGACGAAATGAGGTAGACATAAAAGAATACTTGTTGTATGAGTTCATCTACAGAAAGCACTAAGAGAAATAAAACTTAACTATTATGTTAGCCGTTAGGGCAGTGGCCCCGCTGAGCCCAGTCCAAATCAACTGATCTCCAGACACATAAATGAACCCAAGTGAAATTAGCTAAACCGCACATCCGTGGCAAGAGTGACTGCTGTCTTCAAAGAGGCCTTGTATTTTGGAATGGTTTGTTCTTTGCATTTTTGTGACGATAGCTAACTGGTTCAGAAATTGTACCCTCTCCTTTGGGGAGGCAGGTGAGGACAAGGACCAGAAAGTGACACAAAGGAAGGGTTTGGGACGTTGGTAATTCTATTTCTTTTTTTTTTTTTAATTTTTTTTTCAACATTTATTTATTTTTGGGACAGAGAGAGACAGAGCATGAACGGGGGAGGGGCAGAGAGAGAGGGAGACACAGAATCGGAAGCAGGCTCCAGGCTCTGAGCCATCAGCCCAGAGCCCGATGCGGGGCTCGAACTCACGGACCGCGAGATCGTGACCTGGCTGAAGTCGGACGCTTAACCGACTGCGCCACCCAGGCGCCCCGTAATTCTATTTCTTGACCTCTGTTCTGGTTTACACGCCTGTGTTCACTTTGAGATAATTCACTTGAGCTGTGCTGATGACTTGTACACTTTTTACATGTGTTTCTGCCTCAACAAAAGAAGTTTACTTATGTATACAATCGGCAGATTAATCCATGGGAAAGTGCATTAGGGTTCTCCAGAGAAACAAACCAAATATGTATGTATACAAATATGTATAATATGTATTTGTATACACACACACACACACGCACGCACGCCCACTGGCTCACGAGAGGTTGAATAGTCCCACCATCTGCCATCTGCAAGCTGGAGACCCAGGGAGCCAGTCTAATTATCACAGAGACTTGGCCTGAGAACCAGCAGAGCGGATGGTGAGTCCCAGTCCAGGAGCTGGAGAAGGTGAGTTGAGAAGTCCCAGCACAAGCAGTGAGGCAGAAAATAAAATGGGTGAATTTCCTTCCTCCACCTTTTGTTCTGTTCAGGCTTTCAACAGACTGAATGGTGCCCACCCATACTGGGGAGGGCAAACTGCTTTACTGAATCCACCAGATCAAATGCTATCTCATCCAGAAATACCCCCACAGACACACAGAAATAATGTTTAATCTGTGCACCCTGTGGCTGGTAAGGTTAACACAAAAAATTAACCATCACAGCTAGGAATCAAAGATACTAAAATTAAAATGAGTGTGTGTGTATTTTGCGTAACTAAAAGTTACTAAAATGAGCACCACCACCACCACCAAAAGAATGTAAAAAGCTTCACGTCGAGTCAGGTTTTGCTACCAACTGAGCTTTTCAGAGCTTTGTGGATTTCGCAGTTTTGGCTAAAGGATCACTGGCTGTAACATACTGCATTAGAACTTTTTTTTTTTAAAGTAGGCTCCCCACATGTGGGGCTCGAACTCCTGCCCCCAAGATCAAGAGTTGCACGTTCTGTCAACTGAACCAGCCAGCCAGGCGCCCCTGCATTAGAACTTCACTATCCATTTCCTCTGCCTGATCAGGTGGCCTGCAGAATATGCCCCTGGGGTATTGCTTTTGTCATTTCTTTTCTCCAATCCTTACCTCTATGCCCCGCCGAGACCCTATTTCCAGGTCCAGATTTCTAGACACACAGTAGAAATCCATGCTGTTGTTCAACAGCTTCTTCTGCCAAGAACAAGCCCCTGCGTCCTGGGTTCCATTGTAAACAGCATCGTCCCAATCTTCCAGGATCATCAGATTTACGACTCACTGTTATAACTCAGTGCACTTTATTTACTCCGCAAATTCTATGTAATAAACATCCGCGGTCGTTAAGTCTTACATCCAGCTCTCTTCCTTAGTGTTTTCTCATGTGAATCACCAGGTACCCATTTCCTTGCTATAACTGCCTTTTTTCCATAATAGTTCTATCCAGGTAGGTGTTTCCCCTTTCTAACTCATATTCGGGGTGGTTGTTGTTGTTGTTGTTGTTGTTGTTGTTTGGTCTTTTTGTTTGATTGTTTCAAGTTTTTGTTTAGATTCTAGTTAACACATAGAGTAACATTGGTTTCAGGAGTAGAATTTAGTGATTCATCGCTTACATACAACATCTGGCGCTCATCCCAACACGTGCCCTCCCAACTCCCTCCAGCAACCCTCAGTTTGTTCTCTATAGCGAGGACTCTTTTATGACTTGTCTGCCTCTCTCTCTCTCTTCCTTTTCTCCCCCTCCCCTATGTTCATCTCTTTTGTTTCTTAGATTCACTCACATTCGGATTAAAAGGCTCTTGGTCTGATTAACCAGCCTTTCGGCAAATAATAATACAACAGCTGTTAAAATGGATATCATATGTTTATATCACACCATGTTTGTTTGTTTTTTTTTATAAAAGAGCTCCTTAAGTACTCTCAAGGATTTTAATTATTGATGAAATTGGAAACTAGGATCGCTTGGCTTCAAAACGTCTGCTTAAATATAGGGAGAATGTTGTCAGAATTCCCGAAGGTAACATTGAGAGAGAGAAAGGGACAGTCTGGGTGTCCACATCAAGGTACCAGGGGTACCAGGATTGAGAAGGATGCTGGCAGACAGAGCATGTTCGGACCCCCGCGATGTTGCTGCGTTAGAACTTTCCCCAAGCACCCTGATGCATCATGGCGCCTTTTCCTTACAAAGCCACCCACCTGCACCATTTCAATCTTGTGCAAACTATGCAAGTTTGCCTTTGTAAGGCATTCGTTACCTAGGTTTTCTAGAATGTTATTTATGGCCTGCCTTTATCTAAGGATGTGCAAAGAGTTTTATCAACTGCACTTGCACAGAATTACAGATGCTTCAAATTTGACCCTGAGATCATTAAGTCTGCAAATGAAAGAAGGTGAGAATACTTCACCTCTCAACATGAACTGTCATAAGCTGATTCTCAGCATCACACATCTGATTCTTTAAATACAGCTTAACCCGCTTCTGATCCGTGTGACACGGGGAGCTTCGGCAGCAACGCCAGAATGGCATTTCCAGTGATTTTGTGGGAGGACTTTTTCCGTGAACCGAGGATTTGTGGGTTAGAGAGAGAGCTAAGAGTGATTTGGGTGCATCCCTCAACTTTTACTTTAGACTCCTAAACCTCTCTAAGACATTAACAACTTTCGGTCATAGGGAGATCATGGGTTTCGTATTTTTCTCCAATGCAGCATCATAATCTTCAAAGCATCTGTGTTTCAAAGGCATTAATTATTGCATGTCATTGTTTGGGGGAAGAATGTGGGTGGGGGGTGATGGACTGGAGTGAACGGATCAGAAGTGACCTGCCCAGCGCTCTCCGTCAATAGCTCTGGTCAATAGCTCCCAGGGTTTGAAAAATGACAATTCCATCTGGACTCTCTTACCCTAGAATGCAGAGGGCAGACAATGGGAAATAAATGTCCAAATAAACAGCGTGGCTACTAAAAGCTAATATTAAAGATATCGAAACAAAGAGTTTTAAAGGTAACATGTAGAGGTCAAGAATTCAAGAGAGTGACTAAGCATTCTCCACCACGATCACCACAATGTTGTTCTTTCATCCTTGAGTCTCTCCTGCTGGGCTTTAGTTTTCTAGTGCTTTCCAACACGCATCCCAGGGATTTGCAGGAAGTCGTAAGAGAAATGGGATGAAAGGCAGCCCTCCAAGCTCCCCCAGGCTGACCCTAACCTTATGCTACCGCCAGGCATTCTGAGAAGGGATGACCTTCCCCTCTTGAAACAAGAGCTGACCATCTGTGCCAATGAGTTCCGTGTCTTGGCAATAAATTAGCCCAACTCAGGGTCTGCATCTGGCCTCCATGTTGCTGTGCCTATCACAGCTCAAGTGGAAGCATCTAAGACTCCCACCGTCTGTTCCTGGAGAGGCCTGTCCCAGGATTGGCACAGAACCCAAAGCCTGGGGGAAATGATGCTGATTGACGTAACATGGGGCCCTGGCTACATCAGTGTTAGATCCTAGTGACTGGATATGTGCTTTCCTTCCTGCTTCGCAGCTGCAGACAAAACTACAGAAGGGCCGGGTGGATGGGTTTGTTACCTCTTGCTCTGCTGAAGGGGGCCACTGGCAAGACCCAGCCCCCACCCGTCTTCACCGGCTCCGTCCCCTGGCTCTCAGCGTGGACTTGGACATCAGGCAGCTTGGGTATACATCTCCCTTGCACTTGTCAGCTAATGATCTAACGTAACGAAACCTTAGCTTCCTCTTCAATGAAAGGAAATAGTATTAGCAACTCCCTCATAAGGTCATTTGGAAGATTGAATGAGATAAGAGACGTAAAGCGTATAGCACTCTATCTCATTCGTGTTGGTCATCATTACTGGCTGTGGAACAGCAGGGCGAGGTCAAAGTGCATGCCTTCCCCAGTAGGTAGACCAACAGAGAGACCTTCTTAATGGGTGGACAGCCAATGTTCAGTAGGATTTTCCTCTCTTTGGGCACCAGGATGATAGTACCGCTCAGTACTTGAGAACGCAGGCTTTGGAATCAGGATGGAATTCTGACTTCTCTGCCTACAGCCCCGTGACCTTGGGCAAAAGGCTTATCATTTCTGAGACCCATTCTCCTTGCCTGTGAAACGGGGATAATAATACCTGTGCCTTATAGGTGTGGTGCCTAACCTGGTACACGGACAAATCATATGTGTTCCGTAAACTGGTTCCATAAATAGTCCTACTGCCATATTATTTTTCGTATCATCAGTTTCTCTGCTTCCAGTATCGTAGGTCAGGAAGATCAGTTAGGTTATGGAACAGAGACTTTTGCTCATGTGTGAATCATTTCTGATAAAATGAGGGAGGAAAATCTAGAAAAGCTGCTCTAAGAAAAGAGGTAAATGGAAGCAGGGAAATCCAGTTTTTTTGGTATCTGGTCTTTCTTCCTTTCTTTCATACATCATTTCTTTCAGTTTGAGTATAGGAGTTCAGTTGAATGGTAATACATTTTCAGAGCATTTTGGATTTTGTTTCCTGAAAAAAAAAAAAAAAAACCTGTCAAGTATTGGTAAGTCGTATGTCTGATAAGGGATTAATATCCAGAATATGTAAGAAACTTCTTCAGTTCAATAAGAACAGTAACACAAACACCCCAATTTAAAAATGGGCAAAGGACTCGAATAGACATTTTCCCAAAGATATGAAAATGTTCAATAATATATGTCTTTTTTCCATACACTAATCATTCACTGACTAGATGTGTAGCAAATATATTCTCAAAGGTGGTCTGTCTCTTTAGTCTGAGTCTTTGATTTGAAAAAAAAATGTAATTTTCAAATTGTTGAGTTTGCTTAAGTTATGGTTTTTGCTTTTTCTTTAATAAATTCTTTTTTTAATTTAATTTTTTTTAATTTACATCCAAATTCTTGTCTTTCCTCAAGTCATAAAGATATTTTTCTATATCACTTTCAAAATGTTTCACAGAGATCAAGAGTTATATGCTTTACTGACTGAGCCAGCCAGGAACCCTCCCTTTTTTTTTCTAATATGATTTTTCCTCTAAGTTTTCCTTTGACTGTAGAAATAATACATTCTTTTTATTCTTCTGCTGTTTCCTTAATGCTTATTTAATATATCAAAGCCTGGAGTTAATAAATATTTTTATCTCCTTCCAGTCATTTCAAGGATTTCAGAATACTTAAACTCCATTTGTCACACACTGAATTTCATGCTATTGTTTTTATGTATTTTAATTTTACATCATATTTAGACCCGCAAAACATCACTGCTAAGCACCCCTTATAAATATTTATCCATAGGGGTGCCCAGGTGGCTCAGTCGGTTACGCGTCCGACTTCGGCTCAGGTCATGATCTCACAGTTCGTGGGTTTGAGCCCCGCGTCAGGCTCTGTGCTGACAGCTCAGAGCCTGGAGCCTGCTTCGGATTCTGTGTCTCCCTCTCGCTCTGCCCCTTCCCTGTTCTCTCTCTCTTTCAAATAAATAAACATAAAAAATTAAAAAAAAATTTACCCATATAATTATCATTTTCTCTTTTTTGTTTATTTGTTTATTTTTGAGAGAGAGAACGTGGGAGCACGAGTGGGGGAGGGGCGGAGAAGGAGAGAGAGAGAGAGAGAGAGAGAGAGAGAGAGAGAGAGAATCCCAAGCAGGCTCCCTGCTGTTAGCACCGAGCCGTATTCGGGGCTCGATCTCAAGAGCTGTGAGATCGTGACCTGAGCCGAAATCAAGAGTCAGATGCTCAACCAACTGAGCCACCCAGGTGTTCCTATAATTATCAGTCTCTTTGCCCTTTATTCCCTGCATCTAGTATCACCTTCCTCCTCCTTAAAGAACACGCTTTAAAATTTCCCTAAATTCTCCAGGGTCTGCTGGTGGCAAGCTCATTTTTTATTAGCCTAAAAATATCTTTACTTAGCCTTCACCTTTGAAATACATTTTGGCGGGAGGTGTGTGTTTCTGTGGCTGTGCACATGTAGTGATTTTCTGTCAGCACATTGAAAACATTTCGTTTTTGTCTGGCTTCTACGGTTGCCATCGAGATTCAGCTGATCTGATGGTCGCTCCTTTGAAGATACCCTCCGATCCCTTTTAAGACCTCCTTCCTGTCATTGTTTTTCTGTAGTTCCATTATGTTAGGCATTTGTTGGACCTCTGTCTGTGGATTTGTGTCTCTTGAAAGTTCTCGAAAAATTTTAGTCATTATGTCACTAAATATTGCCTTTGCTTCATCTCTTCTGTCTTATCTCTTTCCTTCCCTTCTGATGTTTTTGTTACACCCCCGTCACGTTACGGCTTCATAACTTTGCTTTCAAATGCCCCATTTCTTCCTCTTTCTGTGGGACATTTAGTAACTCCTTAAGATCTGCTTTCCTCTTCACCAATTCTCTCTTCAGTCATGTCTAATGTGGGGTTAAATTCGTGCGTTCAGCTCTTTACTGCGATTACTACGTTTCTTTCTAGACATGCAACTTCGTTCTTTCTCAAACTGTTAAAGTTTGTTTATTTTATTTTCTAAAAATTGTTTAATGATTTTTTATTTATTT
Organism: Leopardus geoffroyi; assembly: GCF_018350155.1. Classification (NCBI taxonomy): domain Eukaryota; kingdom Metazoa; phylum Chordata; class Mammalia; order Carnivora; family Felidae; genus Leopardus; species Leopardus geoffroyi. The sequence goes on along the minus strand of NC_059334.1, from coordinate 17,780,930 downwards.
TGAGAGACAGAGAGAGACAGAGCATGAGTGGGGGAGGGGCAGAGAGAGAGAGGGAGACACAGAATCCGAAGCAGGCTCCGGGCTCTGAGCTGGCAGCACAGAGCCTGACATGGGGCTCGAACTCACAGACCGCGAGATCGCGACCTGAGCTGAAGTCGGACGCTTAACCGACTGAGCCACCCAGGTGCCCCTGTTTATTTTTTAACATCAGAAACATGGTCATTTTAATTCTGCGTCTGGTAATTCCAGGATCTGAGATCTTTGCAGGTCCGTTTCTACTGTTTGCTTCTGATGGCTCTCGCTCATGCTACCATGTTTCCTTGAACATCTATGATATTTTTCTGCGAGCTGCTTGTTTTCCTTGGAAATAGGAAGTTCTTTGAGAGTTAAGAGCTCCTAATTCTTCTGGAATTCAAGCAGATTTTCACATACCTTGTCAGATGCCCAGGAGACTCTTAGCGAGGTATCTCTGCGAGCTGCATTTTACCTCGAGGGTTGTTCCCCCCAGCCCCCAGGCCGTGTGACGCTGCTGCAAATGTGTGCAAGGTCTGGTCTGTCGATACAACTTCCCACGGGTGTGGTCTCCCCGTCTGCTGCTGCGCACCAAGGAACTGGGTGATTTTCCCTGTGGGGCTGTGGTGTGGTGGCAGGGAGAGCTGGGTATATTTCCAGGTCAAGCTTACACGGCAGGTGTGGTTCTCTGGGGTCCCAGCTTTGTGGGAAGGGGTCTTCCTTGCTTTCCTCTTGTAAATTATGCGTCCTACTCTTGTAAATCGGGCTTCACCAATGAAGGAAACAAAAGCTCAAAGAAAAGAGCATCAGAGGCAGGGTCAAGGAGATCCACTGGTTGCAACTTAGCGGCAGAAAGTCTACAATAATCACCTCATCCGGCAACTGTTTCTAACTCATCTGGGAACTGTTTCTCTGTTCTGTTCCCAGGTGATGATAAAAGGATGTGATCGGCCATAAAAACTCTGCACCCCGCTGTTCGAGGTCGCACTCTTATCAAGAGTGTTGGTCCCGATCGGTCGGCTTTGCCTCTCATTGCAATAAACTTTGTTGTGACTGTCACTGGTGCCCGTAGCATTCTGTGTCTGGAGTCGTGTGGATGCAACACTGTCCATGTCTTGATGTCTTGCCAGCTCATCAGCACTTTGAAGAAGACTTTGATTTTCAACCCTTTTATTGTTATTTTTAGCCAGAAGGGTGATTTGGGTAATTAGATTGCCATATTGCCAGAGAGAGAACCCCCGCAGAGCTGGTCTGTGTGAAACGTAGAGCGAAGAAAATGACGCTTAATAAAATGTGCAGGTTGCTAAATAAAACTCTGCTATTAATTTTGTAAACAGGTCTTTCCATCAGGTTGTGTGACTAACACACAAAGTGAGTTTTGCTTTCTTCCTAGGTGGTGGGATGTACCACAGTCACCCGTGTGACTTCCTAAGGAAGGGAGAAAAGGCGTGCGTGGAAGGAAATTGATTACAAAATGCAAGCGAGTGGATTTCTTCCCCTTGTTTAGGATTGTGACACTTCCTAAAGCAAGGTGAAGGAATCTGTACCAGCGCTCGCTAATTACACAAATTGTCTTGAACCAATAACATTAATCTTCTGACACTCTTAAATCAGACTTATAAAAATACGTAGAGTTCACCTGCTAACTTCCCTCTGAGTATAGTCACAGAAAGTAAACCAGACTTGAATCCTTTTCTCCTTCGCCCACGTATAAAAACGATTTTTGTCCAGGTGAATGCGGGAGTTCTCCTCCAAGTTCTCATGCCGAGTTCTCCTATTTTAACTCATCAAAAAAGTGAGCAAAACACCCCAGTGGGAGTCTGCTTTCTAAGGAACCAGGTGCTGTCTCCCCCCTCCATGGATGTTCCACTTCAGTGCGGGTGGACACTGAGTTTTCTTCTTATGGAGGCAGAGGTGGCCTGCAGGTGCTACTAGGCTGGCCTGGGGGACTGGGGACCAGAAGTCGAGACCCTTCCACGGATCGCACGTTTAAGCCGAGGCTCCGTGCCTTATTAGCGAAAGTATGAGCCGAATCAGATTATGTGCAATTTATTTGCAGGGAGCTTTTGTTCTTGTAGACTTTCATCCTGAGTCAGCTGTTTGACGACTCCTTCAGGAGCTCTTCCTGCCCTGTCCTCCCTCTGCAGGGACTTAGCTCGCACCGTATCCTCTCCCAGAGCCTGGTCCCGCTTTGGCCCTGGGCTCTCAGCGTACTTGCCCCAGACGGACTTCAGCTGCTGGAATGGTCCCATGGAAGGACTGTTATGAGGGAGGGCGTGGCAACGGGAAGAGAAATTTCTAACCGGGGTGAGGTGATAGCAAGGCACTGGGAATGGAGAAGCCGGGCTCGCCTCGATGCTGAGCCCGGCAGGTGGGCTGAAGGACAAGAAAATGAGGAGTCTGCTAAGTCGAAACTGACGTCCTCCTGCTGGAAATAAGCCACGGCGTTCATAACCTCTCCAGCTCAAATTCCTACCGCAAGCCCTGATCGGTTTCCGTCTTCCCAAACCTTGTTATTATCACCTAGCTCTCATGCCCCCAAATCGTTGCAGCTGCCTTCGGCATAAGAAAGTCTGGTCCGCCCCGCCGAATGGGGGAGGGTACAGCCCAGGGTGCTAATACCAGGACGTGGAAATCTTTGCGGTCACCCCAGAGGCTGGCTACCACACTGACCGACTACGCTTTTACCACACCTTTTAACATCTTTGAAATTGGGACGCGTCTTACCATGAAAGCTATGTCACGGTTTGACAGGCAAAAATTCCCATTCAGTACCATACAAAATACTCACGCATCTCATAATCGTGATATCCTAGTCAGGGAAATAGGGTGTGTGTACCTTCAGGATTTAGGGGGGCTGCCTGTCTCCGGGCTGCTTGCCGGGACCACAGTTTCTCCATGCCCCACCCGCCAGTCTAATTGCCACCCGCCGCAGGCACGCCACTCTCCTTCTGTGCCCTTGCTCCCCGCGCCATCCCTTCTGTCATGCCCTCTTCGGGACTCAAGGATCGCATCAGGCACCGGATCTTCTAGGAGCTCTCCCTGACCACTCAAAAGCATCACAGCCTCTCCTCGATCCTCCTACGCCGGGTGGGTTTTCTTGTTTGTTGGTTTCTTACGGTCCTGAGGTCTTTTATTTATTTATTTATTTTCCATTTCCCATGCCGTGAATTCATAGGGCATGGGTTCCAGCAGCTCAGGCTCCTCTCCTTCGGCTCTCACGAAGTGTGCTTCGCTGGGTGGGGCCGGCTGGCGCTTCTGGTGCACCCAAGTATCTTTCTCCTTGGCTTCCTTCTTTCTCTGATCGCTTTCCTTCACACGCTTCAGGAAGCTGTCTCGGCTCTTTGAGTGCTTGACGGGCTCAGCACGTGCATTAATTCTCTTAGCAAGACTCTTGCCCTCAACTTGTTTCTTTACGGCAATGCCAACAGCATGCTGGGTGACGTCGGAGACTCTTCCAGTTTCGCCATGGGAACATTTGTGGGGCGTTCCTTGGTGAGCAGCGCCCATTCCCTGGATGTCCGCAATATCACCTTTCTTGTAGATTCGCATGTACGTTGCCAAAGGGACAACTCCGTGTTTTCTGAAAGGCCGAGAGAACATACAGCGAGTACCTCTCCTCTTTCCCTTTGTGTGGGTCATTTTGGCGAGTTCCTGGAAGATGGCAGTCCCGGCCGAAAGGAAGGCTAGAGGCCTGGTGTTTTTAAGAGCGGAGTTTCTAGACTCTTCCTAAAACAGCTACAACACACCTCTGCTCCTCAGGGGAAACCCTCCAAGTAATCTTATGCACACCAATAATGAACTGCTATCCAAGAATGTACCAGTCAAGTGTTATAAGCCAAAGCTGCAAAGATCCCCATTTCCAGTGGTTCATCAAACTGATGGCTGTTCTGTTCTCTATGACATCTAAGTTCTAGGATTTATTTGGACATGGCTTCTATGCACACCATTGCACAGGATGGGAAAAGGGTGCCTGCTCTATTTCTTTTTCTTTTTTTCATTTATTGTTTTGGAGAGAGAGAGAGACCATGAATGGAGAGAGGGGCAGAGGGAGAAAGAGAGAGGGGATCTTAAGCAGGCTCCACGCTCAGTGGGGAGCCCAATATGGGGCTCGATCCCATGACCCTGGGATCATGACCTGAGCCAGAATCAAGAGTCAGAGGCTCAACCAACCAAGTCACCAGTGCCTGCTCTATTTCTGCTAAAAAAAAAAAAAAAAAAAAATAGGGCTTTTGTCCAGCCATGGGGTTAAGAATAAAAGTTCAGTACTTAATGAAACGCTTTTTGATTTTTTTAAAAAAATTTTAATGTTTATTTATGTATTTATTTATTTTTTTGAGAGAGAGAGACAGAGACAGAATGCAAGTGGGTTGGGACAGAGAGAGAGGGAGACACAGAATCTGAAACAGGCTCCAGGTGCTGAGCGGTCAGCACAGAGCCCGACGCGGGGCTCGAACTCACAAACCGCGAGATCATGACCTGAGCTGAAGTCGGACGCTCAACCGACTGACCACCCAGGCGCCCCTCTTTTTGATTTTTTGAATGTTTATTTATTTTTGAGAGACAGAGACAGAGTGCGAGTAGGGGAGGGGCAGAGAGAGAGGGAGACACAGAATCCGAAGCAGGCTCCAGGCTCCGAGCTGTCAGCACAGAGCCAGATGTGGGGCTCGAACCCACAAACCGTGAGATCATGACCTGAGCCGAAGTCAGACGCTTAACCCACCGAGCCACCCAGGTGCCCCAATACGACTCTTGTGTGTACTTTAACTTGTTGCCTTATAATTTTTTCAGGCTTGATTTAAACAGGTGAATTGATGTGGTCTACAGGAATCAGTTTGAAAAGGGGAAATGGATAAAACGCATGAACCACCATTGAAACTGATTAGAAACCCAGTAGGGGATATTATTAAATTTGAGGATTTTCTTCCAGTTACTCGATCGGTTACCACTGGCCTGCTCAGAAGAGAAGCTATGCTGGACCACTGCCAGGAATACACTGGGACAGATCCAGACTTGTTCTTCTCGGGGACTGGCTGGAGAGCATTTCTCTCATTGACTGGATGCATGGGAAGACAAATCATCGCCGTTACCTCACACCGTATCCAAAAAGTAACTAGAAATGAATCATGGGCTTAAACATAAAGGCTGAAACCAGAAGACCTCCAAAAGAAAATGCAGGACAAAAATCTTCATATCATCGGGGCAAGCAAAGGTGCATTGGGCTGGGTAGACTACTCCCTGGGAATCACTTTTCAATCCAGGGTGCAGAAAGCGAGGAGTCCTGTTTCAGTCTTAAGCCTAAGCCATGTTGACCCATCTCGCCCTAAACGCCTATCACATTTGATTGCATTCAGCTGTATCTATTGTCTGGGTTAGAACCCAGAAGGATGATTCGTTGGTACCTTCCCTCGTCTGTGTTCTGACTTGTTGCCAAGGACCTGTCTTCGATCTGTCTTGGGATGTCTGTGTTCAAATGCACAGAGTTAAATTCCTGGGCTGGTGGTGGGGGCGGTGAGGGGGCGGTCGTTTGACACAAGGTGCCTCCCCTGTTCCGTGCCCTCTATCTTCCTCCCTGGTCTCCAGCTCCCCTTTGGCGTGTGACGAGCAGAATGAGCTCGCATGAAACTATTAAAGAATTCTCTCGCTGACTTCGCCCCGCGTGTCAGAAGAAACAGCCCGAGTCCCTGCCACATAAAATGGAGACGTGTCCCCGGCTTAGCGATGTAACACCCCATCCCTCCCACGCCGCACGCGGTGGGAAGCACTAATCATATCCGTTAGGGACCCGGCTGCAGAGCATGTATCAAAGGAGCAGGGCAGAAGCGAGGAGAGAGAATTATGTTTAATAAACGAATTAAAACAATTATGCAGCCACCCAGTGAGTACAGAGCTTTGAGCTCTGCTTCAAATGGGGTTTGAAAGAATCAACCGGGAAACTGTGGCAACCAAAGCTGGCCCGGTCTTTCAAAGAACTCTCACAGGGTCAGTACACGGACATTATTGGTTAGAGAAATCTAAACTGGTGCTCTTTTATCAGATCTCTTGTGAATCTACAGTAAATGATTGTCTGTAATCATCAAGAACTCAACAATAACCATTTCAAGGCCTTAAAGCCCCACCTCTGCTGGTCTGGTGACACTTCATCGTGTTTGTCATCATCTGTGACGGCCCTTGGACACTCTTCCTACATCTGAGGAATTTTCCCACTGTACCTTTTGTCCCCAGAAGAGAAGCCAGAAAAGCACTTTGTCACTCTACCTTGTCCCCGATGCAAGCTTAGCGACCTGAGCTCCGCCGATCAGACTTACCCGCGTGCGGCTTTGGTGGGAGAGCAAAAAGCACCAATGGGATCTGCTTCTAAGGACGGAGGGAAAGGACTGGAGTTTTCTGAGCAGCTGTCGTCGTAGCTCCATCCAGGGTGCACGGTTGGGGTGTCACTGCGGTATCTCCCCGGGGCAGTCCTGGGGTGGTACAGCCCCAAAACTTGGCCTTGGCCCCCTGCAGGCTCTTCGAGGCCCCTGATACTGTTTTAATAAAGTCCTTTCCTGCCCAAACTAGTTAGAATGATGGGGCGCCTGGGTGGCGCAGTCGGTTAAGCGTCCGACTTCAGCTCAGGTCACGATCTCACGGTCCGTGAGTTCGAGCCCCGCGTCGGGCTCTGGGCTGATGGCTCAGAGCCTGGAGCCTGCTTCCGATTCTGTGTCTCCCTCTCTCTCTGCCCCTCCCCTGTTCATGCTCTGTCTCTCTCTGTCTCAAAAATAAATAAACATTAAAAAAATTAAAAAAAAAAAGAATGTTGACGGATACGCATTATTTTAGAAGCTAAAAAATAAAATGATAGGGGAAGACTAAAAGTGCTTTGAAATTTGTAAAAGGCTGTATCCATCTACGGGAGCAATTACAGTAGTTGGCTTTTATTTTTTTTTTATTTTTATTTTTTTTAAATTTTTTTTTCCAACGTTTATTTATTTTTGAGACAGAGCATGAACGGGGGAGGGGCAGAGAGAGAGGGAGACACAGAATCGGAAGCAGGCTCCAGGCTCTGAGCCATCAGCCCAGAGCCCGACGCGGGGCTCGAACTCACGGACCGCGAGATCGTGACCTGGCTGAAGTCGGACGCTTAACCGACTGCGCCACCCAGGCGCCCCATACAGTAGTTGGCTTTTAAAGATAAGAAGCATCAACCCAAGCTCGCGAATAAGTTGACCACTCACTAGCTTTGCTGAACGTTCGGCATTCTAGAAAGTAATACGTGGGTCACGGGATAAATGTCATAGGTGTTTCTTTATGGCCACACGGCAGGGAGTCTTACCGGGATGACGCGATGGGTCTTCAGAAGTTTCCGAAGCTACTCTTCGTGTAAGAGCTAACTCAGACCATTCCTGTCCCCCGTGCTCTGACATTGGACACTTGTCCTTTGGGAGGGCAGAGAGTAGGAAACACCACATTGGTGGGCCCATGCAGGGTTTCAGGCTCGCCCTGGCTGAGGTCCCAGCCGAGAACCAGCATGAACCGTGAGACACATTAGCCATGCTCCTTCCTCTGTCCGGCTGAATAATATTGCATTAATATTAATATTGCATTAATATTATTAATAATAATATTGCATTAATAATAATATTGCATTGTATGGATTTACCACATTTTGCGTATCCGTTCATCTGGAGACGGACACTTAGGCTTCTCTCTCTGACATGGGTCTCTCAATCCATTGTACCACAGCCTGCTAGGATGGCGGACAGAGCGATTCTGTGTCAGCTGCCACACGACCCAGAACGAAGTCTGCTTCCTTGCCTTCCCACAGCGACTTTTCTCTCATGGCCTCATTGCCCCGCTCAGATTCGGGGGCTTGATTATCAGAGTGACTCTGGCACATGTCTGTGTTTGCCCCCACTCGGTGGAGGGAGAGGGTGCATGCTACCATCAGTGGGAAAAAGATAACATGGCTTCTCCATTGTCTTGTCCATGCCTCCTTGTGGAGCCCTGCCTTGTAGGGAGAGTGAGTTGGGAAACTTCCCGCATCTCAGCACCTTCTCGTTTAAGTAGAATGTTGCAGACCATTCCAAGTGCAGCTCCCTCCCTAGGTGGGGTTAAACACCTCATCCTCCTCCCCATCGTGGGTCTGGGTGTAGGGTGGGTTGGGACTGGAGGCAGTGGGGCCCAAAGCCTTGGGTTTCCCGCTGTATCCTGTGGCCCTGGAGGTCTTTCCTCACAGTGCTGGCTTGCTGGACGGCCCTGGGGTGGGTCTCGTGGGCTCCCCCTGCTGGAGACTGGCTCCTATCATCAAGTCCCTGCATCCTGTGGCCCCGCAACCCAGCCCTGCTCCTCTTGGTTTTGTCCCACTCCTCGCGAGAAGCTGGAGGAACGCTGGGTCATCTGCATGCCATATACAGGCCGTATGGAGCCAGGAGCCTGCCTCAGCCTCTTCTGTCCAGCCAACTCCGCACCCCCGCCCCCTGTACCTTCCTCCACCCAGACACTAAGCATCTTGACCCAACTTTCATGACAAGAAGAACGTTCCCCCCCACACTAGGGAAGGAGCACCCCTCTGGAGTCCCTCCTAGGGACTGGCTCCTCCTAGGCTTGGCTTCTAGAAGATTAAAAGGAAGAGACTTTTTCTAACTGTGTATTCAATGTGGATTAATGTGGATGAAGTCCGCAATCCTTTCACACGGCCCAGTTCACTCCCCGTCTCTGCTTTTTGAAAGTCTGGAAGGCACAGTAATACGCGAACCAAAGTCCTTGAATGGACACTCCTTCCAAAACACCCACAAATATCCTCAGTGCCTTCGTTTGCCCCTGCGTTCTCTCAAGGACCCAGCCTCCCAATAAATTTCTGTAAGCGATTTCTGTAAGTCACGCCATTTCACTTTATTTTGTGTCTAGCTCACACCAGACTAGAGCTGTTCTTTCCATTTTTTATGATTTTGAGTCAAATGTACAGTATTCAAAGTAAATGACAGATTGGGAACACTTTTAGGAGGGGCTTACACACAAATCAGTTATGTTAGCCCACCAATTCAGAAAATAACTGTCTTTAATATCATAGGAAAAAATATGTAACGTCAGAAAGGCCGGGAGAACTTCCTCTTTGCTACTGTTTGTCTCTTGTGTCTTGTATAGGACCTGCCTACCTATTTATTTGTTGCATTTAGTTATTGATATGATAATATAATATGATGATTATATTTCACATATTATATTTAGTGTGTCATATTTATATTAATATTATATATTATTTTATAATTCTGCATTATGTTATTACATATTAATACATACAGTAATATTTTGTTATATAATAACTGATATTCATATTGAGTATTAAATATTTATTGAAGCAGGCTCCAATAAATATCGGTGAAATAAGTGAGGGTTCAGAAACAATAGCTTCAGACTCACACATCTGTCTGACAATGCCAATTTTAACTCAAGGAAATACTTTCTAAAAAGTTTTTTTTTTTTTACATTTTTTTTTTTTACGTTTATTTATTTTTGAGACAGAGAGAGACAGAGCATGAACAGGGGAGGGGCAGAGAGAGAAGGAGACACAGAATCGGAAGCAGGCTCCAGGCTCCGAGCCATCAGCCCAGAGCCCGACGTGGGGCTCGAACTCACAGACCGCGAGATTGTGACCTGAGCTGAAGTCGGATGCTCAACCGACTGAGCCAGACCAGGTGCCCCTAAAAAGTTTTTATTAAAGTGACAGAAGGGGCACCTGGGAGGCTCAGTCGGTAAAGCATCCGACTTCGGCTCAGGTCGTGATCTCACGGTTTGTGAGTTCAAGCCCCGTGTCAGGCTCTGTGTAGACAGTTCAGCGCCTGGAGCCTGCTTCGGATTCTGTGTCTCCCTCTCTCTCTGCCCCTCCTCCACTTGTGCTCTGTCTCTCAAAAATAAATAAATGTAAAAAAAAAAAAAAAAAAAAGGGACAGAAGCCCTAAGTCTGCTTGAGTCTCTCTGTCACCTTGAAAATCTATTGAGCAGAAATCCCAACAGCTAGAGGATTATGCAAAAGGAAGGCCATAGATTAATTTAGGGGCGAATCCTGGCACTCATGATTGTGTCTCATCATCTTGTAAGAAAAAAGAACCAAGAAAGTGTTTCATAGAAGAAAATAGAAGAAAGAATCATCACATGGTAGTTAGGGACATATGTTCTAGTCATGGTTTTGCCACTATTTGCTGTATGTCTTTTGTGAACACTTAACTTTTTTCTTTTCTTTTTTTTTACTCTCAGAATGCAGCCCAATGCAGGGCTTGAACTCACTACCCTGAGATCAAGACCCGAGCTGAGATCAAGAGTCAGATGCCACCCAGGCACCCCATGTGAACACTTAACTTCTAATGACACTTTATCAATGAAACAAGGAGATTCACCTATAGTCTGGAAAACTACCAAAACAGCACTTTTTGACTTTTGAAATCAATGGCATCCCCCCTTTTTTTTTTGAGCAAAAATACCAATTGATCGAGAGAATAAGAAGATAAGCCACAGAATGGGAGAATATGTTTCCAAAACACATATCTGATAAAAGAGTTGATATCCAACATATGCAAAGAACTCTTAAAACTCAACGATAAGAAAACAGCAACCTTATTAGAAAATGGGCAAAAGACCGGAACAGACACGTCACCACAGAAGATCTACAGATGGCAAATAGCAAATGAAAAGATGCTCAACATCACGTGTCATTAAGAAGTGCAAATTGAGGGGCGCCTGGGTGGCGCAGTCGGTTAAGCGTCCGACTTCAGCCAGGTCACGATCTCGCGGTCCGTGAGTTCGAGCCCCGCGTCGGGCTCTGGGCTGATGGCTCAGAGCCTGGAGCCTGTTTCCGATTCTGTGTCTCCCTCTCTCTCTGCCCCTCCCCCGTTCAGGCTCTGTCTCTCTCTGTCCCAAAAATAAATAAACGTTGAAAAAAAAATTAAAAAAAAAAAAGAAGTGCAAATTGAAACTACAGCACCATTGCACACCTGTCAGAGTGGCAAAAAATCAAAACACTGACAACGTCAAATTCTGGCAAGAATGTGTACCAATAGGGACCTTCATTCATTGCCGGTGGGAATACAAAATGGTACAACCACTTCGAAAGATGATTTTGCAGTTTCTTACAAAACTAAACATATTCTTATCATCAGATTCAGCAATCGTGCTTCTCAGTATTTGCCCAAATGAGCTGAAAACATATGTCCACGCAAAAACCTACACAGAAATATTTCTAGCAGCTTTATTCATAATTGCCAAAACTTGGAACTACCCAAGATGTCCTTCAGTAGGGAAATGGATAGATAAACTATGGCGCATCCATACAATGGAATATAATTCAACACTAATAGTAGAGATCAGAGAAAGAGGAATTTGGCTCTCTCTTGTCTCTTCTCACAAGGGCACTAGTCCCATTATTAAGGCCACACCCTTGTGACCTAATTGCCTCCCAAGGGCTCTATCTTTAAATATCATTGCACTGGAGATTAGGGTTCCAGCATATGAATTTTGAAGGGAGGATGCAAACATTCAGTCCATAGCAGAACCTAAATAAATTCTATTTTTAAAAGTGGGGGGGGGGGGAATTAACCAAAATCCATTAATAGAGAAGCAATAAAAGTGCATTTTATTACTATAAATTCATTTTATAACTGCAAATGTATAAAATATATTTACTTAAAATAGTCAACGAACGAGAACCCTGAGGTGATAAAATGTGGAATCGGGAGTGGTGGTCGACAGTTTGAGCCAGAATCCAAACTATATCTGTGCTTTCTTTTGTGTTTACTTGTGTTTCTGCAGAAAATTTTGATTATAGAGATAAGTAATTGCAGATAAATGCTGACTCATGACAATCTCAGGGCACTCCTTAATTCAAGTGACCCAAAAGCTTGAAGAAAAGAATGATAAAAATCTTTGCTTCAAAGCTGAATCCCTAAGAATGCCAAATGCATGTTCACGTCCCTAAACGGAGAGTGGCTGAAATTTACACCATGATGTGTTAGTCCCTCACTTGCTATCGTATAGCTGGCTATCGCGTCCCATTGAAAGCATGAAGACCTCAGGGACGAACACGAATCGAGCTATGCCCACTGGCGCAAACCAAGTGCACGAGTAGCATCCTGGCGTAAGATTTTACAGGTTTTATATGCACAGATATCCACAGGCCTGAACGGTTTAAAAGGGCATCTCAGAGTTTAAATATTGCTAATGAACTGCGTATTGCGATGGTCAAATATATGCACCACAATGCAGAGAAAAGAGATAGCTTCTGTACGAAGATGAATGAACGGTGGCCGCATGAGTCAATGTGGGGGCGGCCGGTACCGTGTCGAAATTCAGGATATAGCACATCGAGAGTGTTGTCTTCATCACTTTAATAAAATACATGATGAAAAAATATTTTAAAGACGCGTGAGTGACGACTCGATGTGCAGTCTTATAGGCTATCAGCATAAAGTGAGGTCACATACCCATTAAATCTAAACTCAAGCAGCTTAAACTTCTCAGCCACTTCCCTAGAAGGAATTCGAAGGTCGAAGTTTGCTGGAGCTGTTGCTGGCACCTCCACCTTGCTGTGACAGAGTTTTGTACAAGTGATTATAGGATCACAGAGAAGAGCTGCATAAATCTGATTTAGGGGAAGAGGCTGAAAAAAAATGTCAGGGAAGACTAGTGACCAAGTCTTATTTTCTGTTTTCTGATGCTTTGACAATCTGGGGCCTTGCTGACCCCGGAAGGACTGCCCCTCCCAGGGTTGGTCAATTCCCGGACAGAGTAAACAACTCACCTCGGCGGGGGGGGGGGGGGGGGGGTGCTTTTTAAACGCAAAGCAATGAATCCAGAGTCGGATCCCTAACCGCCTCTCCTATGGAGCTCGCACATTCAGGGACCAGATCATACCAGAGCCAGGTAGCAGCAGGGACAGCCCCTGTGCCCCAGCACCTGCTGAAAGTATTCAAACCAGCCGGTCCTAACCTGCTGCCCCTGCTTTCCCCATTCTACCTGCAGAAACCACAATAAAGGCTCTATCCCCAGCCCCATCCTGACAGACACTGCTGCTGTCCTGTGTCCTGTCCCATCCCTCCCCGGTGACTTGGCATGCTCCCTCCTTATGGGGTCTGTTAGTAACCAAGGGTCTTTTCAATGAAAGGTATCTCCTGATCTGTTGGCCTTACTATCCCTGAATAATAAAAAATCCATAAATCAAAACCGACTTCCTGGAGGAGGTGATGTATGAGGAGAGTACTGAAGAATGTCAGGGAGTATTTTTTTTAAAGATTTTAATGTCTATTTTTTTTTTTCAACGTTTATTTATTTTTGGGACAGAGAGAGACAGAGCATGAACGGGGGAGGGGCAGAGAGAGAGGGAGACACAGAATCGGAAACAGGCTCCAGGCTCTGAGCCATCAGCCCAGAGCCCGACGCGGGGCTCGAACTCACGGACCGCGAGATCGTGACCTGGCTGAAGTCGGACGCTTAACCGACTGCGCCACCCAGGCGCCCCTAATGTCTATTTTTGAGAGAAGGAGAGAGAGAGAGAGAGGGAGCAGGCGAGGGACAGAGAGAGAAGGGGACACAGAATCTGAAACAGGCTCTAGGCTCTGAGCTGTCAGCATAGAGCCCTACGTGGGGCTCAAACCCACGACCCACGAGATCACAGCCTGAACTGAAGTCGGAATGCTCAACTGAGTCACCCAGGCACACCATGGAAGGATTATATTTGTAAAACAAGCCGGCAAAAAGTGTTTTAGGTACAGGGAGCAGTAGGTGTGACCTCCTGGAGGTAAGAGATAGCCAAAGGCATCCAAGAATTCACAGCTGTTCACTGTGGTTAGAATACGGAACCCAAGGGGCACCTGGGTGGCTCAGCCGGTTAAGCGTCCGACTTCGGCTTAGGTCATGATCTCACGGATCGTGAGTTCGAGCCCCGAGTCGGGCTCTGTGCTGACAGCTCAGAGCCTGGATGGAGCCTGCTTTGGATCCTGTGTCTCCCTCTCTCTCTGCTCCTCCCCCGCTCACGTTCTGTCTCTCAAAAATAAACATTAAAAAAAAAGAACATGGAACATGAGGGAGGAGTGGATAAAAGTGCAGTTGGAGAGATCGTTAGGCACCAGATCTGTAAGGTCGTTATGCGCCATGTTCGGTAAGCAGTGGAAGCTAGTTGCCATTATGTTGCCTCCGACCACTGTCTTTCTCATCCTCCTTTTTCTGGGGACAGCATTGCATTGACTCTGGGTAATTTCTTCCATGCTTTACCGGGTCTGGGGACCACACACATAAACACACACAGTGGTGGGTCCACCTGACTCAAAGAGGAACCAATCAGAATCTCCCGGGGATTGATATGTAAATGGCAGGAAGGAGAGGTTATCTTTTTAGTGACGTTACCGGCCTTGCTGGTGGGGATTCAGGACTTGGCAACAGCCATCCTCCCTAACACTCGAAGAGACTCTGACCAAAGAAGAAAGCAGCCACATGAAGACAAGTAAACATGAGACATGGATAGAAAGAACATGTGTTCTGCTGATTTCCAGTCCCTAGTTCTTGACTCTGAAATTCCAACTCTTCAGCTCTTTTGATTTGATGACCCACAGTATCCTTCCCTATGCGAACCTGGAAATCCTTTGTTTTGTTTGGTTTGTTTGTTTGTTTGTTTTTCCCTTTCGTTCCGTCCACTTTGCTTTGGATTGCTGTCACTTGCCATCAAAGAGTCTTGCAAAAGTCCTCCACTAGGGAAACTTGGACATCCTTAGGAGGTACTATTTTCAATAGGAGATGGACATAACGAGATGGGTGTTTTAGAGTGGTCATTTTGGAAGATGTGTAGAGGACAGATTGGTGTGGGGAGGGAAGGAAGAAAGGCGTATGGCTGGAGATGGGAAGACAGCTTGGAAGGCTAGTTACAGTAGTTCTGGCAGGGTGCGGGGAGTGCCAGAAGCAGAAGAGAAGAAGGGGCAGTGGAAAGATTAAACACATACAGGGTGGGAAGATTAATGCGATTTCGTGAAATCCGAAATTATTAGGCTTTTAACGCACTTACTTTGGGATCTAATATTTAAACTTTTTTAAATTATCTCTGGTGGCGATGACACCATAATCTTTTCCGTGATTAAGAACTCTGAAATCTTGGGGCGCCTGGGTGGCTCAGTCGGTTGAGTGTCTGACTTCGGCTCAGGTCACAATCTCGCGGTTCGTGAGTTCGAGCCCCGCGTCGGGCTCTGTGCTGACAGCTCGGAGCCTGGAGCTGCTTCGGATTCTGTGTGTGTGTGTGTGTGTGTGTGTGTGTGTGTGTGTGTTTATCTCTCTGCCCCTCCCTGTTCTTGATCTGCCGTGGTCTGTAGACTGTCAACTGGGTCTTGAGTGAAATGGAAAGTGACTGAAGGGTTTTACCCTGGTGAGTGGAAGGTGGTGATGGGATTATTTTTGAATTTTTTTAAAGTTTATTTATTTATTTTGAGAGAGAGAAAGAAAGAGAGAGAGAGAGAAAAAGAGAGACACAGGGCTCGATCCCAGGAACCATGAGATCATGACCTGAGCCGAAATCAAGAGTCGCATGCTCAACTGACTGAGCCACCCAGGCGCCCCTCCTTTTGCATTTTTCACGGTTTTCTTTCTTTAATTTATTTTTGAGGCAGAGGGAGACAGAGCATGAATGGGGGAGGGTCAGAGAGAGACGGAGACAAAGAATCTGAAACAGGCTCCAGGCTCCAAGCTCCGAGCTGTCAGCACAGAGCCCGACGCGGGGCTCAAACTCACAGACTGCGAGATCATGACCTGAGCTGAAGTCGGATGCTTAACTGACTGAGCCACCCAGGCGCCCCTCCTTTTGCATTTTTAAAAGTTCACTTTGGCTGCTGTGTAGAGAACAGATGAGGCCTGCTTCGGATTCTGTGTGTTTCCCTGTCTCTCTGCCCCTGCTCGTGCTCTGTCTCTCCCTCTCAAAAATAAATAAACACTAAAAAAGAAAAGAGACAGACAGAGAGAGAGAAGAATAGTTAACAATAGAAAAAATAAATCTGCTGCCCCCATGGAGCTTCCATTTTAGCGGCTGAGCCGGAAAATAAGCAAATAAACACACACACATGTGAGATGTTGACAAGGACTAGGAAGAAAAGTAAAGCTGGGTAAGGGGACACGGAGGCTGGGGGCTTAAGGGAGCAGATTCGTATTTATTTTTTATTGGTATTTTATAGAGGAGTGTGTCAGAGAAGACTCTGGTTTGAGCAAAGACCTGGAGGAAATTGAGGAACGAGCAATTGTGCTGTCTGGACAAGAACATTCCAGACAAAGCAAACAGTAGGCACAAGGTAGGAGCACATCTGGTGCGTTTAAAGAATGGAACAGAGACCAATAATGCTGGACAAAGAAAAAGAGCAAAAGGGCAAGTTGTAAGAGGCAGGTAAGGGAGGCAGTGGGGTCGTGTTCAGTCTCAAAGGCCCTTGAGAAGGATTTGTCTTTAACTTTGTGCCACATGAGAAGCTGTTGGATGGCTGTGAAGAGGCTTGACTTGACTTAGATTAGGAGGCAGGGAAACCAGTTAGGAGGTTATTCGCATTAACGTAGATGGAGGTTTCATGACCTCTGTACTGTTGACATTTTGGGCCACGTAGATTTTTTTGTCGTGGGGGCTGGTCTGTGCACCGCAGGATGTTTATTTAGCAGGACTCCTGGCCTCTGACCACTAGATGCCAGCAGCACCCTTTCCCCCAGTTGTGACAACTAATATGGTCTCCAAGATTGTCAAAGTCCCCTCGGTGGACAAAACCCTCCTGGTCGAGGACCACCGATCTAGGGTGAGTAGAGTGGCGGAGGGACCGGAGTGGTAGATGTGAGAATGGGGAGAAGTGGTGAGATTCTGGGTGTATTTTGAAGGGCAAACTCGCAGGATTTCTAGATAAATTAAGTGCAGAGTGTATGGAGAAGCTAAGACTTGGGATGATTCTACGATTCTTTGGCCCGAGGCACTGGAACAGCCAAGGTGCCATTTGCTAAGATGGGAAAGACTACAGGAGAGGCAGGTTTGATGGGAAACAGGGGTGGTTGGCTTTGGAAATATTACATTTGAGATGGCGGTTGAACCCAAACAGGAATGCCAAAGCAGGCAGCTCAGTGCACGAGTTCGGAGTCCAGGGATGAGGTCCAGGCTGGAGACACAAATACGAGCGTCATTAGGATAGAGGTGATATTTCAGGACATGAGAAGGAGTGGGCTTATCTACGCAGTGAGTACGGACAGAGGTGTGTTCAACAGCCTCGTGGTGTCTGTCCCCTTGTGTTATGTCCTTTGAGTGTGGACGGGACCTAGGACTTGCTCTTAACCTAGTAAAACTTGGCAAGGTAAGAGGTTCGCACTCTTATGATTACATCACATTAAATCAGACTCTGGTTTCGCACGATAGTAGGAGGATCTCCTGCTGGCCTTGAAGGATCAAAGAGCCATGTTTCAAGCCACCTATGGCAGGGAACTGCACGTGGCCCCTGGGAGCTGAGGATAGTGTCTGGTTCACAGCCGGAATCTCCTCCCCACCTCCCACCAAACCGTACAGATGCGAGGAAGTGAGTTCTGCCAACAGCCTGAGTGAGTTTGGAAGCGGATTCTTCCCCAGGTGAGCCCGTCGGTGAGAACAGCCTGGTTGACACCCTCACTTCTGCTTTGAGTGAGAGCTTGAGTGGAGGACCCCCTAAGGCTGTGCCTGGACTCCTGGTGACAAATGATGAGATAATAAACTGGGTTGTTTAAAGCTACTCAACTTGCTGTTATTCGTTATGAAGCAACCATTAAAAACAAGGCAACAGGCCCAAAATGGCGTCGCTTATGCTAAGCGCATGTCACCAAACTGAGACTTAATTACAGCATGGGCTCCCCCCTCTCAAATGAGTCAATCAGGAGCCACCGGATCATCTGCATGATAGACCCCTGCCATCCCCTGAAGGAAAGTCACCTGGCCGTAACCAACCTGTTTTTGTTTTTTTTGTTTTTGTTTGTTTGTTTGTTTGTTTGTTTGTTTTTGCCTGGTGTCACTTCTATGCTCCTCCTCCCCTGTGCCGACCAAGCCTTTCATTTTATACAGCTCCTCAGAGCTCCTTTCGATCTGTTAGATGGGATGCTTTCATTTCATGAATCATTAAAGAAAGCCAGTCAGTTCTTTAAAACTTACTCAGTTGAATTTTGGTTTTTAACGCAACAGGAAACTCAGACCGAAGGTCTGGGTCCTGGAGCCCACCGACGTTTAAAGGTCAGGAAGTTCAGGAGAACCCAGCCAAGTCGACCGAAAGCAGCCATCAGTGACAAAGGTGGAAAACGAAGGAAGAGTCAGAATCTAGATGCATAAAGTGTAACATTCCAAGCAAAGTGAAAGGCCTTCTGTGTCATTTAGGACGGACGGGTTGAGTCATTTGAGATCTGGGAATTAATCATCGGATTCGGCAAGGTGGTAGTTCCTAACGGTCTTGTGATGCACCTGTACAGGTGTAGTCGCGGGACCAGAGCCTGTCTGCAGTATCTGAAGTGCAAAAAAAATTTCAGGTTTTGGATTCAAATGGGAGCTGTGGATATGAAGAGCAGTGATCAAGTCTGACTTTGCTTTTGGGGGTTTTGTTGATGGATTAGATACGAGATTAGGGAAAGGAAGGAGTCATCTCAGGGGCTGAGGCTTTAGCCACCAGGTAGATGGGGATGCCATTTACTAATATGAGGAGACTGGGAGATGAGCTGGTTGAGGAGGAAGCAGGTTAGAAATCATGTTGAGGGACGCCTGGGTGGCTCAGTCGGTTGAGTGGCCGACTTTGGCTCAGGTCATGATCTCGCGGTCCGTGAATTTGAGCCCCGCTTCGGGCTCTGTGCTGACAGCTCGGAGCCTGGAGCCTGCTTCGGATTCTGTGTCTCCCTCTCTCTCTGACCCATCCCCGCTCACGCTCTCTCTGTCTCTGTCTCTCAAAAATAAATAAAAATGTTAAAAAATTAAAAAAAAGAAATCGTGTTGAAAATATGACTCTCATGGGGCACCTAGGTGGCTCAGTAGGTTGAGTATCTGACTCCTCAGTTTGGCTCAGGTCATGATCCTGTGGATTGCGGGATCGAACACTGAGTCAGGCTTTGTGTTGTTAACATGGAGCCTGCTTGGGATTCTCTCTCTCCCTCTGTCCCTCTGCCCCTCCCCTGCACATGCTTGCTCTCTTCCCTTCCGTCTCTCAAAATAAATAAATAAACTTAAAACAATACGACTTCTGTTACATATTCATATGGAGAAAAATGCTGTAGGCAGTTGGACATGTGAGTCTGGGCTCCAAGGGCAGGTCAGGATTGGAGACACTAACTTCAGAGCCTCAGTCTGTACAAAGCACTGAAATCAATAATGCCAGTTGGAATCATCTAGAGCAGTGATTCTCAAACGGGGGTTGGGAGCCCAGGGGTTTTGCTCCCAGGGCAGATTGAACAATAGCTGGGGACACTTTTGGTGTTTTGAACATTGTTTTTAATGTTTTATTTACTTATTTATCTATCTATTTATGAGAGAGAGAGAGAGCACAGGTGCGGGAAGGGGCAGAGAGCAAGGGAGGCACAGAATCTGAAGCAGGCTCCAGGCTCCGAGCTGTCAGCCCAGAGCCTGATGCAGCGGGGCTCGAACTCACGAGTCGTGAGATCATGACCCGAGCCGGAGTCAGATGCTTAACCAGCTGAAACACCCAGGCGCCCCACGCCTCGAACATTTTTAAGCTGGCGTCTGAAATTTGTAATTAGAAACTTTGCATCACAAGCTCGTGTATAGTTTATTAACTAGACATCGACAATATTTAAAAAAATAACATAGGGAAGGATTGACTTCACTGGAATAACATGTTCCTGATACCATGTCATTTTTTGAAAAGAAGAACAAGCTAGTTTTCTATTATTTTACTTACCGAACCACACTGGAATGGAAAGAAATCATTACAATGCTTACTTGTGTTTTTTTTTTTTTTTTTCCTATTGTGTCCCTAAAGGATATATATATAGTTTAATTTAAATATAAAGGCATCCGTGTCACGAACCCGAACTGATTGTCCTTCTGACATCAGCCCAAATACCTTCTCTCCAATGCTAACCTTCAACCTTAATAAGGAGAGGGAGCGCTAAATGCGGAGCCCCAAGATTACTCACTGAAGGGCATTACTTAAAACAAAGGCAGTGTTTCAACTTTGGTATCAGCCCAAGTCATATACTCTAATAAGATTTGGGAGGTGTATGTTGCTGTCCCAGGGTGTGAAGGGAGTATCATGATATCAGACCCATTCTCGGACATAGAATTATATTACAGAGGATATATGGAGTATGGATCTGGAAATGGACTCCCTTAAAATGATCTGGGCACAAGGCATTTTTTTAAGTTTATTTATTTTGAAAGAGAGAGCGCACGCACGCATGCGCAGGGGAGGGGCAGAGAGAGAGAGAGAGAGAGAGAGAGAGAGAGAGAGAGAGAGTCCCAAGCAGGTTCCACGCTATTAGCTCCGACATGGGGCTGGAATTCATTAACCATGAGATCACAACCTGAGCTGAAACCAAGAGTTGGACGCTTAACTGACTGAGCCACCCAGGTGCCCCTTTTCAAGGATTCTTTAGAGGGTTTTCAAGTATCTTTGGGGACACGGTACCCTAATTAGGCACCCACAGGTATAGACAAATATTTTACAAGTTATACTGTGAATGAAGTGGGGAAAGAAATAAAGAGGTTGCTGTAGGAAGATGTAAGGTCAAAGCAAGTCCGTTTTGTTTTGTTTTGTTTTTAAGACAGAAGGTCAATTGTATGCTGACGGCAACAATCCATTGGAAAGGAGACCTTGATGTCCCTGGCAATGCCCGAGGGAAGAATCCCAAGCACAAGAAAGGGCACCCAGCTGGGTAGGTTAGAGCTGGGGCACGTCCTCCCCTTTAATAGTCTCTCACTGCTCTTCTCGATAACCCCGAGCTATCTTCAGCTAACATTGTCTTTGTTTCTTGTACATTTCTCCAATTGCAATGTAAATTCCATAGTGACGGGGACTTTTCTGTAGTGTTCCCCACAGATTTGCAAACACTCAGGGCAGTGTGGAGCGCATAGCAGGTACTTACTAAATATTTGTGGAATAAATGCTTAGAAGTGAACAAAAATGGATACAAATGCAGGTATAGGTTTGATTTGATGGTGACAAGAGGAATTCCTCCATAATTCGTTTTTATTTCCTTGAAGTGTGACAGTAGGCATGAGCTTAGAGTGAGGAGACATTGTTCAGAAGAGGTGGGGAGGGGGGGTTGTTGAGGCGAGTCTTGAAGATGGTCATCCATTAGAGGGGTAGCAAACCCACTGGAGAGACAAGGGAGTTTGTAGTCAGTGTTGAATACCCATCGCAGGTTTGTGGTCAAGTGTTTCAAAGTACAACAGGTTGGCTCAGTTGTATGATTGATTCCTGGCTTTCTGGTACATGCAGTTGGCATTGGCGGAGGCCATTTGTAAAGAAACAAAATGAAGGAGAAGCAAGCCTTTCCGAAAAGATGATGTATCATCGTTTGGATCATCTTTGCAACATGCCGAGTTTTGAGGCACCGGTGGGATATGAAAGTGAAACAGTATAAGGAGGTGGTCAGTTACATGGGTCTGGTGGGGAGGAGAGAAGCCGATGGTTGGTGGTTAAGCAATTAGAGAGGTATTAGCTCGTGAACGGGAGCTGAAACCAAGGGCGCAGTTGATCTCACTACAGGAGAGGGGAGCTGGGAAGAGAAAGGTTAACCGAACCCTGAGGAACACTGATGGGAAAGAGTCCTATACATTTGTCATGCATGCCAGTGTCTACACAGATTCTTCGAACGCCTCAGGGCCACTGCGTGGTCTTGAACTTCATCCATTCTTTCCCTCAGGCATAGGACTGGGGCACAGAAGGTGATTCTAAAATTCACTCTGATTTGATTTCTCTGCACTCTCATTTACTAGAATCCTACCATAGTTTATTAATTGAAATGCTGCTTGTATATAATTTCCTTTTTTTTTAAATACATATTTCTTTTTTTTTTAATTTTTTTAATGTTTACTTATTTTTGAGAGACAGAGAGACAGAACACGAGCAGGGGAGGGGCAGAGAGAGAGGGAGACACAGAATCCGAAGCAGGCTCCAAGCTCCAGCTGTCAACACAGAGCCTGACGTAGGGCTTGAACCCATGAACCGTGAGATCATGACGTGAGCCAAAGTCAGACACGTAACCGACTGAGCCACCCAGACGCCCCCTTAATTTTCTCAAAAAGATAAAATAATGACCTTTATGCAAATATAAGATGAACCCTTGTAAGGATTTTACTTAACTCATTAATTAAAAAAGGAACCACTAAGATGTTACCACCACAATTACGTACGATTTACAGAGTTGCAAAATAGCTCAAACACAAGAAAGGCACAGAATATCCCACAGGATCAGATAGCCCAGAAGGATACGTGAGACAACACCTAACTTCCCTCTGAAAACACTACAATTTTTCAGGTTCATTTCATAGTCTTTCATGATTTTCCCCATAATGCTTTTAAAAAGTTATCGCTATCATTTCTATTCTTTGAATAAGACCGATAAAATGTTAGTCTGTTATAAAATACACATGGGAGAATATTCCGGTACTGTCATACCCCATTTGGGTACTCACTGATTGGGGGGAAGAGGCAGAATTTGGGATCCCTTAGGATTAATCTGTTTTCTAGTTGGAATGGGAAATATTTAAGAATCAAACCAAATGACCTCAAATCCACTCTGGAATGGAAGAGGGTACAATTCAAATACAGAAGATGTTGAAATGGTCTTCTTGGCTCACTGTGAGATTTTCAAGTTGAATGGAGACCTCTGCCACAATGTCTGTCCTCCACACCCCGCCTCATGCTTGCTTTCCTGGGAATTTGGGGCTGCCAGACTATACATTCAGTTCCAGTTCAAAATGGAAACCCTCCTCGGGGCACCTGGGTGGCTCAGTCGGTTAAGCATCCGACTTCAGCTCAGGTCACAATCTCACGGTTGGTGAGTTCGAGTCCGGCATCGGGCTCTGGGCTGACAGCTCGGAGCCCAGAGCCTGCTTCGGATTCTGTGTCTCCCTCTCTCTGCTCCAACCCTTTCTCTCTCTCTCTCTCTCTCTCTCTCTCTCTCTCTCTCTCTCTCTCTCTCTTTCTCTCTCTCTGTCAAAAATTTAAAAAAAAAACATTAACATTTTTTTTTTTTAAATGGAAACCCTCGTCTCCTGCAGTAGTGAACAAAGACAACTCTGGTTGCCGTTGGAAGATTTGGCTGCTTCAGTCCAACAGTTCAGGAAAGGATCAGAAGGGGCAGATGGATGATATTGGAGAAAACGCTCGTGTGAGTTCCCGGAGCACAATATTTCTCTTTGCGATTTTTGAGTGTTCCGCAGCAAAGCTGCCAAAAATATGAAAAGTATAAATAGAGAAGAGTGGGAAGGAGAAATGGGGACCTGTCACATTGGCAGAGAAAATAGGGAACTGAGAATTTTCCAGAGATGCAAAGTCACAGGGGGTTAACATTTACTTAGAAATGAACTCGCAGGCACAAGCTTCAGAATGAGATTAAGGCAAGAAAGACAAATTAGGGAATAGATAAAAAAAAAAATGTCAATTTCAAGTCTCTCTCTGAGGAAAGTACAGATCGGAGAAGAGAGGAGAAACTAGGATAGACTGACTGCTGATCATGTCTTTACTGATTAGGCTACGTACCTTTTTTTTTTTTTTTAATGTTTATTTATTTTAGAGAGAGAGAGACAGATTGTAAGTGGGGGAAGAGGCAGAGAGAGAGGGAGACACAGAATCGGAAGCAGGCCCCAGGCTCTGTGCTGACAGCTCAGAGCTGAGCTGTCAGCACAGAGCCCAATACAGGGCTCGAACTCACGAGCTGTGAGATCATGACCTGAGCCGAAGTGAGATGCTCTCCATCAGCATCTGGGGTCTTTCTTGCAGCTCCTGGCTTTGATAGGATGCATCATTACCACAGCCTATGATTCCAAGCCCACTCTGTGGGGTCTTGGCTGTTCCCTATTGACTCTTGGGAGGAGAGCAGGGAGTGGGGTCTTTATCCTTCTTTGCCACCTAACCCCTTCAGCATCCCCGACATTAGCACCCCAGGCGGCACACGTTCAGGTTCATTTCTTTACCAAAGGCCTGGCAATACTTGCGGAAGGGAATTATAATGGAGATAAGGAGCGGTTCAACTCCTGGCTCAGCTAGAGTTCCTCAGCTTTCTTCGAACTATAAACCAAGGTATTTGGGAGCCAGCAAATGCCTGGGATTTGCTTTAAAATATATTCCAGGAGCGCCTGGGTGGCTCAGTCGGTTAAGCGTCTGACTCTTGATCTCAGCTCACCTCACGATCTCGCGGTTCGTGAGTTCAAGCCCCACATGGGGCTCTGCACTGACAGTGCCGAATCTACTTGAGATTCTGTCTCCCTCTCTCTCTGCCCCTCCCCTGCTTGCTCTCTCTCTCTCAAAATAAGTACATAAACTTAAAATATGTATTTTAGACACTCCCCCCTCCCCTTGTTCGTGGACAGGCTCGGGAAGGCTTGTGCTCTCCACTCTTTTTTTTTTTTGCATGTTTGCAAAATTTCATAATAAGAGTAAACGAACGAAAACCAAATGATGAGGTTTTCATTCCCTATAGCCACAGAAACATAATAGGGCCACAGAGTGCGCTCCTCATAATTGCTCCTCTGGCACTTTATTCTGATTTTCTGGACTGACTCCGGCTCTCATCCTCTGTAACGTTCTCTGAGTATTGGCTGGAAATATTTCCTTCGCGAAGCCTTGCCAGGCCCGATGGTAGGGAATAGGTTGTTGCAGATTCTATACCCACATGTTTAAAACGTGGCCAGTTTCCTGTCTGGCGTGACTTGAACACAAGACCGTCTTTGTAAGGCACTGTCTTCCACTGTTCCACCCCCTTTTTAGGACTATGAAGGGTTAATGGCATCTCCAACAGCAGCCGAGGCCTGGTTTCTTAAAGCAAGGCGGCGGGAAGCAAAGACTTGCAGGGTGAAGAGTGTGAAGCATGATTTGTGGTTTGAGTTGTCACAGATTCAAGGAGGAAAAAAAAGAAAAATGAATCATCCTTTGACCATGGCATTCACACGAAAGGGCGGGGGGGGGGGCAGCAGTGGGAGAAGGAACAAAGGAAGAAGAAAGAAAACCTCAAAATAAATGTTGGGGATGGGTGGCGGGGAGGAGGAGAGAGAAAGTCTCAGAAACTGCGGGGAGGTGCGGCGATTGCACCAATACTGGCCACAAACACACACATTTGCCAATTCCTGGCTTAGACTAGAAAAAAATACGCATGCACTACTTGTCGGCTGTGTTTTGTCAGCAGGCAGCGACAAAATCTCGAGGTTTTAAGAACCCTGAGGACCCAAAGTTGTTCTCCGAAGCTGCCCACCCTGGACCTGAGCCCGAAGTGGAGCAGGTTGCTGCCCAGAGGACCTAAGGCTGTGTGCCCAGCTGCCCACCTTCCTCCCGGCAGTTCCCAGGATCGGAGCCCACGGGAGGAGAAGCTACGCTCGCCTGCGGGTGCCGGGGCTAAGGGCGGTGGCCCAGTCTCCCACCGAGGCCTCAGCGCCCAGGCGGCAGCGGCGGCGGCGCACGGGGACCGGAGGAGTGACATGGCGATGTGCCCAACTCTGGGAGACCGGCCTCAGAACCAAGGGGCCAGCATCCCGCCACGGCTATGCTCTCCGCGGAACAATCTCAGGGAGAAGACGCGGGCTGCGAGCCGATTTTCCAGTGGAAAGGGTGGGGTGGGGAGGGAGCGCCCCTGACCCTTCCCGCCGGTCCCCTCCCGGGCTCATCCCGCCTGGCCCGGAGCTGGGCTATCCGGAGGAAGCGTGCGCGGGGCCGCAGTGCCGCCCTCCGACGCAAGGGGGCAGCACCACCCGCCGAAGCAGCGGCGGCGGTCCGCGCGCCGCTCTTGGCGGCCGCAGGCGGAGGCGGACCCGCGGCGTCCTCGCTCATTGGCCACGGCGCGGGCGCTGCCATGTTGGCGGAAGCGGTGCCTCTGTGCCGTGGAAACTGGCCGTGGCTGCGGCCGCAGCGTCCGAGCGCGCAGCCTCCTGCTTCTCCTCGCTCGAGTCTCGGCGCCGAGAGGCGGCGGCCGGCGGGATGGAGAAAAGTAGGATGAACCTGCCCAAGGGGCCGGACACGCTCTGCTTCGACAAGGACGAGTTCATGAAGGTGCGCGCCGGGGGCTCCGCTCCCTGGAGCCGGGCCGTGGGTGGTCTGCCCTCCTTTGCCCTCCGGGGCCTCTCCTCGGGCCTCTCCTGCGCGCTTCCCGGGCCGCGCCCGCCGCGGACGGGCCCTCGGCGGGGACCTCGCTGCGCTTCGCAGTGAGTCTCTTGGCCTCGGGTTTGGTAGGTGCAGCCTGGAGACAGCACTTCTGTGAAATCGCGCATATGGAGTGAAAAGGCCTGAAAGTTTTGAGCTAAACGTAAACGCCCCTGTTAGGACCCGACTCTGTTACCGCGCGGGGTGCGGTCAGATTGCCGGCCCCCTTGTCTGACAGCAGTTTGTTGCCAGTGCCTTGCCCCTAGAAGCTCGGTGAGCGTGTCTTGAAAACGTCTCTAAACGTACGTGCTCACCCAGGGATCGGGTCGGGTAAAAAAGGCCCTTAATCTAAAGTTTTTGCCTGACATTCCTCTACAGCTCCTGGAATGAGAGATATAAAGACTGTACTGTCCTTACTTCTGTTTCAGGGCTACAGAGTGGACCATTGTCCTTTTCTAAAGTTGCCCTATTTCTCTTCCTAAGGTGAGCTTGAAACTTGTCTGCGGATAATTGTAGGACATAAACGTACTGATTAGAGATCTAAACTGAGAACGTTTTACTGACGATAAAGGTTCATCAAAGCACAGCCTTGAAAATGTCCCAAGATTTGAATCAGAGCCAGGAGGAACTTTGCATACCCAGTTTGTGTATCCCTCTGGGTCTGTACTTAAACTATCAGAAAAAAATATGTGTACTTTTTAAGGACTGGGATTTTTGACACCACTTAGTAGCTGGCTTCGGCGTTAAAAAGTTAAAAGTTTTGGTTCTGTAGGCACTTAAAATTTTGAAAGAGTGAGTTTAAGTGTCTTATTTTTTGGTGGCTTCAAGTCCCAATATGTTTTTGTTTTTCCTTTTCAAGGTTAACCGGCTTTTGATATTTGCATTCAGATCATATCTCCCAAACTCTGGCCTTAAAAAGCATTTCTATCTGGATCCTCTGTATTGTGGCCATTGTTGTTTTTAATGTGTAGGGCTGTCTAGACTGAGGAAGAAGCTACTCTTGTTCTTGTACAGTGGTGTTTCTAAACCACTGTAATAAAAGGTGTAACTCGAATGGAATGTCTAAACTTTAATATTTATTTTTAAGAGAGAGAGAGAAGGAGATAGAGCATGAACAGAGGAGGGACAGAGAGAGAGGGAGACACAGAATCTGAAGCAGGCTCCAGACCCTGAACTGTCAGCACAGAGCCTGATGCGGGGCTTGAACCCACGAACCATGAGATCATGACCTGAGCCAAAGTCGGACGCTTAACCGACTGAGCCACCCAGGTGCCCCTCGAATGGAATGTCTAAAAGAGAGTACAAAGTGGATTCACTGATCCGGAAGCCCTTTGCTAACTAAGGATACATGATGACGAGAGATCACAGAAGCATTTTCTCAGACTTCCCTAGCCCCGCCATGTTTCTCACTGTGAGCTGACAAAATGCTTTTGGTCAAAGCAGGTTCAGAAAATAGAACTCTCAGAATAGAAGTCCTAAAGTAGCGCTTCGAGGTAGGGAGAGAGCACACTGGCCAAGTGGCTGGAATCCCAGCGGCTCTGTGTTCTCTCACGGCTCTAAAACTTCCGAACGTGCCACACAATCTGTAGGGCTAATTAACGTGACCACTTCGTTGGTAGAAGGGAAATACACGGAACAGCTGTTCTGTGTATTTTGCTGTTGATTTTCTGGGTGGGACCTGGAGATAAAGGTTACCTGCAGCGTGGGTTTCCTTCAGAGGGACGTTTTAGAAGTTACAGTTCCGTGGCAGAAAGGATGGGTGGAGAGCTTGCCGTCGGGGTTCTGTTTCTACACGTTTTGTAACTGGAGAGGTTTTGTGCCCGAGGGAGAGGGAGAGAAAATCGCATTTTCCCTGGGAGAGCGGAGGTAACTTGCAATCCGGTCAGTTGACTAGAAATGGGCCCTCAGTTGGTCCCACGCAAGGTGGACCTCCTTGGGCAGTGGTCGCAGTTGCTCATCGGTCAGCAGACACTCACTGATCCCCTGCTGGGTGCCAGCCAGCAATTTGGACGTGGTGGTGCAAAGCCAGGGAACACCCGGCATTGGCTCTTGAGCGTGGTGGTAGGACGAACGTGTGTGCCCAGAATCCACCCTTAGTCCAGAGAGGCCGGGGCCTGGAAGAGTGGCCAGGAATGAGACCAGCAAGGAGGCAAGGTGCATGGGGCGGGGCTGCAAGTGGTACCTTGAAGGCTGCAGCCAGGGGTCTAAGTGGAGACAGTACTCATCGTCAGGTTTAAAGCGGGAAGTTACATGGTCCCGCCTGTTGCATTGGAGCTGAGTGGCGGCAGGAGACTACTTACAAAGTTATTTCAGTGGTTTTTATGAGACCTAACGAGAAACACAGAGGAGGGGAAAGGTTTGTGAAAGACGTAGGTGATCAACACACAGGAGCGGCAGATCCGGAAGGGCCACTTGGGGCTGACGGGGTGGCAACATCATTCTTTGTGACCTTAAAAATACCAAGATCCTTAGGCCTGACAGCCAACTCATAGACGAATAGGACGTAAGGTGTTGGCAGTAGGGAGAGAAAGTGGCAATGCCGACCAAGGTAAGTTAGACCCGTTTGCGTGGGTGTGCTGTTGACGTCATGGCCCTCCCCTTCCATCCCGATGTATGACTTCATCTCCAGTTTGACAGAAAAAATAGCGGCCATCAAATGGGAACTCCTCCGTCTTGCTGATAACAAGCCCATCCTTGTGTTTGTTCCCTTCCCCTCCTTCCCTGGTCTGTGGAGGGGCTCTCCTCCCTCCTCCAGGTAGCTTTTCACCCACGCCTGGAGCCCGTGCCCTCTTGCTTCCTCAGCACCCTGTTCGCATCCTCTCCTGCACTCCTTCCTGTTGGTTTGCACCCCTGCTCCTCTTTTAGCCTCTTCCACTTGGCCCTCCCGCCTCGAGGGGTCGCCCTGACACTGGAGCACATCACCGCCGGTGCTCAGGGGTCATCTTTACTTTCTCACTTGTCGCTCTTAAGGCACCCTCATCCCATTAAAGAGTTCTTAGGAAGTTAACCGGATGTAAGTCAATCACGCTGGCCTTTTTCCTGTCTCCTCACTTGCCCTCCCGGCAGACCAAATGCTCTGCATTGCTTTCTGGCTTTCTTCCTCTCTCTCTGGTCCGTCTCCTGTCTCCTGTAGCTGATGAATGGCTGGTTATGGGCGCAGTCACGTGTCCTCTCCTTGCCCCAGGTGGCCCTTCATGCAGCTTTAGTGACCAGCTGTAGGCAGGGGAGGCAGATGCCTCTTTCTGGCCCAGATGTCCCCTGAGCTCCAAACCTATGTACTGCATTTGTTGTCTCTTCTTGGATGTCTCTGTGGTCCCTCAAACTTACCATGTTCGAAACTGAATTGGTGAGCACCTCCTCCCCTGAAAGCCAGCTTTCTTGTCCTATTGCCCGTCTCAGTACATGCTCCCCCATGCATCGAGTTGTAAGTCAGCAAACCGGAAGTCCCCTCCTCCCTCTGTCGCCTTTCCAAAATCCAGTCTGTTACCAAGTCCCGTGGATTTCACTTCCTGAATACCTCTTGAATCCATCTACTCTCCATCTTTTCGCGTACCTTCACGGTGCTGTCTGGCCATCACACCATCAAGGCCTCTTACCCGGTCTCCTTGCACCCGTCCTCGCCTGTTTCTAGTCCCTCGTCTACACTACAGGCAGAGCGCTCTTTTCGAAACACGTATCTGGTCTCGTGTAACAGGTGGCTGGTTAGTCCACAGGCTCATGAGGAAACATTTTCCGAAACATTTGAACCTATTTCAAAGAGGCTCGTTCCCCTGCGGGATAGTTTTGATTGGCAGGCAGTGTAGTGCGTTTCTATGCTGAGCCAGTCTGCTTCTTCTGAACTGTATCAGTTCCTTTCCTGCATCCCCAGCGCATGGTGGCTTTGTTGGCACCCAGGGTAGGCACACAATACCTTTTTAATGAGAAGCGCCATCAGGAACCCTCTTTATGGTGACCGTAAGCATCTACAAGAGAATACAGATCTAGGGGGTGAGTCATGGAGGCTCCTCCCTTATTGTAATTGGGTGAATTGGGGATATTGAAGCAGGAAGTGTGTCAAGGGCGTTCCTGTTCTCAAGGAGCGTGTATTCTAATGGGGAAATAGAAAAGGGAAAAAGGACCAGCTGCTCAGATCTTGTATTTTGCTGGTTGAGTGGCTGTGACCTGGAGACGTGGGTCCCACTTTCAGCCCTGCTGTCCATTGGCCTGTGACTTGGGACCGATCACTTGCCTCTGGGCTTCGGTTTCCGCAGTATCTGCATAATCTCTGCAGCCTCTTCCGGCCCTTGACATTTCATGCTTCTGTGAAAGAAGGACGGTAGTCACTTTTTCTGGTTCGAAGGCAAGGAAACGGAGGCCTTGGGTGTCATGACTTCCCCTAAAGTCACACAGTTATTTGGGGGCACATCACGGGCCTTATCTCCTGACCCCCATGCTTCAGTCTTGGGAAATAATACTGTATAACATGTTCCTTCCCAGAGGCCACAGGTGGGAACTTTGGGAAGTGGGATAATCGGAATATTGAGAACAGCCCAGAAGGTGGCACAGAGTCTGAATGCCTGCATTCCACCAGTACGGAAGAGATCGAGGGCTGCCTCCTATTTTAGAAGAAATTCTGACAAGGCTGGTGATCTGGACTCTTGGCCTGTAGCTTAGGTACAGTAGATGAGACGAGAGGGAAAAAGGTGGCCTGTTCGAGGTGGACTTCGTTGACGGCACCTAGAAACTGACAGAGCGACTGACAGAGAAGGAAAAGAGGAAAGTGGCGAAACGCAGACATTCTGAAAGCGGGTCCGCGGCCGATGCCCAGTGACCTCCACCCCGGGGAGTGCCTTCATCTCACAGGAGCTGAGCGCTCTACCTTGTAGGTTCTTAGTTTGATGCCACGTCTCGATGAAAAGATTCCTTTCTCTTCCGCATCAGTTTGAGACATCATAATATTTTTGAGACTGACTGCCACAAAAAAATTGGGATTAGCGACATCTAGAACTTAGGTTACATTTCATTTTCATAGAAAAGTTTACTGATGTGAACTACTTTGGACGATAGGTAAGTGACATTGGACAAAGTTTATTTGATTGGCACTTTTGCAAGACGAGGTTCTTGCAAAAAGAAGTGAAGTTTTTTGGTTGTCCTTGCTTTTGATTTTCATCTTTTTTTTTTTTTTTATGTGAGCAGTCCTCTGATTTATAAAAAGATCCAACAAAATTTAAAATGATACAAAACGTCAGTTTCAAAAGAGCATCAGAAAGTGAGTATTTAACCATACTCCGCTCATAACAGAGCAAATGGGTAAGTAGGATAATTCATGCTGTGGCATATTGCTGTACAAAATGGAAGCAAAAAGTTGGTAAAGGAAGGCTCAGGAACCCTCTCTTTTAAGAAATAGAACTGAGGGGCTCCATAATCATTGGGCATCCGCTCAACACTGTACCTGTGGTTAGAAATGTACGTGATGGGAACTCCAGGGATCTTCCAGATCCTTCCTTTAAGGTCTGGGTCCACTGAGGCCACAGTGTCAAACTTGTACTGAATTACTCCCTGGACGAAGCAGTCCTCTGCATGGGTCCCTTTGTGTGTGCGTGGTCGTCGTTCACATCTTGGATCCTTGGCAGTCCTTAGAGCCCCTCGTTCTGCCCTAATTCCTCAGTTTCAGCCATTACACAGTCCGTTCTACAGGGGATACACTTGGCATACACACAGTCCATCACTGATTGTACTAAGCCAAGTTTGGCTTTCGTGGAAGAGTTGGTAAAGTTGGCATCAGCCAGGATGTGGTTGCATCACAAGAATAAGCAGGAAGGGTGTTGGGGGACTTCTCCTCGAGTGCACTGAGATCTTTCTTTTCTTTCTTTTTAGGTTTTAATCCTTCTCTTCAAGCCTCTGATCTCAGAGACTGAGCATTCGCTTCATGGTCACGTACTTTCTTGCTTTTGCTTCCCCGTGTTCACGCTGCAGTCTTATTTTCCTTGCTTTTGATTTTCGAATCTACTCTTTGTAATCCTGTTATAAAGTTTCTCATTTGAATAAAATGTTGCACTTCTAGCCTACCGAGTTATTGATTATTAGTAATATTCAAAATTTGAGAGCAAGAAGATCTTTTTGTTATTTAACTAGTTTGATAGCATTTAGCATCGAATTTCTTAAAACATTTAAACAGATTAATCACAAACTGGGACGTGGGCTCTTTTTTTTCTTTTTTTTTTAAGATTTTGTTTTTAAGTAGTCTCTACACCCAACATGGGACTCGAACTCACGCCCCTGAGACCAAGAGTCCTACGCTGCACCGACTGAGCCAGCCAGGTGCTCCTTGGGCTTGGGCTTTTTTTTTTTTTTTTTTTTTTTTAAGTTCCTCAAGCAATTCTAACGTACGACCGATGTTGAGAACGTTGGAACTAGATAATTCCACTAAGTAGCTCAAGAAATTAAGTTGAAAAAGTAAACTAAAACCCAACATAGATTATGATTAGTGTTAAATTGAGGGGAAAAGGAGAGAGAAAGAGAGGAAATCAGCTGGAACAGAGCATAATTAGGTGCTCAAATACTTGTTAGATGGGTGAATAAATTTACAGAATATAGGTTTCCTTTGCCTTCTCATAAGTATGTCAAACGGGTATATACATATATATATATGGAACGAAGGAGTTAGATATAAAATTGATTAAAATAATGTTGGAACAACAGCAACAAAATGTTAGAACAGATGTTGCTTAGAATTTAAGTGTTACTATTTCATGATACTCTTAAGATGATCTGTCTATAGATGGTGGAAAGAACTCATTAGCGTATGTTTTTAAACTTCTCAAGCTTGAATAGCTTAGTAACCAAATAAAGTTGTGTTTGGGAGACACAAGTCCTAGGCTATGTCATGTGCCCGTCACCCTGCCACAGTGAGAGATTAGAGGACAGGGATGCGAGGGAAGAGCTCCAGGGACCTTCTTGCATACATGCTGTTCCCTCGGGCAGGAACACTGTTCCCACACTTTCCCCAGGCCAGCTCCGTCGTGTCATTTGGATCTCAACTCAGATGTCTTTGTTCTGTGTCTTTCCTGGTCACGCAAGTTCAGGTACCTCCCTGTCTCATCACTCACCTTCACAGTGTCCCATTTTCTTTGTAACTTTGATCACTATTCATTAGTATCACATTTATTTGTTTACATGTTTTCTCATTTCTGCATTAGAATATAGGTTCCTTAGGAGCGGAGACCTTCTCATGGCTGTGTCCCCAGGTTTTAGAGCAGAGCTCGAGTTGCGTGGTCAATATTTAAGTAATATTTTGGGGATATACAAGGACTTTTATTCGTCTCTGTTGTCCTCTGGTCTTCAAGAAGGTTGGAAACACACACATGGGCTCACACTAATTTCTTAGGTCTTTTGAGCTGTATTTTATGTAATGTGCGGGTTAGCATTTATTTTGTATTTGTGTCTCGATGAAATGGAATCTGTTTCAGGGCAGAGATCATAAATTTTGTGTGCCTTCTTCATACCTCCCATAATTTGTAGATGCAGAATGGTAGTGCCTGGGGCGAGGGGGGGGCGGAGGGGGGGCGGGGGGTTCTGTTGTGGATGTGGTAGGTAGTGACTTTAC
This sequence comes from Leopardus geoffroyi, assembly GCF_018350155.1. Classification (NCBI taxonomy): domain Eukaryota; kingdom Metazoa; phylum Chordata; class Mammalia; order Carnivora; family Felidae; genus Leopardus; species Leopardus geoffroyi. The sequence continues at coordinate 17,747,051 of NC_059334.1, read as the reverse complement.
ATTTCCATGCATTTGGGGGAATGTTATACTGCTTGGCAGCTTAGAGCATTTTGATCTTTCCACAGTCTTGCACAGTTATCACCGTGTTAAGGATACTAATATTTAGGTCTTTGGTAAGTTTTAAATGCTTAATTCCCTGGTTATTTTGTATTCGTCTTTGTTTGCCATCCCAGAATGCAAAGGCATTAAAGTAGCTCAACTTTTAAACTCTATTTGGTTTTAAATTTGAGTGATGTCACCACTACTCTAGTGGTTAATGGTTCTTAAATTGTCTGCAATTGGTCTGTTTTGCTGATTTAATATCCTGTGTGCTAGCACCTCTTGTGATTTCACAACTACTGGCCTTTTGGGGCATTTGTGCTTTACCTGGGTTCAAGTAGGAAATACCGCTGAGTATAAAGAGAAACTATTTTTCTTCTTATTTCAGGGCTTACAGACCACAAGTCTTGACTCCTTCCAGCTTTTCAGACATGGGAGGTTTTAATGTTTATTTACTTTTGAGAGAGAGCGAGCATAAGCTGGGAAGGGACAAAGAGAGAGGGAGACACAGAATCTGAAGCAGGCTCCAGGCTCTGAGCTGTCAGCACAGTGCCTGATGTGGGGCTAAACTCATGAACCATGAGATCATGACCTGAGTCGAAGTCAGACGCTCAACCGACTGAGCCACCCAGGCGCCCCTAAATTAGTGTTACTTTAGATTTTTTAAAGTATCTGCACATTTGATTTGTTGGTGCTTAAGTTGTTTCATTTTTCCTTGAGGTGTAATTCACGTGATATAAAATTTACCATTTTAAACTGTATTCTTCACTGGTTTTTAGTACATTACTCCATGGTGCATCCGTCACCACTGTCTAATTCTAGAACATGTCCTTCCCCCAAAAAAGAAACCTATCAGCTCTGATTCTCCCCTCCCCCCGTTCCTTGGCAACCACTAATCTACTTTCTGTTTTTATGGGTTTGCCTGTTCTAGAACATCTCCTGTAAATGGAATCATATGATATGCAACCTTTTGTATCTGGCTTCCTTTAACCTTAGAGTAGAATGTTTTCAGGGTTCATCGATGTTGCAGCACGTAACCGTACTTTATTCCCCCCCCCCCCTTTTTTTTTTGGGCTGCGTGATAGGCTTTGCCACCTTTAAAGTATCCTCATCAATGGATGGACATTGGGTTGTTGATACTTTTTGGCTGTTATGAATGATGCTGTGAGCGTTTTTTGTGTGTGAGCATCTGTCATCAGTTCTGTCAGGTATATGCCTAGATGTAGAATCACCGGGTAGTTGTATGTTTCACTTTTTGAGGAATTGCTGAGCTGTTTTCCACATTAGCTGCACCATTTTCCATTCTCGCCAGCAATACAGGAGGTTCCGGTTCCTTTGCCTTCTTGCCAACACTTGTCTTCTGGGTTTTTTTGTTTTGTTTTGTTTTCTTATTTTATTGGATCCTGGTGGGTGGGAAGTGGTAGGTCAGTGTGGTTTTGATTTGCATTTTCCCTAAAGACTAATGATGTTGAACATCTTTACATGTGCTATTGGCCATCTGTGCGTCTTCTTTGGGAAAATATCAGTTTGAAGTCTGTTGCTTGTTTTTAAATTAGATTATTTCTCTTTTTATTGTTGAGCTATAAGGGCTTTTGCATATTCAGGTCATTAGATCCTTGTCAGATACACGATTTGCAGATATTTTCTCCCATTCTGTGGGTCGTCTTTTTTACTCTCTCAGTAGTATCCTTTGACACACAAAAGTTTTTATTTTGATCAAGCTCAGTTTACCGATCATTTTTTATGCTTTTTGTGTCATGTCTAAGAAAGCATTATGTAATTCAGAGTCACACAGATTTTCACCTCTGTTTTCTCTAAGAGTGTTATTAGTCTTTGCTCTTATTTAAGCTTTTGATCCACTTTGAGTTACTTTTTTGTGCATGTGTGAGGTTGGTGTTCCAAATTCATTCTTTTGTGTGTAGATATTGTCCCTGCAGTGGGCACTTGAAAAGACTGTTTCTTCCCCCAGTCATTGGTCTTGGCATCCTTTGAAAAATCAATTGACCATAAGTCTATGGGTTGCAAAGTCTTCCTTTTAAATGTTTAGCAGATTTACACTATAGAGTAAAACCATTACTGGTAAGTGAAATGTGTCTGTTGCTCAATGCCGCTGTGAGTTTGGGCTTGTTGTCACAGCAAAAGCTGCCTAATTCAGTATTCACAGATTACTGGGAAGTGATTTAGTCTTGTGTTGAGCAACATTTGTTTATCTGAGAACAAATACATAAATGGCAGGTTGAGAACTGATGCTACCTAGTAGCATTTGTTCAGGGGTCTGAGTTACATGATTTAGAATGCCATCGTCAAGTTCAGAACTTCAGAGAATACATAATGAGGCAGGAAAAATGATCTGCCTAAAGGCATACAGCTGGTTAGTAGCACGGCCAGGATTCTGAGCCAAGTTCTGCCTCTGCATTCCTTCTCTGATGTACTTCATAGCCATGAACGTAAGGTGTTGTCTGAGGTGGTCTCAAGAGGCAAAAGTCCAGGCTAATTCTGGCCCCAGTTTAAGAAGCAGGTGGTTTTTCAGTAGATGGCTGTGAAATTATGGTTTGGAATGAATTCCTCTTCTCTGACACTATCAGGGTAGGTGTTTGGCTGATTAAGAAAGTCAGTTGAAACAAGTACTCTTAAGGAATGGTGCATATGGTTCTTAGTATTTATGTTAACATTTATGCCAGGGGCACCAAAATGTAATAAAGGGGAAACAAGAGTGTAACTAATCTGTGAGACCAGTACTTGGAAATTGATTATGAAAGATTCTGAACATCTGTTCAATGGAACACTTAACATCCATGTAAAATATTAATACAAATGTATACGTTTTATGAAAAGACATTGAAGTTACATTTTTAAATGGGAAATAACAGTTGAGAAGAACATGAATATTAAGCTGCCGTGTGTGTGTGTGTGTGTGTGTGTGTGTGTGGGTGGGTGTGTGTGTGTGTGGGTGTGTGTGTGTGTAGACGCATAAAGAAGGTCTGGGTTTCAGTTCAAGATGGCGGTGTAGGAGGATCTTGAACTCCTCTCCTCCCACGGATACCCTGAACCTACAGCTACATATGGAACAGTTTCCTCCGAAAAGTACCCAAAACTAGCTGAGTGACTCCTACACATTAGGTGAATAAAGAAACAACCTACGCTGAAGTGAGATGCAGTCTTGCCATAAATCCCACCCCTGGCACAGTGACCCACAATTGGGAGGGAGCTCACAATCCAGACTTCGCCCCTAGGAGCAATGGTTTGAACCCCACATCCAGCACCCCAACTTTTAAGACGTGCACTTCAGAGACAAGCCCCCAGAACATCTAGCTTTGAAAGCCAACAAGGCTTGCATCCGTGAGACCCACAAGGCTGTGGGGAACAGAGAAACAGTTCTTAAAGCAGTCACGTGAGTGGAGTCCCCCAACTCCAGGACTCAGCACAGAAGTAGCCGATTGAAAAAGGTTCAGATTTTCTGTAAAAGAGGCCCATTTGCTTATCATAGAGCACTGAGGGGCCGGCATCTAATTTAACACTCATCTGGGGCCCACTCTGTAGTCTGCAAAGACAAAGGCAGGTGTTACCTTTGTGCCGTCTCTCTGCCTCACCCCTGCTCACTGGTATCTCCGGAAAAGGGGCGTGGATGCTCATCTGGTGTCCATGTTTGGAGTCGCCACTAAGGGATTCCTCTAGGTCATGTGGCTCCAGTGACCAGCAAGGCTTACGCTCACAGGCCCCTCGTGTTTATTGCAGTATTTACAACAGCCAAGACTTGGAAACAACTTAAGTGTCCATCAGCGAGTGAACGGATAAAGAAAATGTGTGTATATACAGTGGAATAGTATTCAGCCATAAAAAGAAGGAAGTCTTGCCATTTGCAACAACATGGATGGACCTTGAGGATATTATGCTAAGTGAAATAAGTCAGAGAAAGACACATATCGTATCATCTCCCTTATATGTGGAATCTGTAAACAAAAACAAAAAATGAAGTCATAGAGAACCGATTGGTGGTTGCCAGAGGTGGTGGGGAGGGGTGTGGGGAGGGAATGGATGAAGGGGTCAAATGGTACAAACTTCCAGTTAGTAAGATGAGTTTTGGGGATGTGATACACAGCATGTACTTCTAGGAAATACCATATGGTACATTTGAAGATTGCTAAGAGTAACTCCGAAATGTTCTTATCACAAGAAAAAATGTGTGTGTGGTGATGGATGTTAACTAGTCTTGGGGTGATCATTTCACAATAGATGAAACCATGAAATCATTATCTTGTACACCTGAAAGATTATGTGTCCGTTGTATCTCAACTTTTGAAAAAGTAACTTAACATTTTAAAGAGAAAAGACCAAAATACAACAAGTCTGGGAGGATGTGAATCACAATGTTAAATAGTAGGTGGGCGGGGGGGGGGGGCGCGACATGAACAGTGCTTATCCGTAGAGCTTCAGAGAGCAGATGATTTTTTACACTCTTTAATATAATTATTTCCTTATTGGTTGAAAGTTTGCCATTGAGCATTTGTTACATTTAAAATAAAGAAGCAAAGACTGTTTCTGTTTTGAGATGAGCCTCTGAAATGTATAATAAAAAAAAAAAAAATCCCTTGTGGAACTTAGGCAGCAGGAGAGAATGCTCTTGGTGGGGCCCCCCTTCCCGCACCTCTGTGACGTGAGCAGGCGCCCTGGCGTCACTGTGTGTCCCTAGACACTCCCCCCCACCCCCCGCCCTGTGCAGCCGCAGAGCCCCTTCTAAATGAGTAGAATGGCGTTTCTCTCTCTGTCTCCGATTTGATTTTTATATGTGAAACGTGATGTCATTGGCGATCATTTTTTCTTTGTGGTTTGATTTTTCAGGAAGATTTCGATGTGGATCACTTCGTGTCCGACTGCCGGAAGCGCGTGCAGCTGGAGGAACTGAGAGGTGACCTGGAACTCTATTACCGACTCCTCAAAACAGCCATGGTGGAGCTCATCAACAAAGACTACGCGGATTTTGTCAACCTGTCCACAAACTTGGTAAGCCTGAAATCCGCAAGGCCCTCTCATCCATATTTATTCTTCAGAGTGGAGTATAGATTTCTAAAAGAAAGCTTTCAGTCGATTCCCCCTGCGCCCCTCCCCCCCCAAAAAAACCTAAAGAGATTACTAAGTTCACGAATAAAATAAACTGTTTGGTATGCATTTGTTTGGTTTTAGTGTTTAAATTCATTTCAGGCCGCTCTAGCTTGATTATTTTTTTGAAATCGTTAGTAAATAAGTCAACAGCAGAGGATAAGAATATTGGAGTCGTTGTTTTTGGTAGTTGCTAGGTGATTACCCCGAAGTCTTACTTGGTTGAGGCTAATTTGCAAGAGCAGATACCAACTATTCTGAAGGAAGTGTTGAATTTACTTTCAGGTGGATGCGTTAGCCAGAGCTAGGTTGAGGGGACGTGGGCCAGTATTGATATTTAGAAGGCGTGGTTTTATAAAAACATAAGGATGATTTGTAGTGAGCATGTCAAGTGTTTGTGAAAGCTGTTTAGAAATGCTTGGGTTATAATATTTGCAGAAAAGTCTCCTTGTTCTTACTTCATTTTGTTTAAAATCTGCCGAAAGTCGGCAGCTCCGTGGGGATTTCAAGAAGCATGAAAATAATGAGGCATATTTGCTTTTGGGAAATATACCCCTAACATAAATGTTCCAGTGGGATTAGAAACCCAGAAAATTTGATTTCTGTTCTGTTTAATTTGGATTTTTCTCAAGGGTTATAATGATGTTTAGGAGAGACATAGCCCATTGGCCTTTCACATCAACTGGCTGGGTATCATAAATTACGGACAGATAGCTGTGCCCCTTCCGTTACAATTTTTCACATTCATTTAAAATGGCATCTAAAGGCAAATTGTTTGAAGGTTTCATTTATTAGGACTTCCCTTGTTTGTATAGTTTCATGTATACCAACAGATTTTTTTCGTATTCTATGAACAACATTGATGGCACAGTAACATTTCCGTTATTTAACTACTCAGCAAAATACAGTCATACCAAAAAAATAACTTAAGTGTAGTACTGCTTTGATCATTAAAAGATACTTCACTGTTATTCCTGATTGTGATGTGTTTGTGCCAACGTGATTTTGCCTTTAGGTTGGCATGGACAAGGCCCTCAATCAGCTTTCTGTGCCTTTGGGACAGTTACGAGAAGAAGTTCTGGTAAGTCCCTACATAGTATAAAACAAGCTGCTGGAAAGCATGTGGTCCTCGTTTGCCTTCTCCAAGAAGAATTCCTTTCATCTATCAGCTTGTGGTGCGGTGGTTGTTTTCTCATGGTTTCATGATTATTGTATTTGCCTTCAGAAAAGTTGTAAATGATTTTCTATTTTTGCACATGGTATTATGACCTAAAAAACATGTTCGATCTGAAGAAGACAGATTCTCAGAGTAGACAGCCTTAAAATGTCAGGGGAGAGGAAGAATATTTCCAAATTCAACTTATTAATGCCACCTTACTCCTATGTAAGTGGTTTCCAGCTTCTGAATGGCTCATTTGAACAGTTCCTAATTTGTAAGTATCCCCTCCCCACCCAGACAGTAATGTACATGTGGTCAGGCTCCCAGACTGGTCCACAAAAGCTATGAAATCCTTCATGTAACCGAAGGATGATATAGATGTAATATCTAATAATGTTTCTCTGAGAAAATCCCTGCTGTGGGAATAGAACTCCCCACTCCCAGACGTTGGGAATGGGAACTCCACCTGGTGAACAGCGGAGGGGAACTTAGGGCATCACTTCCAACAGAAAACTGTGCCGTCCTGTCCTCCCCCACCCCCCAGTCTGTGTTAATGCCCTGACTCGCCCCCCCCCACCCCCCCGACCCCTCTGTTTGGATGCACTGTTGTGAACTTGGTGCTCCGCACTGTCCTGTCCTGTGTATGTCACCCCTAGTTTGAGTGGCCTCGTGCATCAGCCCATAAGACAGCGCCTGGAACCTGAGGAGATACTAGAAGGGGAAGATGATCTAAGGGAAGGCCCGGTGCATGGATAGAGCTGGAAGAAATGTGGAGTCCCAGCAATGTCAGTGCTGAGAAGCCCAGAGGAGGGGTAGGCAGGAAAGAATTCATAGAAGAGGGAAATTTGGAGCTGTGCCTCGAGCTAGCTAATACTCTTCCTTGTTTATGTCTCGTTTGAATGTTACAAAGTCTTATTGAGATGCTTTCCCCTGGAAGGGAAGAGCGATTTTTGTGGTCCACTCTTGGATTCCACGCCTGCTGCCGCGTGTCTCCCCTGCCTCCTCCTTGGTGTGCCCCTTCCTCCCCCAGCCCCATAGCCGTGGTGTCCCCCGAGCCCCGCCTTCGTTTGGCCTTCCGCCTCTCTCTGAAACCCCTCTCCCCAAAGGTAGATTTGCTCTGCTGACTACTGCTCTCGCCTCGCACACAGGTTCCCGTCCTGCCTCGTCCCTGCGAGCACCGTATCCCCTTCCTTTTCCACAGCCGTCTTTATAGCTGCTTTTGTCCTAATGAGCCACAGACCTGACCTTCCTTTCTGGTCCCAACTCAGAGACCAGATCTAAGATTCTAAGAGATTCTAAGATCTTTAACGGATAAGACTGTTTCTGTCTTCGTTGTTGTATCCTCATGTGCTGTCACGACAGCTGACATCTAGTAGGTATTTCATGATGTTTTCTGAGTGAAATAATTCACCTTTCTGTAGAATTTTTGTGATGTGTCCAGTTTATCCCAGCTGTTTCCATGAACCTTTGTTTTGGCTCTAATTCCTGTCTTCTACTTGGTTTCATTCCTCAGCCTCCGGCCCTCTTTCTCCACCTGTGAGCTCTCCCTTTTCCTGGCCATTCTGTTCTTACTCCTTGATTCCTAATATTTCCAAAACATTTCCTACGATAGGTCAGTGCTTCAACAGTCCCTAGTTCTCCGGAATGTGTGGAATCCCGTCTAAAGCCCTCATCTGAGTGAAGTCCTCCTGAGTTGACCCCTCCCTTATTTCTACTTCTCTCCAAAACGAAGCCAACAGCGCACCCGGGTGCATGGCTGCGACCCTGAGTGTGGACGCGTCTACACCTTCTTACCTCTTGTCTTCTGAAGATCCTCTCTCCGCCCATGCACGGCTTCAGAGCCGGGTTTGAGTCCCACCCCTTTTCCAGACTCTTCTGTGCTTTGCTTCAGACTGCCTGTTCTCCACTCTGACCACCCATGACATTCACTGTATATGTATTATTGTTCTTCTGGCCGTTAATACAGTGCGACCCTGGCTTTATGTCATTTTGCCCCTAAATCATGAGTACCCTCAACAGCATTTGTGTCTGATATTTCGTGTTATTGTCAGTGTCTGCATAATACTGGTCTGCAGGTATTAAGTTCTGTGAGGTTGAATTAAATGTATAAACCTGATCATGTTACAGAACAGTTTCTGCAGTATACTTTGTTTATGCTTTTAAAGAGCCTCAGGTCATCTGTCAGTGAAGGCATTCGGGCAGTGGATGAACGGATGTGTAAGCAAGAGGACATCAGGAAGAAAAAGGTATCCCTCAGTAGATTTCCCACGTTACGTGCCGGTTACGTGTCCCCTCCTCGTGTCTCTTCATGCTTGTCAGTACTATGCAGCTTTGTTTTCAAAGCTCTTTTGCATGTGCATATTTCACATTATAATGTCACGTTATCTACTTGACATAGTAAGACGGAATTTTAGAGGTACCCACATGGTCTCAAGGTCCCTCACTTTTTCCAGAACAAATAATAATAACTGATGTCAGTGGAGCACTTGCTGGTTTAACAGCCACGTAAATGTTCTCCACCCCTGTATTCTACTGCAGGTTAGTTGTTCTAGAAAAGGCGGAGTGTTGCTGTCTCATGCTCGGCCATGTTTGTTTCTTTTTTCGTTTCCCTTCTTTAGATACACGTCTGCGTGCACTGCCTTTACTGTTTAGTGGCCCTGGATTTTAATTTTATTTTCTGATTTTTTTCTTTATGCTCTGGTTTTAGCTCTTATTATTGGTTTTTGAATCCCAGTTCGTCAACATACAGGGTTATATTAGTTTCAGGTGTACAATGTAGTCATTCAGCACTTCCGTACGTCAGCCGGTGCTCATCACAGCAAGGGCACGCCTTCATCCTCGACACCTGTTCTTCACAGCCCTGGTTTTTTTCGTGATCATAAGGATGTCAGGGCAGAGTTGGAATTGGGATTCCAGACTTCTGACTCTGTTTTGTACATGTATTTATTTTGTTTTGTACATGTTTTTGTACATGTATCCAGTGTACAAGTGTTTTGTACATGTATTTATTAACATATTTTATTATTATTATTTTTAGTATTTTTGGGGAGAGAGAGGGAGCAAGTGAGGGGGAGAGAGAGAGAGAGAAGTGGGGCTTACCCGAAGTGGGTCTCGAGCTTACCCAAAGTGGGGCTCGTGCTCACCCGATGTGGGACTCGAACTCACGAACCGTGAGATGCTTAACTGACTGAGCCACCCAGGTGCCCCCTTATTAGCATATTTTCTTAAATCTCACGGGGGAGAAAGAAGCTTATTTTAGAGACTGTCTATTTCTCCTTTACATCTTCTCCCAGCTTTTGTCCGAAGAATTCATGTGGTGTGTTTCTAGACAAGACTGTAAGCTTCATGAAAGCACGCATTTTTCTAGTTTTATTCACTGCTGTCCCCACTGTCTGGAAGAATGTCTAGCTCCCAGGAGGGGTTCTCAGGTACTCTTTGTTTAACGGATGACTTTGTATTTTTCGTTCTTTTAAGGATAAGAGTTTTTATAACGTCCCTCAACCTCTTGGCAATATTTGTAGCATAAAATGCCTTCAATGAATTGACACTAGGGCATATAGGTGTATCATGCACATGTAAACCGAGAGGATAAGTACGATCAGAAACTGAAAAGGTGAAGAAAGGGCCATAAGAAAATAAATGGACTGCCCATAGAGAGATTCAGGATGGGAAAAAGAAGAAATAAGAGTACAGAGCATGAGAAAGCAAAAGTCTAGGGGTTTTTCGATTGTGTGTGTGTGTGTTTTTTTTTTTTACTATTAATTTGCAGTAGAATATTGAAATATGCTTGTTGCAGAAAGCCAAAATTAAGATTTCCATTCTTAGCAATTCAGTGTTTTATAGAAATATTCAAAATGTAGGATGCTCTATATATTCAAACTTGACTTTTGGTTTTATATTTTCTGGCACTTAGCATGGAAAACAAGATGATTAAGGTTAAACATTATAATAACTTTTTTTGTTTGCTTAATTTTTATCTTTATAGATGTGCGTGTTGAGGCTTATACAAGTTATTCGATCAGTTGAAAAAATTGAAAAAATCTTAAATTCTCAAAGCTCTAAAGAAACATCTGTACTAGAAGCAAGCAGGTAAGTATTTTTTTTTACTAAATACCACGTAAATTAATACTTCACATCCAGTTTAAATATTGTTTTGTTTCGTTTTAGTTACAATTCATTTCTGAATAAGGAGAAAGTCCACGTCTGTAGCTTAGCGTTTTCGAACAAAGCTCCGGGAGAGTAGAGTGCATGAAATGGTAAAGTTTATTATACGTCATTTTAAACCCTTTGTGGTCCTAGGCCATATAGTTCCAACACTGGGGGTCAGAGGCAGTGTGCCTCCCGTGGAAAGTTTTTACATTTGGAATCCCCTTCCCTAAAGAGCTAGCAAAACCCTTGTTGATCTTCAAGGTATAGCCTTCATCTTTCTCAGATTTTCTCTAGACCTGCCCAGAGTATTAACCATTGATGTGTTTTGCACCAGCATTATATCGTTAACAGAAACAGTGTAGGGCACGTCTAGGTGAAATGCACAAACGAGGAAGAAAAAGCTTCTGAAATCAGAAAAAGATGACCGCTCTCTGTGTTACGCTGCGACTTACCGCCTCCTTAGTGTGAATTTTCAATCAGCCGGGTAGATGAGGGACTCGGAAAATGAGTTGTCGGAGCACGGCGGCACCAGCGGGACGCGCTGTGGAACAGTGGGAAGAACACAGGCTTGGGGAGCCCGAGTCCAGGTCCTTCGGTGCCCTGTGTCCCCTGGAGTGTAAGGCTGACAACAACCCCACGTGCAAGGTTGTCTCAGCCAGTGAGGGACTGTCAGCCATACCTGGCATACACAGGCCCTCCCCCTTAGGCAATCTGGGTTTAACGTGAGCTGTCTTTTTGAAATCACCCTGATAGCTATAATGTTTTTCCACGAGGAATACTGGATCATTGAGGCAGCACCACCCACAGCCAAACTGAATATACCTAGAGTTCAAAGGCTTGGTCCCACCAAAAAGGCATGGGGATTTCTTAGTTTTAGGAACTAATGTTTTAGATTCGGAAGGGTCCCCAGAGACCCCACGCTCCACCTCTCTCATTATGGAGTAAAGAAAGGAGACAACCCAAAGGAAGGGGGTTCTCGGGTCCTCCGTCTCTGCCTCCTTTCATAATCCAGACGTGAAAATGGGTACTCGCTGCCTGCCAGGTGCCACTGCCCTTGTACCCCTGACCCCTTCGTCACTTATCAGAGACCCCGGGAACGTCTGTTCCCATCCGTCTAGTGGAACCGGCTCGTCTTCAGCTGCTCTGCTCTGCTGACGGTCCCTCTAGCCGCATCCTCATTCGGCCTCTCTGTTGCTCCGATGCGCGCCTTCCAGTTTTCTTTGTTTTTGCCCGTTCCTGCTGTGTTCCTTTGATAGAAATCCCTCAGTGGTTTCTGTTTCTGTAATACTGTTCCTTTGGCAACTCTGCCTTTAATGTAATAGATATTATGCTCTTTCTTGTTCAGAATCACCTTTGAGGCTTTTTTCTTTCCTTTTGAACAGCAGCTTTGAGCTGTAGACAAAGGAAAGCCAGAGCCATGTTGGTGAATAGTAAATAGATCATGCTTCCTAGGCCAGAAGACGTTGAGATAATTGGTAAACAACACGTCCACGCTAGGTTATTCAAGTTAGAGGTTGAGCTTCGGGGTTGGTCACGCTGGGCATTTTCCCTCTACGCTCGTTTGGATGCTGCGGAAACAGGGCCGGGTGGATCACTGCTGGTCTGCATATAGCGTTTTGTATTTCCTGATGGTGTGGGTTTTCCCCTCACTGCCTGCTTGTGCCTCGTCAGATGTGGGATGCCTTAGAAAAGCCCAGCAGGTACTTTCAGTGCCTTTATGGTTTTCATCTTTCACTATTCAGCTTCCTCTTAAGTGATGTTGATGCTTTATAATGTGTTTGGAGGGAGGGGGAGTACATTTATTACACGTGGTAGCCGATACAAACGCATGTTTTCTCGGTAGGACCCGGAGCATGTACATGCAAATTTAAAGCAAGCTACTTTGAGGTGTTTCATTTATTGCTGCTAGAGGGCCAGTTTTATTTTACTGAAGGGACAACAGGATTTGGTGCCTGAGACGTATTAGAGGTCTTTTGGAAGGAGGGAGAATGAGGCAGGTAGGGAAGAGGAAGATTCAGCTATGAATGATGGGATAGGGCAAGAGAGAGAAGGGGGTTAGAGATGAAGACCTCATGAATGGGAGAGCCTGGGGAATGTGGTGGAAACACGCAGTTGCACCCACACTCCCCCGGTCCAGCTCCTGCTGCTCGTGTGGGCCCTGTGGCTGGGGCCAGGCAGTGTCAGTGGCTTGCTTATACGTGACGACCTCCCCACCACACCTAGAACATGCTATGCTTATGGCTTGTAGTGAAAATCCACAGCACGGAAGGTACGTTAGCTTTCACCTTGTGACAAGGGGTCTGTGGGAGAAAACACCCTGAAGAAAAGGTACGACACCGTGGGTGCTAAAGCCTCACTGTTGCCAATTGGGTGATATCGTCTCTTGGAAATTAAATAACTCTGGGAACTAAATTTCTGTAACTGTCTCCACTAGCCCACTTTTGACTGGACAGATTTTGGAGAGAATTGCCACAGAATTTAACCAGTTACAGTTTCATGCTGTTCAAAGCAAAGGCATGCCTCTTTTGGACAAAGTAAGACCGGTAAGTGTTGGTTTAGACTTTCACAGTTTGCTGTTTGGGAATTTGCTGAATGATTTTAGTTACATCTCGTATTGCCCCTGATAATTGTTGCCGTAGAGGACTTTGAAACCAACGTTGAATTTTTTCTTTCAGTTTTTGTTTCTGGGGACCCTGCTTCTCTCATGTCATGTTAGAGAGATTTTGCGTAAAGTCACAAGCATATTCTCCAAATGACACGAGTAAAATGAATTCTGAATTTCATGTAACTCGACACATTGTACGAGGTAGTCAGAATTAATTTACCCAAAGCCCTTGGCTGGGTTTAAACACATTTGTCGGATTTACTCTGTCGCTTAAGAAGAAAATAACTTTTTTTGTCATTTCTTAGATGAAGCAAAGATTTACTTGTAAAGAAATCGTGGGGAGAAGAGATTTCACTGTTAACTCTCCAGAAAATGTTAATCTTTTAATCTTACATGTATTCTAGTAGAATAAGAGGTCTGTTATATACATATTTGAATTTTTAGCAATTGGTCTACCTGGAACTTTCCTTACAGCTGTTTTTGCTTGCAGCGGATAGCCGGCATTACAGCCATGTTACAGCAGTCACTGGAAGGCCTGCTCTTAGAAGGTCTCCAGACTTCCAACGTTGATATAATACGGCACTGCCTACGGACCTACGCCACAATTGACAAGACACGGGATGCCGAGGCCTTAGTCGGTCAAGTTCTAGTGAAACCCTACGTGGATGAGGTGTGTGCACTCGTGTCTTCGTTCAGACGCTCCTAGAGCATCTACTCGGACTTGGATTCTTCACTGGCTGTGGGGGGATAGATCAGAGATCGTTCTGTACAGTCTCATAGTTACCGCACTCTCAGTTGTAGGAAAAGCTCGGTCCCCGCGTTGGTTACAGTCAGAGTGCCAGGAACCGAGCATGCTCTCCAGTATTCTCTAGTGATGTCATAACCCAGGGATCATCCTAATACCATAGGGGTGAGGGTCTTGCTTAGGGAGAAGGTCCGGATCCGAACATTTGCAGGTCAGTTTTAAGTTGTGTCAATTCTACGTCAGTGAGGTTGTGAAAAAGCATTTTTGCACTGCCAGGGTAGAGGAGTAGAACAGTTAGGCCGATGACCGCTCCGCAGCACATGCCTGGTGGCGGAGTGCGTGGACAGCCCCGTGAGCTTGGAAAGTCCACGAGGGAGGTGTCTTCGCAGAATAGATTGGACCTAAGTGTTGAAAACCACGGGGGAGTCTGCCAGGCCAGGAAGTGGGAAGGAGGGAGTGTTCAAAGATGAAGGGCTTTTGTGGGCAGATTAGTACCTTAAACCCGAACTTGGTTGTCCAGGACCCTTCACCTATCGGGGTATAGTTAAGTTACAGGCAGGGAGGATATCCTGCCTTTGAGGAGCCAGAATATAGGTCGTATCATACAAGGTTGCCAACATTCAACAATTTCTGGCTTAGAAAATGGCAGTTCCGTCTGGTTCAAACCGATAGAAGCCATAAAGCCAGTGCTCAGTGTTTGAAGACCCTCTTGCAGTCACCTGTCAGTGTGAATGTTCTTCCTGTCCCAGTAAGTACAAAGCTTCCAGGCCCTGTGACTTCAGGATGAAAGCCTTCCATTTTTAAAATGGGACAGTGAATCCTGTTGGTAAAAGTGAAATTTAAGGCTTAATTTCAGTAAGCCTCTCAGCTTCATTAGGATCACTAAAAATAAATGATCTGCCAGTTCCCTGTGTGTATCCTGTTATATTTCACGGCTATTTCTGTGGGGATGAAAAAGACCGATTAACTACGTTATGCTTTATCGTAAGTGAAAGTAGGGTAGCTCCTAATGTGTGCCTTTTTCATTGAGCCGCATCTAATGTGCCAAATTAAGAAAATATTTTAAGTTTCAGTGGCGTATTAAAGGGACGATGGCCACGTTTGTATTTTAAGTTTGTGTGCTTGTCCTTTCTTTACCTCTTGACTCTCAACCTTCCCACAAAAAATAAAATAATAAAGTAAAATAAAATGTGTTTTCTTCCATCGTTCTCTGTCCCAACCCTTTCCCTAATCTGGTGGTGGTCGGCTAGGCCAAGGTCAAGGCAGTACAGAGCTGTTGTCGGGACACACAGCATTTTGCTTTCAAGCTCAAGACGGGAAGCAGATGAGTGTGTGTGGTGTTTCGGCTCTAGGCCAGTCTCTGTCACCCAGCCTGTGTCTCCCCCGGGTCAGAGCTGTGTCCCCTAACCCTAGGAGCCGATGTTGAGTGAAGGTGTGCTTTACCTTCTGTTTCGAAGGCATGTCAGCCGGGGAGGAGGGTGGGCAGAGAGGAATTGTGTTTTTAAGGTTCTCTCTGTTCTTTCCTCTGTAGTATATAGTTCATACTTCTCTTTTAGGTGCTTTAAAACAAATGATGCTCCTTTTGATAGGTGATTGTAGAGCAGATTGTTGAGTCTGATCCGAACGGCCTTCAGATCATGTATGATAAGCTCCTGGAGTTTGTTCCTCACCATTGCCGCCTTCTTCGAGAAGTCACAGGAGGGGCCATCTCCAGGTAACTGAAACTGCTGAGCTTCCCGGTCAGCTCAGCTCGGCGATTGCACTTGGTGGCTCCCAGTGCTGTTTACTGGCTGTCTTGTCTGAACTGGGAATGAGTGCGCTTTCCTATTTAATTGTGACCAATGCCGTGAGGCGGGTATTGTTAGCCTGGGTTTCTAGGTAATGGAACTCATATTAGGAGCTAATCTTGAAGGTTGCATTTCTCTGAATCCAAAACCCCTTTTACCTTCTCTGTACTTCTTCCTTAATTCGGTTCGAAATCAAAATTGGTTTCCTTCCATTATTCTGATGTCTATAAATATCAATTCAGCTTTAAGTCAACAAGTTGGGTTTTTTTTTTTTTTTTAAGTTTATTTTAAGGGAGGGAGAGAGGGTGAGAACGAGCGAGCGAGCGAGCATGAGCAGAGGCAGAGAGAGAGAGAGAATCCCAAGCAGGCTCCGCTCTGTGCTCTGTCAGAGCAAGCCCCATGCGGGACTTGAACTCAGGAATTGCAAGATCATGACCTGAGCTGAAACCGAGAGTCTGACGCTTAACTGACTGAGCCACCCAGGCGCCCCTCAGCTTGATTCAATAAGTTTTATATTAATAGTGATTAAGGTTGTCTTCAGTTTCCCCTCCTTCTTTTACTTAATTTCCATGACTTTCCAGTTCTGCTTCATAAATATCCCATTCCACTTCACCATCGCCCTGGTCCGGGCCTTTGTCATGTTTTCCCTGGAATAACAGGCTCTCCCCTCCTGGCCTCCCTGGCTCCACCTGTCCCCCTTCATTGCAGCCCTTGGCTGTCATATCTGCCCAGCGCTCTGCCACCTTCGTAAGTCTTTAATGGCTTCTCGTTGCTCATAGAGGAACATCCAGTCTTCTTGGCACAGCCCGTGAGGTCCTTGATGCTCTGGTTCTGGTGGTTCTCGACACTGTAGACCTTTCTACTGTGGAACTCCACCCCCCACCCCCGCCCCCGCAACCCCACCCCGTACCACTATGGTCCCTGGCCAAACTGTAGCACTTGACATTCCCTAACACAACTTGTACAGAAGATCCCTGACTTCACAGCGGTTCATCTTAGGACCTTTTGACTTTACGATGGTGCAAAAGCGATACGCATTCAGCGGGAACCATACCGCAGACTTCGAATTTGGATCTTTTCCCGGGCTAGCAAGACGCAGTAGGATCCCCTCTTGTGATGCCGCGCAGTGGCAGCGAGCACAGCTCCCAGGCAGCCACGCCATCACGAGGGTCCGCAACCGACACACTGAAACCATCCGGATTCTCACTTTGAGTACAGGCTTCAGCAAGTTGTGTGAGGTAGCCAACACTGTGTTGTAAAACAGGCTTTGTGTTAGGTGATGTTGCCCGCCTGCAGGCTGCCGTGAGCGTTCTGAGCACATTTTAGGTAGGGTGTGCCGAGCTCTGATGTTCAGTAGGTTGGGTGTATTTTCATTTTCCGCTCATGATATTTTCAACTTACGAGGGGTTTATTGGGATGTAACTCCGTCGTAAGTCAAGGGAAGATCTGTACTGGGGGATTCTGTGGTTTTCCTGGTTGTCTCCTGCGCTTCCCATTGCCTGTGGCTTTTGGTTAACCTGTCAACTCCATCTGAGCTCCCGCTCAGATACCACTTCCTTCAAGAGACGGCTTTCCCCTGATGTTCAGCATTCACCATGTCCTTGGTTCCAGTACATGCTGGCTTTTAACCTCTGTGGAGGGGTCATTCCCAGAGGCTGAGGGTGTGCTCTCCTTCAGCGCTGCCCACACCTTCCTCACCCATCACCGTGTCTTGAAGATAGCGACTTCCCCGTGTTTGCAAAATGAAAGACTTGGTCCATTTTCATCGTCAGAAAGGCAGAGGAGGTCTCAGATCTTTATGAAGTAGGCAATCCGTGCATTTGGTCTTGAATTTTTGTTCTTTGGAAAGAAAAGGAATTTTTGTTCTTTGGAAAGAAAAGAAAAAGAAAAACTGTATGCCACCTGACCTTTGAAGTACCCTCTCTGTTCCCACCGCATGATTTCGGCCTGGTTTTGCCGCTTGTGTTTAGTCATCGTGAAGATTTAGTTGGATTTGGATTTGGGGTAAAAATTCAGTAGAAGTCGTGATGTAAAACTAAGGAAGCCGCGATTCTGAAACAAAACAGTCATTAGATTCGACACGGCCAGTCTTGGTCCTGAAAATGCCGAGTTTCAAAGCTTTGTGAAGGCCTTTCCATAGTTTTCAGCATGGCAGAATTCACGTCGAAGCCTCGGAGGGTTGGGGAATCTAATCCGTGCGTTGGTAGGTCGTCATTTGCTTCAGGCACGTTTGTCCTGCCGGTCCTGACCTGTGCTCGCTCGGCTCCGGCCTCCAGGATTCCCCACTCTCGGTGCTTCCCTCGCACGTTCTGTTCTTTTTCCCTCGTGTCGCCCTCTGTATATGCCTTTTATATCTGTAGTGCCAGCAGCATGCAGGATCTGTCTTCCAGAGAATGTGGATTCGCTTTTCTCATTAGCCATCTGTTTCAGCTGTTAATCTTGTAGATGTAAGTTTTCCCTTTGGGGCTTTAAGTAGATATTTGCTTTGGGGATGAGGGGATCTTGTCATTTGATATTGCTTATATTCTGTGCATCTGTAGTTTTAAAATTCCCAGTTCTATTCTTCTCTTCTCCAGGTACCTTAATAGAGCTCGTTCTTAGCATGGCTGAAAGTATAGACTGCGAGGTGTGGAATTGGGTATGTGGGAAATAGACATGTTGTTGGCCCTCCCCAGCCCTCCTCCAACCGGCCGGTGATTTCTTACCAGTACTTAACTATAGTAAGATTGTTTGGTAGCCCTTGCTGGCCAGTAAGGCATGGCTTCCTGGATAATCTGTCTTTCCTGCCAATTTTTGCTAAGGAGGAAAATTAGGAAAGCTTTTCTCTCTGTTTTCATTTTTTTTTTTTAATTTTTTAAGTGTTTGTTTATTTTTGAGAGAGTGGGAGGCACAGAATCCGAAGCAGGCTCCAGGCTCTGAGCTGTCAGCACAGCGCCCGACGCAGGGCTCGAACTCACAAACCAAGATCATGACCTGAGCCGAAATCGGACACTTAAGCGACGGAGCCGCCCGGGCGCCCCGTTTTTCTTTATTTTTAATACCCAATTTCATATTGCAACTTAGCTACAAAACTCCCAGTTTTGCCGAAATAAGATCGTGTATCGGGGCACCTGGCTGGCTCAGTCGGAGGAGCGTGCGACTCTTGGTCTCGGGGTCATGAGTTTGAACCCCTCGTTGGTTGTGAAGATTACCTAAATAAAGACTTAAAAAAAGACCATATATTGAATTGCTGGCCATTGTTAAAGAAAGTTATCTTAAAACTGAGCATTCAGTGAGATGGTATTTACCTAGAAGTTATTTTTGTGTCTTTAAGTGCAAGAGAAAACTTGAGTAATCTGCCTTATTTACTTATATATTTAAGCCCTACTGTCACAGCACTTCCTGTATGCTAGGCATAAGCCTAAATGCTTTACAAATGTTAACCCATTTGAAGATGCTATGATCTCCATCCTGTCATCTCAATTTAAAGGTGAAGAAAACAAAACAGAGGGTAAAAGGCCCACCATTTGAACCCAGGTACTCTGGCTCCTGAGTGAATGCTTTCATCTCAGTGTTGCCTCTCATCTGAGTCTGTGAATTAGAAATCCAGAGTCTAGACTTTTGCTAAAAAAAAAAAAAAAAACAAAAACGCAAAATAAAGCATGGATACACAAAAAAACACGACTGTGACAAGTTTTTTTGCATCAGGATTTGGAATCAAGATTTTACATGGAATAGTCATAGAATTTGAGAACTGAAGGTAATCTTAGAGATAGCTTAATCTTCACGAAGCTGTTAGTAACTGGCAAATTAGCATGATTTACAGGGCTTTAGAGCTTAGTGGTATTAAGATTCAATGCAAAGAGGGGCCCCTGGGTGGCTCAGTTAAGGGTCTGACTTCAGCACAGGTCATGATCTCGTACTTTGTGGGTCCAAGCCCATGTCAGGCTCTGTGCTGACAGCTCAGAGCCTGGAGCCTGCTTTGGATTCCGTGTCTCTCTCTCTCTCTCTCTGCCCGCCCCCCCCCCCCCCATGTTCTGTCTCTGTTTCTCTCAAAAAAAAAAAAAAAAAAAGATGAGTAAACATTAAAAAAAGATTGCACGCGAAGGTCACTTTTCTTGTGTTATTAGACTACTTCTTTTCCAAGATAGAGTGTAAATACGATAGCTTGCTTCCAGGGAGAAATCCTGCCAAGGCAATTCGATGCAGTAGTTTTGCCTTATCTTTGACACTAGCTTGCTCTCCTATGTGATAAGTACAGGAGTCAGAATACAGAGGGCGTTCAGGTTCAAGGTGAGACTGGGATCAAGGAGTAAAATAGAAGTTGAAGGCTATAAACAAGCTAACTGACGTACAGTTGTTTTAAAAAGGTGGAAGTAAGTTTTAGGCTGAGGAACTTTGAGTTAAAATACCACTGTAGAATTTTGCCCTTTGTAAATAGGAGGGTGCAATGTATCTGACTGAAGTGTTGCTGTTTCTTACAGTGAAAAAGGCAACAGTGTTCCTGGATATGATTTTTTGGTGAATTCTGTCTGGCCAGAAATAGTACGAGGATTAGAAGAAAAACTGCCTTCGCTTTTTAATCCTGGAAATCCTGATGCGTTTCACGAGGTACTTTTCCTCCATCATCCTGATTCTCGAAGATGTTAACCAGAGGCTTGAGAAAAATCATGCTTTCTGCACAGACTTCGTTCTGTGCTTTGTTAAAAATAAAAATCTGAGTTTGTGAGTGAGCATTTCCTTAAAATACACAAAATGTTTCATCCAAGTAGTAGTCTCTGATACTGTTGGGACTATATACTCTAATTTTAAAATGCAGAGTGGGATTCAGCCTAGGTACCAATGTGACAAGATGTGTATGCACATCATCTTCTCACTTTTTCAAAAAGATCCTCGAGACCATTAAAAGCCAGTCCCTTTGCAGTGGTTTTCTATGGAAAATTAGGTTTGCAAATGTGTACGGTATAATTTTAAAGGAAAACAAGGTATCGATTGGATTTTAAAATCCTCGTTAATTTGTAGTGTATAGAGGCAGACGGTAAGGTGTGGTGAGCCTGGGGCCTGCTGGCCTTCAAAACAGACGAGAAGACACATTTGGAGCCATAGTGTCACAGAAATACCACTTCCCTGTTCCGACTAATTGTGCGATGTGACAGTATGCTGAATCATGTGATCACGTGCTATCGTTTTCAGTGAATCGTGTGACAGTGATTTTTATTATTTGAAAACAGTAGGGCTTTTAAAAATAGACCCCAGAAGCAGAATGATACAGTGGCCTTAAGCATTCACCATTTAAGACCCTTTACGTTTTGCTGCCCTCTGGAGTTGTGCTGATCACGTTATCCTCAGGAGATGTTTCAGCTCAGAAAGGAAACTTTCTCGCAGAACTTTGACTTCAGAATTCTAAGCCAGTACTTAATGTGGCTGGGTCTGTTTCCAGTGAGCACAGCGTCGGTCAGTTCCTTTCACAAAATGCTTTCAGCTTTCAGTCTGGCTGTGACGTGCTTCTCGTGAGGAGAGAAATACCTCGTGTTCCTTTAGCGTCTCGTCGTGTGCAGAGGTCTGTCTACTTTTATCCCCTACGGATGAATAATACCTTGGTCTCAACTCCTCAGCACCTCGCCCAACCAGTTGAAAGAAATGAAAAGCCTGTAGTGTTGAGTGAACTAAAATTCCTGCCCAAGCGCAGACGTGAGGAAGTTTCGGTGAATGGTTGGGTGACCCAGAAGGATATGGAGTGTCCACACATGTTCCCCGTAGAGCCTGGGCCCTGGGGGGGGGACCAGAGGTCCCACGGAGGAATGCGCATTTCCGACAGCTGCGGTTCTGCTCTGCTGACCAACCAGGGTGCTGTTTGCTCTATTTCTCAGCTTTGTCTTTGGGTAAATTCTCTGTGAGCCTGAATAGAAGAGGAAGCATCATCCTTCAAATGATAATAACAGTAGTTAACCTGGGAGGGTACTTTTGTGGGTCACGTTAAAGAATACCGTTTTAGGCACAGCGCGCGGGTGACGAACGTCAAGTAAGTTTCAGCCACGGCTCTTCATGGTGTCGGTAGCTCCCCGTCCATTTTTGTGCTGTCTGGTCTGTGGAGATCATGTGATGGCTCACCTGCCTTTTAAAAATGTTCTACTTTTTGGGGCGCCTGGGTGGCTCAGTCGGTTAAGCGTCCGACTTCGGCTCAGGTCATGATCTCACAGTCCGTGGGTTCGAGCCCCACGTCGGGCTCTGTGCTGACAGCTCAGAGCCTGGAGCCCGTTTCAGATTCTGTGTCTCCCTCTCTCTGACCCTCCCCTGTTCATGCTCTGTCTCTCTGTGTCTCAAAAATAAAATAAAAACATTAAAAAAAAAATTTTTTTTAAATGTTCTACTTTTAATGTTCTTTCCTTTTAAAAATGTTCTCCTCCTTCCTCTGGAGTGGCAGTGACAATTATACCACTTAATTTACTGGCTCTTCCAGTTCCAGTGGACGAGGTTAGGGGTGCCGAGAATACGAGAGCTGTTGTTTGCAGAGCACTGGGTTTCCAGGGAGGCTTGCCGCGTAAAACCTCGAGCGTGTCACCGACCCGCTTTGGGCAGTACCGAATTTTCAAGTCAGGACCTCGGACGGGCGACCCCTTTCAGGTCTCTGTCAGTTCCGGAAGCTACGAGTCAGAGTGTTCTCCTTCTTTATCTTGATTACAGCTTTCCCTGTATGTGCTCGTTCCTGGTTAGTTTGCTCACAGTGAAAATTCCGCCTGTTCTTATTTTAGAAATACACCGTAAGCATGGATTTTGTAAGAGCATTTGAACAGCAGTGTGGAACACAGGCCAGCGTGAGGAGATTAAGAGCACATCCCGCCTATCACAGCTTCAGTAATAAGTGGAACTTGCCTGTTTATTTTCAAATAAGGTCAGTGATTTATTCCTCCCCTCCCCCCCCCCCACCTCCAGCCTTCTGAAATGGGACTAGAATACCAGGTCAGGGTGTTGCCTCCAGGAAACAGTCCTCGGAGATGATCGTGCCGTTCCTTGGGAAACAAGATCGAAAGTGGGAACGTGCAGGAAGTGTCGTCATTGCCGGCGTTCTGGTTGGCATGACAGAAAAACCATTTGGTAATTAAAGGGCTGAGGACCCCAGCCTCGGACCGAGGTGGGCCCCGCACCCAGCTCCGTCCTCCTGCGCTCCGTCCGCGGCAGCCTGTCCGTTTTGCCCTTCTCCCCACCCGCCTTCGTCAGGCAGCAGGCCGGCCCACGTTTGTTGTTGGCTTCTCTGTGCTGGTTTTTCCCTGAGAGTGGGGAGAAGCGTATTCTTCGCAGCTGGTTCCGTCAGTCGGTTTATGAGAATCCTAGTTATTATTTTGGCCGTCTCTGACATCTTTTGGATGTCTTTGACATCTGTGACATTTGTTCTCTCTTTTCTGGAAAATGGTGACACTTCTAACAGATGTCGTGACGATACCACGTACGTAAATAAGTGCTTTCATAAACTGGGGACATTTAGGATAAACTCTTAGCAACATATGTTCTGTTAGAAAAACAGACGAAAACAGCCATTTTTGCAGAGTGTCTTGAACGAGGTCCTGGTAAGTTCCTTCATCGAATGACATTAACTAGAGCGTTTTAGTTAGGAAGGTCTGGAAAGAGTTGCAGGCTTTTTGTTGAAATCGCTGAATGCTTTCATTCATTACGATGCAGTCCTTTTCCCTAGAGTTCTGGGGGGAAATTACAGAGGGGGAAATATGTTAAGGATTAGGTCGCTTGATTGTAATTGCTTGCCGTGATTGAGAATGTATGTAATCATCTTCTGATAATGAAATCACAGCTACCAGAATGTTAGTGAGGCGCCCTTGCTCGTACCACACTGTATTTTATGCTTAATTTTGCCAGCGTGACATCACCACGGAGCTTGTCTCTGAGTAGGAAATGAAGGATTTGTTCTTCTAAGGTATTCATGGACTGCACTGGGAGTGGTTGTTGCAGGGTAATGAAGATCAACCCAGGGCAGAAAGCCCTTTTGATGCAGGAGCGGAAGTTAAAACAGTGAAGTATTCTTTCATAGTAGAAGACTGCAATAGAGGGGTGCCTGCATGGCTTAGTCGGTTCAGGCCCAACTTTTAATACCAGCTTAGGTCGTGATTCCAGGGTCATAGGATCGAGCCCCGCATCAGGCTCAGCGGTGAGCATGGAGCCTGCTTAAGATTCTTTCTCTCTCTCTCTCTCTCTCTCTCTCTCTCTGCCTCTCTGCCCTTCTCCCCTGCTTGTGCCCTTTCTCTCTCTCTAAAAATAAAAATAAAGAAAATAAAATTGGGGACTAACGTGTATGTATATATGTATGTATGTACGTGTGTGTATATATATGACCGCAGTGGAGAAGAAATGTCTAGCATTTCTTCTGTGGTCCGGGTTTGGAGTTAGATTGCTTTAGATGTCCAATACTGTCACATCACGTAGTCCCGCCTGCTGCCTCCAAACTCCTCTTCCTAGTCATTTCCCCAGATCCCGTGACCCCACCCTTGGGGATACTGCCCTGTCGTCCCCCTCCCCGTCCTTCCCCGCCCCCCCCCCCCGGACTTGCCCCCCTGGAGCTCTGGTGGCTGTTTCGGGGCGTGCTCTGGGCTCGCCAGGCCAGACGCCACAGCGACAGCACAGCCTCCCCTCAGCCGCCTCTCACGGGGCCGGCAGCCGAGCTGGGTTTAAAGTCAGCCAGTTCCCTGAACGATTTTGTACGTCCACCAGATTTTAACAGTAAGCAATCAAAAGGATCGGTGAGCCTTTGTCTGTAAACCATTTTACTTAAAATTTGTGAAATTTGTAAAACATCACGTCTGAGTTGCGAAGTGTGGAACTTGTATTCACTTATGTTTGTTTTTCCATTAAAAAAAAAATAAGTTCAAGTAATACTTCGTAGGACTGCCCTATTGATTTTTACCAGGCGTCACATTGTTTACTCTGAGTGACGACCAGAAGTTCCACAAACATGACTAGGGTCAGAGTTACATTGTGAGGGGATTCACTTCAGGGCCATTTAAAGGAGGCCCAAAACCCGTGGGGTGGCATACTTTGACATGTTTATAGGGAGGAACATGAGCATTGCTCTCTTGGGAACAGGCTTACGCCACCGGTCTGATGGTAAACCTGTATCCCGTCATCCTAGGAACCGAGGTGGCCCTTCCAGCCAGCGCCATCCGGGGGTGCACTGGAACCCCTCACTGTTCCCGATGCCCTGCCTGGCCTTCATGTCACTTGTTCCCATAGGCGTAGTAGAAAGCAGGTTTAGGGGCGCCTGGGGGGGCTCCGTCGGTTAAGCGTCCCACTGTTGATTTAAGCTCAGGTCATGATCTTGCCGTTCATGAGATGACAGCACGGAGCCTGCTTGGGATTCTCTCTCTTCCTCTCTCTCTCTGCCCCTCCTCTGCTCATGCTCGCTCTCAGAATGAATGAACAAACTTCAAAAATAAGAAAAAAGGTTTACGATTCAGTTTCTCACAGGAAGAAAGTAAATGCAAGTATGACCCAGTGGTCTCCAGTGCAGTGAGCCGGTGGCTCCGCAGAGACTGGGCTCAGTCCCTGAAATGCCGTAGGCTAAGTTCTCCGCCATCTTTAATTGAAGTCTTTCTAGAATATTGTATACTCCCGGAACATTCACTGTAGATGTATTGCATTCAGTACATGCTGAACATAACATATCTCCTCCTAGCGATGTGGGCTTTCTGCAGCATCGACGTGCTTTCCCTTTGCCCCGAGTACGCGTGTGTGTGGAGTAGACGTGTGCCCCGCGACGCTTCAGATACTACGGGGCAGAGATTGCAACGCCCGGCAGTGTTACCTTCACCGCTTTTATTTTTACGGAAGCGCTTTGCGGTGATTGCGTACCGGTGGCATGCGTGGAGGGATAGGTCTAGAGGCCTCCCCCAAACCCAGATTTCAGAATGTAGAAACGTCCTGTCTGGGGTCGCCTCTGTTACAGATACCCTAGCAAGCGCCGTGGGCATCACACGCGCGTTTACGAACTCCAGCGCGGCTTCTCAAGGGTCCCCAAGGTGGCCTCTCCCTTTTTGCCGTTTTCCAAGAACGACAGCACCTCACCTCAGTCCTGGAAGTTGACTGCCCAGCAGAGCTGCGTGAGGGGCTGCTGCTGGGCTCCTGGCTGGGGAGGCACAGCTCTGCCAAGTGACCTGGGCAGTTGTACTTTCATGGGTCTTTCGGCGTGGTTGCACGGTCAGATGGCTATGTCGAGGCCGCAACATAGCACCCGTGCCTCTCACTGGCAGGTTCCCCTGGGCGGTAGGAGGGGCTTCCTTTCCCACGGGAAAGCAGCCAGCTCTCACGGTTCGGGGCGGCCCGGGGTCTGGGGCTCTCGGCCGTGTTGCACGTTCATGGAGGGCACGGCCGCTGCTCTTGGTCTGACGTGCTGTGCTGTTCCTTTCACCCTCCAGACAGATTCCTTAAGCTCAGGCTCTGAACTGCTTTGAAAAAAATGTGTACTATAAAAAACCCAAAAGGCTCAGGGAAATTAATCTTGAGCGGGTGTCAGCATGTGTTGCCAGCAAGGGAACTAGCAGGTAACCGGTGTGCTGGGGAAGGTCCGACGGCGGAGGTTCCGTAGTTGGGACCCGATGCTACATGCGCAGGTTGTTTCCAAAACAGCGTTTTCATGTCACATAGCCCTGAAAACGTGCCCACGCAGTTACTAAAACGGAATTCTGTGACGGGAGAAGGCGCTGCCTGGTGGGCCAGCTGACAACCCAGGAGGACTGACCCGGGAGGCGGGGGCCGGACAGCACGGGAGGCTGGGCAGCAGTGTGAACAGCACACGCAGCGGGCTGTTGTACTGTTCACCGGCTGCTCGAGGTGACTTTTCTCAAACTGCAAACAGATCCGGAGTCCAGCCTTCCCATTCCTTACTTTAGAGACGTTTCCTTTTTTCCCTACGGCAGCGTGAGTCGAGGTGGATCGGAGATCCTGCGGTCTTGTGGCCGCGAGGCGACGACACCGAGTACAGCCACGTGGGCCTGGCCTGACACGGGCTCCTTGATGGTGGTCTAACCGGGTGGTTTGTGTAGTTCGAAAAACACGGGGTTGGTTGTGATTCCAATCAGCCGCAGATAACAGAGAAGCCCTGCCTGATGGTGGCTTAATTGGGAGAAATTTATTCCTTGCGCAGTTGAAAACAGTGGGAGAATGGGCCTCCTGGGGCCGGCCGGGCATCTGTAAGGGTGTCTTTGGGACGCTCTTCGGGACAAGCCAGCGGAGGAAGTTCCTGCGGCTCAGGAGGAAGGGAGAACGGGTAGGTAAAGGCAGGCAGCAGCAGCATAAACCCTAATCTGTGCTCTTGTTTTTCTCTCAGATTTAGAGAGATCGCAGGATCCTTAGAAGCAGCACTTACAAATGGGTTGGAGGACGCTCCAGGTAATTTCCATAAAACGATCAATGGCGGATGTCACGCAAGGGGTTAGTTAAGCTCAGCGCTTACCTAAGCCTTCGTTTTCTGAGGGTACTTTCACCTTCTTCTGTCACACAGTAGGTGAAAACATAGCTTAAAAACACAGCTCAACCTCTTTTTTTTTTTTTTTTCTAAAAGGCTAAAAGTATATTTTTTGGTCCATAGAGCTTCTTTCCTTATAGAGAGGATCAAAAGAACGGACTATTACGCAGCCATAAAAAAAAGAACGAAATCTTGCCGTTTGCAACGACACGGAGGGAGCTAGAGAGCGTAATCCTAAGTGAAATAAGGCACTTGGACAAAGAGAAATACAATGTAATTTCACTCATAGGGTGGAATTTTAGAAACGAGACAAATGGACAAAGAAAAAAACGAAACAAACCAAAAAACACAAGACTCTCAGATAGAACAAACTGGTGGTCACCGGAGGGGAGGGAGGTGGGGCGGAGCAGGGGTGAAGTAGGGGATGGAGACAAAGAGCACACGTATCTCGGGCACCGAGCGATGTATGGAAGTGTTGAGTCACTATGTTGTACTCCTGAGACTAGTACCACACTGTATGTTGACTCCACTGGAATTAAAATAAGATTGAAAATAAATGCTTTAAGAACGTAAGAAGCAGACCTCAGTTTTGTTTCTGAATATAACCTGTCACGGGGGATTAGCCCCTGGTGATCAGCGCTTTTGATAGAAAACTGGATCCCATCCATTTTCCTCCCAGGCTAAGGTAAAGCGTCAGGATGGCCCTTCCCTCCCGGGGGATGATTTACAACTGGGGCTCCTGCCTCAGGCCTCCTGAGCCCTCGGCCCCAGTCCTGGGACACTGGGCAGGTGACAGTGGGTCGTGGGTTGCAGACAGGTTTGGTTTCCTTAACAGCCTCATTGATCTTGTGTCATGTAGTCACTCCCAGTGGCCACTCGACTAACGCACGGCTGTTTCGATAGCCACACGGGTCTCTAGGCCACTCCCACTTAAGTTTCTGCTCCCTTCTGTGTAGCTCAGTCAGGCTGACTGCACCGTTTTAGGCTCCGAGGTGGTTTTTCGTCTGTCTTTGCAAAACATGGTCCTGTGTGATCGACTTCCTGTATGTAGCGAGTTCCGGTAGAGGAACGGAAGAGCAGACAAACGAAACCGGACAAACTCAGAATTGTAGTTGAGACGCTGGCAGGGGACCACTCCAGCTTGGGTTTGTGGACTTGGTACAAAATACCTGTTGACAAGTGATTGCCGAATGCCATAGATGTTCAATCTCAAACATCCGGGAGGGGGAATCGTGTAAAATTAGAAAAACGCACTGCCTCAAAAGATGAAACAGCCTGGATTATGGCCGCGTTCTTCACTCTTGAATTATGCATCGAAACTATTAGAATTTAGCTGGGAATTGCCTGAGATTCTTTACGTGTCTGTCTGTTTCTCTAGCTGGCAGTTCGTTTTGCCTTTTGGCTTCTCACAGAACATGGAGCAGCCTTCAGAGGTGCTGGTCAGACGAGATGTTCTTGCCGGTGCTGGCGCATCGTCTGTGGAGGCTCACGCTGCAGATTTTGGCTCGGTACTCAGTGTTTGTCAGCGAGGTGAGAGCTGGCCGCGTAGCTCGTCCAGAATCACGACCGTTGGGAATTAAGCGGGGGGGGCGGGGGGGGGGGCGGCGCATCTCGGTGGCTCATTCGGTGGAGCGTCCGACTCTGGCTCAGGTCACGATCTCGCGGTTTGTGGGTCCAAGCCCCGCATCGGGCTCCGTGCTGACAACTCAGAGCCTGGAACCTGCTTCGGATTCTGTGTCTCCCTCTCTCTCTCCCCTCCCCCCCTGCACTCTCCCTTTTAAAAATAAGTAAACATTGTTAAAAAATATTAAAAAAGAATTAAAGAGGGACACATGGGTGGCTCAGTTAGGTAAGCACCTGACCCTTGATTTCGGCTCAGGTCATGATCTCACAGTTGGTGGGTTCAAGCCCCGTCAGTCAGGCTCTGCTCTGATGGCACAGAGCCTGCTTGAGATTCTCTCTCCCTCTCTCTCTCTGCCCGCCCTCGCTCATGTGCGCACTTTCTCTCAAAAATAAATATTTAAAAAAAAAAAATTAAAGATACCTTAAGCTAAATACGCTAAGACTCTTAAAGGCCAGGCTGTCATGAGAGGTCATTTGGAGGACAACAATCGACTCATTTGTCAAGTCTGTATCCAGTGTTTGTTTCCTTTTTCTTGCCACCGTTGCCTGTATGGGTGTCTATTATCCCACTGTCCGTGCTTCCTCTTGTGGAAAAGCACTGTCCCGACAAGCTCATTTTCCCGTCTCAAAGCCAGAATCTTCGAGATGCCTCGAAATTATGACAGAGATGCTCATTTTAATGACAATGAGTAGAAATAAAAACATACGCATTTTAACCGTATTTGGAAGTTTTAAAAAATCGTATGATCGTCTGGACTAAAAGGTAATAAAATTAATTAACCTTCCCTTCATTTCAGAATACCCTCCTTTTCTCCTTGTCGAGTAGTTGACTCTCTTAAGTATCCTCATGCCTGTGAAGATAGATTAGGTGTCACGCACACAGCCGTAGCGGTGATCGTACAGGTCAGCCCTGAGCACCCAGGCAGGCCCCGCGCCAGCGTCTCGTGCTCAGAGAGGCCCTGCCCCCTCCTGGACAGTCACAGGGGATAGACAGACATGCAGCCTGTTCACTGTGCGTGATGAGTATGAAAATGGGCCTAAGCGTGTGTAAGTTTTCAGGAAGGACGGCGTGACAAAGCCTCAGCTATCAGAAGGAATGCAATCTTGAGTTGGAGAGGAGAGCCTGGTTTTGTCTTGCAGGGTCTTCTAACGGAAGGAGCACAGGCTTTCACGGCAGACTGAGGTTCTGCCACTTTTTTTTTTTTTTTTTTTTAAGTTTATTCTGAGAAAGAACACAAGTAGGGGAGAGGCAGAGAGAGAGAGAGAGAGAGAGAGAGAGAGAGAGAGAGAATCCCAAGCAGGCTCTGCGCCGACACGGGGCTTGAACTCATGAACCGTGAGATCAGGACCTGAGCCGAAATCGAGGTGGCCGCCTAACCGACTGAGCCACCCAGGCGCCCCCAGGTTCTGCCACTTTGAAATTTTGTGGCCTTGGGAGACTTAGCTCTAGGGGTCCCAAAGTCTTCATCTGTGAAATGGCAAAACGGTTTCCATGCGTGAGGAGTAAAAAGGGATCTGTTGACCAGCAGATTGTTGACGGAAGTGCCTGGTGGATGCTGGGAGCTCGGTGGAAGCTAGTTCTCTTTTTCCCTTCTGGCTTCCTCTGCTCAGAAGGGTTCTTTTTTTTTTTTTTTTTTTTTTTTTTTTTTAATTTTTTTAAGTTTATTTACTTATTTTGAGAGAGAGACAGCACAAGTGGGGGAGGAGGCGGGGCAGAGAGAGAGCGAGAGAGAAACCCAAGCAGGCTCTGTGCTGTCAGCTTAGAGCCCAATGTGGGGCTGAAACTCAACGAAATGTGAGGTCATGACCTGAGCTGAAACTGAGAGTGGGACGCTCAACCGACTGAGCCACCCAGGCACCCCCCCCTTTTTTTTTTTTAATTTTTTAACTTTATTTACTTTGAGAGCAGAAGGGTTCTTCACAGACCACCCTGTCCACCAAGCGGTTTCTGAAGACCCCTGTGCAGTTGATTCCGGGGAGGCAGCGGGGTTGATGTGATTCTTCAGTTAGGCCTGAGTAGGCTGGGTCCTACATTCTTACCAGCCAGTAATTCTCAGGTCTCTAATAAATTATTTTGCCTCCCATGTTCATTATTCCGTTTTTTCCTTATGCCGGGGGTACTTCTCTTTGATTTTTCCCTTGTAACAAATCATTATGCAAGTAACACTTTTGCTGATACTATTTGAAACATGGTGAGGTTTGGATTGTGCTTTTTTAATCCTTATTAATTAATTATAATTAATATTAGGTAAATTTACTGAGCAAACCTGGTAAATGATTTACCTAGTTGAGCTAATGAATTTTTTTTTTTAACTGTGATATTCCAGAAATTAATTTCTGTTTCGTTTAGGGACCTGTTTTGTTTTTTGCCTGTTACTTTTTTTTTTTTTTTTTTTTTTTTTTTTTAATTTTTTTTTTTAATGTTTTTATTTATTTTTGAGACAGAGAGAGACAGAGCATGAACGGGGGAGGGGCAGAGAGAGAGGGAGACACAGAATCGGAAGCAGGCTCCAGGCTCTGAGCTATCAGCCCAGAGCCCGACGTGGGGCTCGAACTCACGGACCGCGAGATCGTGACCTGGCTGAAGTCAGACGCTTAACCGACTGCGCCACCCAGGCGCCCCTGCCTGTTACTTTTAATCACCAGAAAGTAGACACGAGCTTAAGGAGGACAAATGTCCGTGGGGTTGTAGTTTGGCTTTGTTTCTCCTTGTTGTTCTTTCGTTGGTAAACTTTTACTGAATACTTTGCAGATGGTGGGCCACAAAACTTAATGCTCAGGTATGTGGCAGGTGGAAAAGTAGTTAATCGTTGAAACGGTTTTTCAGCTTTTACTCAGGCCCATCTCTAATGAAAGTGCCAAGGATACTAAAAAGCCTTTGGTAACTGGTGGCAAAGACCCTTCAGTTACCCAGGGAAACAGTGAAGACCAAGCAAGTGGCCCCGCGGAAACAAGGCCTGTGGCTTCCATTTCCAGTACGCAGCTTATATATGTGGTCGCCGACCTGGACAAGCTTCAGGAGCAGGTAGGCCTGTGTCCCAGGAGAAGTCCAGGGGCTCGGTTTGGTGTTTTCGTAGAAAGTGACATGTGCGAGGGTCTGACCCCATATGGCCTCATAGGGCTTGGAATCGTGGGGCCCAGGGCCTCCCAGAGAGCACGGGTTCGCCCGCGCTCCGAGCGGTCTCTCCAGCTTTCCCCCGCAGCGGGGCTCTCTGCCTCCTTGCTTGTCAGTCTAGTCTCATATTTTGTGAACTTGGGGGGGGGGGGGTCTCTGCTGCCTTTTCAGTGTTCCCGTCACAAGTGACGAGTGAGCCATGCCCCACTGTTCACTAGCTCCGCGTTTTGGCATGATCGCTGGCGGGTTGGATTTTAATGGGTTGTACCCCCACTTGACCACGTATTTCCTGGCAACAGTTAACCTTCGCGTGTACTTTGAAAGTGAACTGTGAAAACTTCTCCCCCTGTTTTCTCTGGGGATGTCCATGTTTGGGGCCTTTATCATTAACAGGGCTTTGTGGGCCGAATTTGTGTTTGAGTGCTCTGATACGTGAGTCTGTTTTCCGCTGGTCTTTGTTTGGTATCAGGGAAAGCCACAGAATAGAAAATGGTTTTGCTTCTTCCCTGGGCCTGTTAATAGCTGGGGACTGCTGTTTCCCGTGTTGCTGGATTCTGTTTTAGTGAAAGCGTTAAGAATTTTGCTTTCTTCTGATGAAAACTATAGGCAGTCTTGAGTTTAGTTTCATTTTTCATTAATAGTATTTTAGAGTTTATAGGTGCAAGTTGAATTGCCTCTTCCTTTGGTTTATAAAAAGTAACTGAATATATAAAGTGCATATATTTATTTCAGCTTCCAGAACTCTTGGAAACAATCAAGCCAAAACTTGAAATGATTGGCTTTAAGAATTTTTCTTCTATCTCAGGTAAAAATGAATCTTTAGACTCAGCACATCTCTGAATAAGAAATAATTTAAAATAAAACTTTAGAGCCTGTAATATATATTTAAACTACCATTTTCTTTTCTAGTTGTCAATCCTTGGTTGTTTCTATATTCTGTTCTGTGATGATAACTTCTCTAGATGAGATATTTTGTTTAATTCTAATAAGTTGATTTGATTCGGCTTATTGTTGTACACTCTGTAAATACTGTGACAGTGTCTAAAATAAAATTCGCACCCGGGCCTCAGTAAGTGGCTAAACTCAGTCTCTGTGTCTGGACAGCAGCCCTGGAGGACTCCCAGACGTCTCTGTCCGCCTGTGCTCCTGCCTTGAGTGACAGGATCATCCAAGACTTAAGTGAGTCTTGCTTCGGCTACCTGAAGAGTGCCCTAGAGGTCCCCAGGCTCTACCGAAGAACCAATAAGGTCAGCACTGTTCCCTGGAAAGCCTTTTGAAGTGGGGAAATACATGACAGGAAAGCCGCAGAGGCAGGGGGTTGTTGAGCGAGACCCAGAAATGAGTCCACAGGGGTAGCCCAAGGCAGGCCTGCCCAGCCCCCTCCCCAGAAGCCTTATGTGTGAGAAGGGGACTCTGCAGGTGGATGGTCAGCTGCTTTGGTAATTGGACTCACACAGCACGGCCTCTTCCCGGATTCCCTTGGCCTTAAGGAAAGATGGTAGTAATTTGAAAAGAACGTGTTTTAACAGATACATATTTTTAATGTTTTTTATTTATTTCTGAGACAGAGAGAGCGTGAGCAGGGGAGGGGCAGAGAGAGAGAGGGAGACACAGAATCCAAAGCAGGCCCCAGGCTCCGAGCTGTCAGCACAGAGCCCGATGCGGGGCTCAAACTCACAAACCAAGAGATCGTGACCTGAGCCGAACTCGGACGCTCAACCGACTGAGCCACCCAGGCACCCCTTAACAAAATATTTTTAACTCCTATACTTTGATTCTTGTATTTGGAAAAAATTGAATCGACCTTGCTCCCTTCATATTGTCCTAGCAAGTACCTGTTTTCTGCTGTTCTGTAACTTGAAAAGATTCCAAAAGCTGCATCAGGAATATGAAAAGCATCTCTGAGATGAAAAGGGTGCGGGCACACTGGGGTTTAAAATCGAATTCCCCCGTTGTCTCATTTGGCAGAAAGGCGACTTGGGGAATTCGTTTCGACCAGAGCTGTCGTTTCTGTTCCTGAGCCCTTCTTTCTGTGCATTTATACGCACCTTTCCTTCTTGCTACATCTCGCTTAATTTTCCATCGAATTTTCTTTTTTCTCCAGTTGTAGAATTGGGTGTCAGGCAGTTTAGCACCAAAGTGATTTTCGGGACCTGTTGTTTTGGAGCGTCCCCGGCGTTCCTTTGCGTCCCTGGTTTGGGGCGGTCTCTGTGTGCCGAGCACGGGCGTCTTGCCCCACCCCCGCCTGCGTGACTCGGTGCTCTGGAGGCAGTGAGTGCTCAGCGGAGGTGGACAGAGTCTCCCTTGTGGCTCTTCTTTTCCTTTTCCCAAAATCTGGGGTGTGCAGTAGGATTACCGCTTCCAGCAAGAGGACTTTGCCACCTGATTTTCCCTTTCTGGTCTGCCTTGAAGCACCCACTTCAGGGAGAGAGAGACCTCCTCTGTATTCCTAGATACATTCATTTTCTTTGCGGAAGCTACCAGCTTTCCCGTCTGGGGTATTGACCAAGTGCTTGCGGGCCAGATCCGGTGCGCTGCCGGTCAGATGCTCTCGTTTGCTCTTCTCCAGAGTAGGCACCAGTGTCCTTGTTTGCAGACGAAGAAGCTAAAACAACCAATTACTCGCCGTAAGATCCTTGTGTCTCACTCTGTCGACCAGCAGCATTAGCATGACCTGGCGGGAGCCCGTTAGAAATGCACGGCCTCAAACACAGCTCTCCCGTCCCCCGTAACTGCGCACTGCAATACTTGTTCTCTCTGTCCTTTTCTCTCTCTCTCCCTCTCTCTCTATGGCTCTAAACATTATTTTCCCTTGCTGTACTCTTCCTGACCCCTCCTGTTCTCAGATATCTTCCGGGAGACAACCTTAGTGGCACTATTGGGGAGGGATGGGGTTCGTTCATGTCTCCAAACTGGCACATTAGTAACATCCTTCCGAAGTTTGAATAACTCTTTTTTTTTTTTTTCCTATACATTTTTTTTCAACCCCTACCGTCATTACTCCAGGAAGTGCCAACCACAGCCTCCTCTTACGTGGACAGTGCCCTGAAGCCATTTCGCCAGCTTCAGAGTGGGCACAAGGATAAGCTGAGACAGGCAGTAATCCGACAGTGGTTAGAAGGTGCCCTCTCTGAGAGCACTCATAAGTAAGTACCTTAGAAGGAGGCCATCCCGGACTTGCTTAGGGAAGCCCCGAGTCAGAGACCGCGGAGGCCATCGGAGGGTGGCACGTGGCTTGTTGACGATGTCAGATGGCCGCATCGCTGGACGGGTCGGGTGCAGGCGCTCACACCTGAGTTGGTGGCTGAGCTGCTCTGGCCCCACCCACCCCCTCCCCCCCTGCACCCGGAGTGCGATGGGCCACCTGCCCCCCAGCCGCCCGGGGTTCCCCTGGCCCCGCACCTCCTGGGTCAAGGACTTCTTGGGGGCGCAGGCACATCCCACTCCCCCGGCACGCCCAGCTTTTGGTGTGCAGGGTGCGTTTCACGCGGCCCTCTTTCTGCCAGGTCAGGCACACGTTTTCCCGTAAGATCCGCTCTCTCCTGTGTCCACAGTGGCTCTGCTCGCGCCAGATAATCGAAAGCGCAGACTGGCGAGACCACTGCAGCCAAGGAAGAGAAAACACACGTTCTGAAGCCTGATTGTAACTGATAAAGCGTTCAGTATCTAAAACCCTGCAACCCGTGAAAATCTCAGGAGGTCTTCGGGATCCCTTTGGTCGAATGTCTCTTCGTTTCTCATTCAATAGACTTTTCCCCAAATGCCGGCATTGAGTTATGTCAAAAGCATCTTACTCAATTTTGCTATTGGATTTTGTTTATTTTCTGATGGTACTTGATTTATTTCAATTACTTCTGAGTTCAGGAACATTTGTGGGTTAATTTAGAACATAACAGTGAATTAGAGTCTTGTTTTTGTGGGCAAATATATACCAAGTGCCAAGTAGCCAGCTTGTAAACAAAGTTTTGAAATACAACTCCTTTATAATTTGCAAATTATATTGAGAGCACTGTGAAGGTAATTAGTGTTATTTAAAAATTTGAAAGCTTTCTGTTCTTAAGATGAACTGTTCCTAGAACTGACCGTAAATGAATCTGTTACTTGCACTTGGGGAATGAGCTCCAGCTGTTGCCCCCTTCGAGTAGGAAAGATCATTTGGCCTTCGATGTTCTCTTGTTGGTGTCCGGGACGAAAATTGTAAACAGAGTCCACGTGTGTATTTCATAAGTTCTGAGGGATTGTGATGCTAGGGTGTCAAGGCTCCTTTTTTTCAGTCTTAAGAAACATTGGTAAGTTCACCATGGCCGATTTCTTTTATTGGAAATGAGTGTTGGTCTTACGAATCTCTTGTGTTGGCCCACCGAGCCAGTCGGTCTGGGGATGCACGCTAGCCCCTCGGTCTCACCAGTAAGCATGTCTTGTGCCCAAGGTACTACGAAACCGTGTCCGACGTTCTGAACTCGGTGAAGAAAATGGAGGAGAGCCTGAAGCGGCTGAAACAAGCCAGGAAAACCACTCCCGCCAACCCTATCGGTCCCGGTGGCGGCATGAGTGACGACGACAAAATCAGGCTGCAGCTGGCCTTGGACGTTGAGTACTTGGGAGAGCAGGTAACCGCCGAGCCGTCGTCAGGTGCCTCACCTGAGCCCTGGCGTGCTGCCGAGGGCGGGCGTGTCCTCCCGGGGCTGGAGGGAGGGGTCAGGGCCCCAGAATACTTGAGGGGAAAGGATGTGCGTAACGAATACCGGAAATTGACCAACTGGTCTTTGGTGCAGTTGGCATTCACTTGGCTCACAGAGCCCACTGGAGGGGCAGCTCCCAGACGGAGGCGGCGTCCTTTCTGTCCACCGCCGGGGAAGTGCCTGACACGTAGCCAGGCGGTTAGAATAAGTAGAGAAGCATTAGCCCGTGGATGTCTCAGTGTGGCCCCTGAGAGGTCGTCTAAGCCTGACCTCTTTGCTTCCCTGGCCGAGTCTCCTCTGTTCCCATAAAACACAGGTTTTGGAGTCCCAGCAGGCGCAGGAGCATTGCTGGACGTGATGTCACTTAGGAGGCAGACGTGGGTTGCATGCCAGGCCCCTCTTCACACAGGTGACTCATTCAAGGATCAGGAAACTTCTCTCGTTCTTGAGAAGCTGGCTTTCTAAACTGTTTAGGGTCCCCGTATAGCACACACCGTCCAGGAAGATCTTGCAGCCGGAGGAGAATTTCCACCTGGAAGTGCTTGCTTTTCTAGCTGACTGAGGACTCTGGCACGTCAGGGTCCTCCCTGGAGATCTAAATTCTGCTGCTTTGATGTGAATTTAGAGATCTATCCCGGCGGAAGTCCGTTGCCCTATTTCTCTCTCTCATAAGAGAAACTTGCAGTCCTTTTACAAACCAGACAATCTGGTAAAGAAACATGAGGAACAAAGAAGCCAGAGAAAGGGGGGGGGGTGGGGGTGCAGGAAAAGAGACGGCACTCCTTGGTCGCCAGCCCCCAGAATGAACGGCAGCACGCCGACAGATGCTAAATGCTTGGTGTGGGTTTTTCCAGATTTTCCTGTGCGTGTGTGCGTGTGTGTGTTGCCGTTAACCAAAGCGGACACGTGGTTTGTCACGACTCAGTTGCCACGGCAATCCACGGTAGTTGCTCTGCCACAGCAACCACAGTCCATCAGATTCTAAGAAAATCTGTCGATGACCCGTGAAGACATTAAGTGCTCAGGCCAGCGCTTTTGTGAAAACTCTCCACTTAAAAAATAGTTTGCTTGGTGATTTCTTTTCGTGCGCCTCCTTTGCAGTCCACAAAAGGGGCTCTTCCCCTGGCAAGAGCCTGATCCGACGGACTGAGATAAATGAATATACTGGTGTCTTTGAATGCGCAGTGTTTAACCCCCAAAAGCGAAGCTCTGCGATAAGCAGATCCTTCCTGTGAAGGGAGAAGGCTCTGCCAGCCTTTGGGGAGCTGCCCTTTTCAGATTCCAGAGAGGATGGGGGTGACGTCCCGTGTGTTCTTTATGAGGCTCTTTTGTTCGCGCTCAGCTCACACCGCGGTGCCTTTATCCGCTCTCGTGGCCTTTGCAGATACAAAAGATGGGCCTGGCGACAAAGGACATAAAGAGCTTCCCGGCCCTCGCCGAGCTGGTTGCCGCCACCAAGGACCAGGCAACGGCAGAGCAGCCGTGAGCATCTTGGAAGAGCCCGCGGGGAGGGGAAAGCTGGACGTGGAGCCCGAGGGGAAGAAAGTGGCTCTGTCCTCGTGCCCGGTCTCCGCGGCCAAGAAGTGCTTCCACGGCGCCCGGCGTCTCGAGCAACACGCCAGGGCAGCTTCTCTCCGCACACTGGGGTCTCCTTTCGCCCAGGACAGAACACAGAAGCCTTTTTCCGTTGTATGGAAGATCGTTTTTAAGACACTTGAAACTTTCTACTCTAGTTTACAGAGCAAATTATTTTATTTTTATTGTAAATCTTAGCGCGGAAGAGCTGATTTCTAAAATACGACTAAAGTGAATATATACATAGGACTCTGGAAAGCTGGGCCCGGGCCCCGACCCCGCTGTCGGAAGCGCCCGCCCGCCAGGGGGGGCGGGGGGGTGACCGAGTCGGATGGCTCCCCCTCCTCCGCCGGGAAAGCCGGTGCGCGCGGTGACGCCTCGTGACGCCCTGAGAGAGGCGGCAAGGGGCGCCCCCTCCGTTCTCCCCCTGGGTGCTCAGCAAGAGTGCTCCTGGTCACGCTGTCCCGGCAGGAGCTGGAACCTGTAGGAGGATGCATTTCCTGAATAAAAAAAGTGTCTGCCAGAAGCACGTGGGCTCGTGTTTGTGAATCCGGTGCGGGTTGAGTGCTCTGGCCGGGGGGTGGCGTGTCGGGCACGTTTCCTCGAGGGCACCTGCCTCTCGCTCTCCTCAGCGGGTCCTCCTCCTGCAGGTGTGGGAGGCGACAAGGCCGCGGCCCTCGTGTCGGGAGGGAGAGGCCGCGGGGATGTTGGGAAGAGGTAGGCGCCCGAGATGGGCCGCCGAGGCGGGGGCGCTTCTCCCTCTAGCCTGCGTTTCATTGCATCTCCGTCTCCTGGCCCGGAGGTCAGCTCCAGGGAGAGCAAGGAAAAGAGTAAGCGATCGGCAATCAAGAAAGCAGATCTGGGCGCTAGCAGAGATTTTGTCTGTATGTGTGTGAGCGCAGTGATGAGGCAGCGCGGGGAAATAGCGTGAGAGGAACCCCCGTAAAAGCGGTGAGAGCAGCGACTTCGGGCGCGTGTCCTCCCCGCCCCTGCGGCCGTGCGGCCCCGCGAGTGTTCGGGGCTTGCACGCCGGGCCTGCCTGTGCTCCCCTGGAGAGCCGGTGCCCCAGCCTCAGCACTGAGCCCTGCCCCGGCTGGAGCGGGACTGACGGGTCGGTACTGGGAGTCCAGTCAGACCCCGGCCCGTGGGTGCGAGAGCAGAAGGGATTTGGCATCAGGCTTGGACCTCGCGGTGCTGGGCTCGTAGGCCG
Organism: Leopardus geoffroyi; assembly: GCF_018350155.1. NCBI lineage: Eukaryota > Metazoa > Chordata > Mammalia > Carnivora > Felidae > Leopardus > Leopardus geoffroyi. The sequence goes on along the minus strand of NC_059334.1, from coordinate 17,707,819 downwards.
CAGGGGGCAGTCGGGAAGGAAGCTGGACGTGAAGTGAGAGAGGGCAAGGCCGACCTGGAGCCAGTGGGGATAGATTGGCACCCACGTTTGTCTCTTGCCGCCCCCACCCCCGTCCCCCAAGTTCAGCGATGGGCCTGTAGAAGTTGAGCTCGCGCACCCGGCCCAGGATTTGAGGGAGGTCCAGCAGGGCCCGCGCATCATGCCGGGAGCCGTGTGAGCCACCCGGTGGCTGGGCCTGCGGGAGCTTCTGAGTGCAGACATGCCCTTGTGGGCAAGGCAGACCTCCCACCTTGCCCAGCGGGGAGCTCTGGGAGCTCTGGGAGTGGAGACCCAGCCCTGCCAGGGTGACGAGACCTGCCTACCTGCCGGTGGTCCCCCCGGGTTAGCCACATGGCTGAGTGCCTCCCTCCAGCCCGCCGCTGGTCAACAGCAGCCCCAGTGTTTCCTTTCTCCTTGACTGCTCTTTCTCGTTTGTTTCAAAATGTGGTTGACAAGGATACAGTGTATTAGCCCCTCCAACTCCAGCCGGCTTATCCCCATTATGGAGACGAGGAAACGGAAATTAAGGAGTTAAAATAGTTAAGAAATGGAATTTAAATCCAGGGAAGATGGTTCCAGAGTCCAGGTTGCTCAGCAGCGGGTAATTCTCCCTCCTTGATATGAGCATCGGAACAGAGGGGCTGATCAGGCAGGGTTGGGGCCCAAGGCGTCCATTTCCCAGACACCTGTCAGGCCCCAGGCTCGGCCTGGGTTCAGTAATACTGAGCATTTCTGGGCTCGTTCTGGGCGACGCCCATGGTGTCCCACTCCTGTTTCTAGGCTGAAGAAACAAGAACCTTTAGTAAAAAGCAGAACGTTCCAGAACACTTATCCCTGGCTCCCCAGAACGTCTCCTTCATTTAACGTGTGTTTTCTGAGCTTTGCCTTGAAGAGTCATAATGGAACAAAGTTTATGAAGACGAATAATACATTTTTACAGTAAAACTATAATAGTGTTTTACTTTATAGCCTACAGAATCTAAAAGTCTCAAGCAGAGGAGTCTTTCTGGCCAACTGGTCATGTGGTGCCAGGGAGGCAGGGGATGAGTGGGTGGGGGTGCTCCACACAGTCCTCAGGGACCCAGGCTGCCTGCAAGGCGCCACCTCCATCCTGTGGCTTCCGTGTCCCCCCCCCCCCCGGGGGGTCACTTCCTGTTAGTTCCCTGTGGCTGTTGTAACAAATTACCGCAAACGGGATGGCTGAAAACGACAGAATTCTCTTCCCTCCTGGTTCTGGAGGCGGAGTCCAAATCAGGTGTCGGCTGGGCCACACTTCCTCTCCCCCTTGCCCGTCCCACTTCTCGTGGCTCGAGGTGTCCCTCGGCTCATGATGGCACAACTCGGCCTCGGCCTTCACGCGGCCTCCTGCTCTTCTCCGTGTCTCCTCCTCTGTCTCCTGCAGGAGCACTGCCTTTGGATTTAGGACCCACCTGCGTAATCCGGGAGGCTCTCGTCGTGAGATCCCCAACTTCATCGCATTTACAAAGGTCCTTTTGCCCAGTAAGGTCACATGCACAGATTCCAGGGGCCGGCATGGGTGCGGACCTTTTGGGGGGCCCACCATTTTGGCCTCTGCTGCAGCCAACCAGGAAAGGAAAAGGACATGAGGGCCACCCGGGGGCGGGGGGGGGGGGGGGGGCCGCGGCCCCGCCGGGGAGAGCTCCGCACGCTCCAGGGGCTGGAAATGGGTCTAGCTGTGTGTCCAGGAAGAAGAGAAAAAAAGCAGATTTTAGAGCTTCTTCAGTTACACACCCCGGTGTCCTGTTGGGGCTCTTTGCCAGTATTTCCTTGCAGCTCCCTGGAACTACTCTGGAGTTGCCCTGTGAGAGCCACTCAGCCACGAACCTGCCTGTGGAAAAGGGGGCCCCTGAGTCTGCATGCCTCGCGGGCTAAAGCAGGGCAGCCCCGGACCTCCGGCATGGAGGAGGCCAGCGTCGAGCTTTAAGGACAGCAGCCGCCCTGGCGGTGCGATAATGGGCATCCACGTGACCCTCCCGTTGACCTTCCCGCCCAAGTTCATGTTTCAGAACCGGAGAATGGTGCCGAACTTCAGATGTCGAGCTAACGGTAGAGTCTTTTTTTTTTTTTAAATTTAATGTTTTTATTTATTTTGAGAGACAGAGCAGGAACAGGGGAGGCACAGAGAGAGAGGGAGACACAGGATCCGAAGCGGGCCCCAGGCTCCGAGCTGTCAGCACAGAGCCCGACGCGGGGCTCGAGCCCGCAAACCGTGAGATCGTGACCTGAGCGGAAGTCGGACGCTCAACCGACGGAGCCACCCAGGCGCCCCGAGCTAACGATGGATTCTGAAGCAAGGCCTGTTGGGGGTTCTTACCTGAAGGCACCGTTCATGTTGTCAGCGCGCGGCATCATCACCCGTGAGAGAGATCTCTCCTCGTCAGCCACCAGACATCCCAGATGGAGCCTCCACCATCTGAGAGGACGCAGGCCTCTCCTGGTCCTCCTCCCACCACCTCAGCTTAGGCAGCTGTGAAGGGGACGCTGTCTTTGGCCTGGGCGAGCCTTCCCCGGCACTGCCCACCACTCTTGAAGAGCCGCCGGACGTCCTGGCGGATGGCGGCAAAGGCCGGTCTGGACCAAGGGAAGTCACACCTTCCCGTGACTTTGAGAAATGCCTCCACGCGCCACTCGCCCCGTCGCCCCTGTCACACAGAGTCCCAGAACAATCCAGATTCTCCTCTCCTCTTTCCCTCGCTCTCGTCAATGTTGGACTGAACTGTGTTCTTGATCTTTGGGGTGGCGTTTTGATTGTGAAGTAACCCAGTAACGAGGACCTGAATCTCTCTCCCACCTTAGACAACTGAACACCAAGGCAGGCGTCTGAAACGGCACCGTGCGGACGCTGGACAAGAGCAGTGTAGGATCCCAGAGAGAAGGGAAACAAGGTGGGCTGTGTGTGGACAGTGTCCAGGCCCGGGCACAGGGGGACCCGGAGCCGGTGACTCTGATTTGAGAGAGTCTGGAGTGGGGAGGTGGGGCAAGGAGTCTAGACCTTGGGGGGCAGAGTATGGAGAGGAAGGTGGCTCACTTTGTATAGCCGGGTGCTGGTTAGCCGCTGGTGGGGCAGGAGGCCATCAAGGCGAGGAAAGCAGTCCTAGAAAGGAGCGGCTGGAATCATCCTCCAGGCTCAGGGGACCCCGGCGTGTTCCCGCTGGCAGGATGGAAAGGCTCTGACAGTGGCCGCAAGTGGCGCCCTCAGAAGGATCGGCCTCAGGAGCGGCACCAGATTGGCCTAAGCCAAAGGCTGGTCTGGACCCGCTTAACAAAGCTTCACAGCGAGCCTCAGAGGGTAACTTTGCAGGTAACTCCACGGAAGCGTAGAGTAACATGGAATGTAGGGAGGTGGGCTGTGGGACCCGCCCCCCCACCGAAGTGTTACGAGTCACTGACATTCACCACCCGCGGTGTTTGTGGGAGCCTCTCAGGGGCACCCAGAACGTCTGCTCGTCCTGCAGCTTTAAAAACCACATGGCGAGCCTGTGTCCACACAAAAACCTACACACGCATCACTGCCCACCCCCCCACCCCCCCGCCCCAAATTGGAAACAACCAAGTTGTCTTTCATGGACGGATAAATAAACGGTCCATCCGGACAATGGGATGTCGTTCCGTCCTGAAAAGAAATGAAAACATCTGGGGGAATCTTAAACGCATATTGCTAAGCGAGAGAGGCCAATCCGAAAAGGCTGCGTGTAGATCCTAGCTCTACGGCCTTCTGGAAGAGGCAAAATTACGGAGACCAAGAAAGACGAGTGGTGGCAGGAGTTGTGGGGGATGAACAGGTGGGGCACACAGGATTTTTAGGACACCGGACATCTAACCTATCATTAGCATATGGGAACTACTGTGTGCTCGGTTTTACTGGGAGCCTAAAACTGCGCTAAAAAAAGTGAATTCTATCAGGAACCAAACAGACAAACCAATCCACACGGGATGATCCAAGTCCAAAACCTGTCCCAAACCTTCAGTACGTGTTTCGGTGCCTAGAATTTTTCAGATTTTAGAAAGGCAAAGTGGTTTGCATCCTGCGTGCCATGTGGCGTCCCAGCGGGCTCCGAACAGCACCTGGGGGTCACCCACGTCGGTGTCTCCGCAGCAAGGAGAGGACGCTTCACACTCGAAGCTTCTGAAGCGGGATTGTCTTCGGCAGCCTCGTGTCTGTTCGGGTTGGGGGTCGCCGCGCGGATCCGGCAAAAGTCGTGTTCAGGTCCTGAACTCAGTACAGGTTCGGGATCTGGTGAGCGTCCTGGGTGGGTGGGCCGTGGGAAGCTCTAGGTCCTGAGCAGAAACCTGAGGCCGGAGGGGACGGGAGCTGCCGAATCATTCCCCGGCCTTCCGGGGAAGCGCTTTGCAAGCCCAGGACGACTTGGAACTTAGTGAGGAAAGATTTCAGAGAAACAGACCCCCCCCCCCCCGCCCCCCAGAATTAACATATTGGCGTTAAGTAATCTGCCAAACGGTGGTGTTTTGTATCCTGGTAACATCCTGACCCACTTCCCAGTTTATAAAAGAGCCGAGGACGAAGAACAGCAGGGGGTCGTTGGCAACCAGGTACTGCGTACTCCTAGCAACTGCTCCAGCCCCAGCAGCCTGCTCGGTGGGAGAAATGGGAGAAATAACGCTCGCCCCGGCCAGTCGCTTTCTGAAACGAAGTTAGGATCGCACCGTGTTCTGTTCCCCCAGCTGCAGCGGGACGGTGCTGTCTCAGGTCACTGGGGACGACTTCAAAACCACGGTGCACGAATCAGGAGGACGTCGGTGGTGGCGCCTGGGGCTCCGTGCTGGCCCTGGGCACCTCACAAGTGTGTGTCCGCGCGGAGAGGGAGGTGCTGGGACGGGGTGGGAGGAACGGCTCTGAACCCATAGCGCGCACACAGATGGGCCGTTTCTCGTTTGCGGTCGTGTTAGGACTCACGGGGGGAACTGCCACGGCTCCGGTTCAGATCGAAGACGTGGCATCCCCCTGAGAGTGGGAATCCAAGACGGGGCGCTGCCGGTTGTGGCCCTGGCTCTTCTCGAAGCCTGTGGCTGGGAGCGCAGATTCCGGGCCAGCCTCAACCCTGACCCGAAAGTCTAGCGTGCGTTCCTGGGCTCCCGGTGACAATGCAGATGCCGAGGATGGCTCTGGGTGGGGCTGTAGATTCTGCACCAAGGGCCACACGGAGTCATGAGACTCTGATTGTGCTTATTACTTCTTTAGAGAGAGAGAGAGAAAGCGTGTGGGCAAGAGGAGCAGAGGGAGAGAATCCCAAGCAGGCTCCATGCTCAATGTGGAGCTCGATCCCACGACCCTGGGATCATGGCCCAAGTCAAAATCAAGAGTGGGATGCTCAACCCACTGAGCCATCCCGGCGCCCTGGGTCGTGACTCTCTAACGCGTTCCTGCTTCCTCAACTTCCAGTTCCCCCCCCCAGAGACCTGGCATCCAGTGGCCGTTTCCAAAAGCCCAAACCAGCGAGGAATTGGATGCCAGCTGCTGCCCCCCCCATCCCCCCCCCGCTGGACCTCTGAGAAGAGAGACCCAGGGAGGGCAGAGCATGATGGGAGGTAAACCCAGGTGAAAGCGGGGCTGGGCCGGGGGGCTGGGGGGACAGAGTCCCTGCCAGCAGTGAACAGGGGGACCCCCAGCGACACCCACAGTTCGACAGGGCTCCTGGACTGCTGCCTAATCAAAGCGACCAAACAAAGCACGGGTGCTGTTGCTGTGTCTGTCCCGCCGGGGCCCTTGTCGCTCAGCCTGACACCAGGTGAGGTACTGATGTTTGCGGGGAAACTCTTGCCCGGGCTCATTCGCTGCGCATTAGAGCCTCAAAGCAGCCGTCCATAGCTGTGTGCCATGCGGCGGGGGCCCCTGTGTGGTCAGGGAGCAGAGGCTGATCTGGGGAAGGGGAGGCAGGTCTCTAGGCACTGAGATCTTCACCCGCAGCTTCAAAGGCAGGGAGGGGTTTGCGAACTCGAGGCCCCTCCCAGAAGCTTCCCCTGGGACATTTCACCTCCTCCGCCCCCCAGGTGCCAGCTGGTCCCTGTATGGCCAGTGATCCTCTTTAATGGATGGGGGGACCATCAGCTCTTGAAGAGGTTGGAATGTGGGGGGAGAGCCTTGAGGGTCCCCCAGCGGTGCCGGATAGGAGACGTGCCTGAGTGTTGCCTTTGGCCGCCATAGCACATTGCCACAAGTTTATTCCCTGACCGCTCTAAGGCCAGAAGTCAACGATGGTTGTCACTGGCCAAAATCAAGGTGTTGGCCAGGCAGTGCTCCCTCCGGAGGCTCTAGGGGAGGACCCTTTGCCTGCTGTACGTTTATGGAACAGGACTTCAGACAGGGTAGAGGTCCTGACTTCACTGTGGACTGACTGCCGTTGACATGGTTGCTGTCATTCTTTTATTCGTTCGGGTATTTCCCACTTGACACAGAAGGGCAGCGCGGCCCAGAGGGGTGATGTCCCCTGCTCTGGGTCCCAGCATGTGTTGGATCTGGGCTTCCTGCTCAGCCCGCCCATCTCTGGCACCCACGTTCCCGAGCACCCACCAATGCTGCCTCTCATGTGCCTGCGACTGCCACAGAAGGGCAGGGGGGGTGGGGGGGGAACCAGCTGTCCCCTTGACCTTGACATCAGAGCAGGGAGCTGCGTTCCAGTCTGGCAGGGCGCTTGGGAACATGAGGGGGACACTGGGGCGTGGAGGGCGTCGTTCCTGTTCTGTGTCCCTGTTCAGTCCGAGCCTCAATCAGAGGAGCAGGCCTGCCTCTCATAGCACGTGCTCAGTTGGCCCCAGCGCCCTGGGCTGTGGCTACGAAGCCCAGGAAGGGGGGTGGGCGGGCCCTGGGCACCAGTGGGCAGCGCAGTCACCGCTCAAGCAGAACACGGGATGCTTCTGCTTACGCCTCTGAACGCGCATACCGGCAAGAACTGGGTCGCCTTTGAAATCGTCATCCCCACTCTTACCCCCCAGTGACTGTCCAGCAGCCGTCGTCGGTGGTTACCGTATTACGGAGCCTGCCTGGTTACTTCAGCAGCTGTGGGAGGGAGGAGGAGACGGGGCTTTGTGCACATCAGGAAGCCTCTCCACTGTTACCAGCAACAGCGTGGGCCTCCGGGGGCCCACCTCCTCCCCAGTCCCCGCCCGAGCTTAGGAACGCGGGCGTCTAACCCGCGCAGAGACACTCAGCAGATGGAAGGATTCGTTTCTCTGTCTTCCAGTCCCTGGGCGATGGGAGCAGCGATCCAACCCTGTGTCCCCAGAAAGGAAGAGGTGCCCACCTGCCCCGTTCCTTCGCAGCTGCATGTCAGGGAATGGCGCCTCCCCCCCCCCCCATGCCCATCTGCCATTTAGGGATGGAAGCGTCCAGAATAAAGCATCATCTAAAACCTCTCCAGATGACGGCCAAGTACCGGCCCACACCTTCCAGGGAAGTTCCATCCAAAATATGGCTCAAAGCCCTTGAACGCACTTAGCATTTGTACGGTCTGTTAAGCTAAATGGCATGTATTTGTTTTGCTGCAGAGTGAAAAGAATTTTCCTCTTTTGCGTATTGTTGCGAGACGTTTATTAAGAACGCAAGGGATGACCAGCCGTGGTATTAACATTCTAACACAAATTCAGACGCTTGTGTTTTTCCAAGATCACAGCATCCTGGGGAAGACAACCAAGAAACCAACAAAAAACTAAGGCATTGTGGAGACCGTACACAGGTCGTGCGTTCATATTCCGTAACCGAGTATAAACCCAGGGCCATGAAAACTGTATAATTTTAAATTTTTTTTTTTTTCAACGTTTATTTTATTTTTTGGGACAGAGACAGAGCATGAACGGGGGAGGGGCAGAGAGAGAGGGAGACACAGAATCGGAAACAGGCTCCAGGCTCTGAGCCATCAGCCCAGAGCCCGACGCGGGGCTCGAACTCACGGACCGCGAGATCGTGACCTGGCTGAAGTCGGACGCTTAACCGACTGCGCCACCCAGGCGCCCCGAAAACTGTATAATTTTAAAGCCCGATTTCTGTTCTCTGATAAAAAGGAAAGCAGTTTTTGGTTTCACGAACCGGTTTTAAGTCTGTTCGCACTTTTTCCTGAACAGTCGTCCTGTGCTAATAAACTCTGGTTCTTGGCACCGCCCCCCCCCCCTTCACGTGGCCCAAGATAAACCTAAGAACCCGGGAGGCCTTCTTCCCAAAGGTTCCGCTGCTCATGATACACAGTGCCACGTTTACCAGGGAGAAACAGCTTCCTTCCCGTTCCGCACTGACTCACTGGAAGGAAAAGTGGAAGACGGGTGACAAATCGGCGTTACTGTATGCCTGTCGCTCACGGTGACAGCCGTGGCTCCGTGGCGGCCCAGGCCTCACGCCGCGCTCAGCGGGTTGTCCACGCGGCCCAGGAAGTGGAGGGCGGTGGAGTCTTGCTCATAAATGGCGAACAGGAACGGGCTGTTGAGGGTCACCTCCAAGGCCTCGGGCCCGTCAGGCTGCTGGGCGGACTCCGTGGGCTCTTCTCCCTCGTCTGCTTTTAGTTCGAAAAGAACGCTGTTCAGCACCTGCAAGGCAGCAGGTGTTGGGACGGCTCCCAAAGGCCCTCGGGGCCCAGCTGTGTAGTGCTGTCGCTGGAGGGCGTTTCTCCAGACCGTGCACGCCCCGCCCCTCGGTGTAGACGACCCCCACTCGGCCCAACCCACCTGACAGCTCCTCCCCAGAGTCCCTCCACTTCCCACCTTGCTGTTGCCATCCAGGGCAAAACCCCGGACCCTCGGCTGCGGGCCCCTGTGCTCGGTTCATCCCACTCACGTAGCACAGGGGCTCGTGCCCCCCAAACAGTGGTCTCCAAGGCCAGAACTGCAGCCCTTCTTCTCCCCAGCAGAGCATCCAGGCGGCCCCACTGCAGAGGTGCGTCATTCCAGGCAGCAGAGCCACAGTCTGCCTACCGCTGAGCGTTTCCCTGAAGCAGGTGGCCCTCTGGCAGGGCTGGCACTGGGCCTAGGGGCACTCACTGTCGTGGCCCAAGTCCTGGCCCTGCTGTAGGATCTGGGAGGGACGCTGAGGCTAGGCCAGGCTGGGCAGAGCCATAGAACACATGGTGGGGAAGGGTTCGCTGCTCTCCACCTGTCCCCAGAAAGCCCTAGAAGGCTCTGGTCACTTCTCTCCCACCCTGGGTGCACACTTACCTGGCCATGCTCTCCTCTCCTACCCTACCCGCCTCCCGGGAGCTCCCCCTGTGTCCCTCCTGTCCACGCCTCCCACCCTGCGAACCCACGGAATCCACTCCGACACAGACACCTCCCGCACGGTACCTTTCCGACTCTGAGCTGGTCGTCGCTGATTTTGCCCAGGTTCGCCTCCGCACCCAGCAGGGTGGGCAGCCTGGCCTGGGCCATCAGGTCCCGAAGGTCATAGGAGCCTTGCAGTGTCAGCTGGGGCATGGTCAGGCGGATGGCCCTGGGAGGGTGACACACACTTAGGGAGGTCCCGGTGGCCCCCACCGTGAGGCCCTGGGCCCCCCTCACCCGGCTAGGCCATCTTGGGGAAAGTTTGTCAGCAGCAAACGTAACAAGAAACTTCCGTGTCCTTGGGAATACGGTGAGAAGGGCATACATTTAACAGCGGTGCTCTCTGGGTGTTTGTGGACAGTCTACGCTTCCATTCTGGGTTTAGGTTGGCTGCACTGAAGGTGTATCACCTGGAGAACTTTAAAATGCTATTCTCTGAAATAATGCATCCTGTCTTACTAGCTACCTTTTTCAGTGGTGTTCTTGACATAGAAACCCCCCACCGTGGGGGGGGGTGGGGGTGGGGAGAGAGAGATAGGAGGGATGTCCTGTCACTCTCAGTGGTGGGCACGTTCCTTAACATCAGCTCAGTTGACCTTCCTTTGGCATCCCTGAGAGCCCATGGATGTTTCCAAACATCCATGTGAGGGACGTACCAAACCCTCACAAGAGGTGACAGTGGACCCATGTCCCTAGTAGCGTTATTCACGATAGCCAAAAGGTGGAAGCGGCCCAAGTGTCCACTGATGGATGAAAAGATACACAAAGCACGGTCCATCCGTATAATGGAATGTTAGCCTCAAGGAGGAAGGAAATTCTGACGCAGGCTGCAACGTGGGTGAACCCTGGGGACAAGATGCTAAGGGAAATAAGCCAGTCACAAAAGGACAAATACCGTATGCCTTCACTCCTCTGAGGTCCTAGAATAGACACATTCAGAGACCGGACGTAGAAAGGTGGCGGCCAGGGGCGGGGGGAGGGGGAATGGAGAGTTAGTGTTTAATGGGGTCAGAGTTCCAGTCTGGGAAGAGGGAAAGATCCTGGGGATGGGTGGTGGTAAGGGCCACGCAACAGTGTGGATGTGCTCCGTGCCCCTGAGCCGTGTACCTAAAAGATGGGTCACATGGTAAATGTTAGGCGTTTACCACCCACCACAACCAAAAATGATTTAGAAAGGAGAGTTGACCTCAGGAGGCCACTGCCCCCCCCCCTCCCCGAGTGCCTGTCTCGGGGCAGATTTCCGGACCCCACTGCCCTGCGCCTGGGTGGTAGGTCAAGTGTAGTGCCCCCAGCGGAGAATTGCTTTCTTCCCCACCGCAGGAGTGGAGCAAACCAGGGGGCCTGTGGGGTCAAGGTCATCTTCGAGAAAAAGCCCCTCCCCCGGGTCTCTCGGAGGGGTATGAACCCTTCTGGGAAGTCGGCCCCCCAAAAGCTCTTGGTTTGCAGCTGATTGTGTGTGTTGGGGGGGCGGGGCTGGGGGGGTGGCATCAAAAGGGGCGATTGACCTGGGTGGCTTGGTCGGTTAAGCGACCGACTTCGGCTCAGGTCATGATCTCACGGTCCGTGAGTTCAAGCCCCGCGTCGGGCTCTGGGCTGACGGCTCAGAGCCTGGAGCCTGTTTCAGATTCTGTGTCTCCCTCTCTCTCTGCCCCTCCCCTGTTCATGCTCTGTCTCTCTCTGTCTCAAAAATAAATAAACGTTAAAAAAAAAAAATTCAAAAGGGGCAGATTGAAACGCGGGCATCCAAAACCAGCAGGTGAGCACAAGCCCGAGGAAGGCGTGCTCCCGGCTCGTGCTCCCGGAAGAAGCCGGTAAACCGAGAGCCACGTCAGTGGATGGCTGGAGGGGTGATGGGGGGATGCCCAGGCCCTCCAGCCCAGAACAGCAGGGGCCGCCCGGCCCGCCCCTGCTCACCCCACACCCCCTCCCGCCTCCCCTCCCCCCCCCCCCCCCCCCCCCCGCTTCCAGGGGGAGCAGCCCCAGAGGTGCCGGCAGTTCCCCGGGAGCCGTACCGGGGAGAGAGATTCTGCAGCCACGTCAAGAAGTTGTGCTGGAAGCTGAGGGTTTCCACCTGGTGCAGACCCGACATGCATTGCGGCTGCACCAACAGCAGGCAGGCGCTCCTGCCCAGGGGCACGCGGGTCATGGAGAGGTTGTTCTGGGCGTCGCTCCAGTGCTGGAAGGTGCCCGTGCCCGAGAGCATGGGGACGGGCACTGCCGTGGTGTTGTCCACCCAGAACTCCTGGAGCCCCTCCAGCAGGGAGAACCCCTTCAGCTTTCCTGCGGACCCGGACGGGAGACAAGAGGGGAAAGGTCAGCTGGGGCAGGGGCAGGCGGGTGGGCTCGGGGCCGGGTGCCGCTGAGCAGGGGTGGGGGGGGTGGGGGGGCGAGGCCTGGAGGGCAGATCCCGGAGGCGAGGCGCAGCCCGGGCAGGGGGGCATTCTCCCCGCCCAGCGCATCACCAGCCCCACGGCCCCAGGGGCCCGTTCAAGTCCTCCTCCTGCGAGATCACCGCGGTGACGCCAGCCGCCAGCGGTGAAGACATTGCACCCGCCAGGTGCCACCCTGGGACTTTAGACCTGTCGCCTTAAGGCCCACAAAGGAAGGCGGAGCATGGAGGCACCTTCCACCACGACTGAGTGACTAACTCACCCCAGATCTGCCCTGGCCCAAAGCCTGTGGGCTGCCGTGCTCACTTTCTTTTTCTTTTTCTTTTTTTTTTTTCTCGACAAATTCAATTGTGGGGTTCACAGCAAAAGGTAGAGGAAGGTATAGAGATTTCCCGTGTCCCCTCCCCCCCCACTCCCCCGACACGCACAGCCTCCCGCCCCGCCCACACCCCCGCCAGGGCGGGACGTCCGTTGACGCTGATGAAGCGACACGGACACATCGTCATGACCCAGCACCCGTGGTTGACAGCAGGGCCGTACATTCTCCGGGTCTGGACAGACGTGCAGTGACCTGTAGCCACCATCACCGCGTCATCCAGTATAGGGTCACGGCCCGACACGCCCCCAGTGCACGCTCGCTCTCCAGCCCGCGAGCAGGGCCGCCCGTGACAAAGACTCCCTTTCTCAAGTCCTAGGACGCGGAGCTGAGCACACACCTCCTGTCACGAAGGCTACATGTCTCGGGCCCCTGTGCTGCCAGGGACACCCCTACGACCCGGACGCAGAGGCGCTCCGTGCAAGCTGGCACCGGGCCTCGCTGGCGGGCGGTGAACCCTCTCTGGTGCCCTCGCTCCCGCAGGGCTGTGCACGTGGTGGCGGAACCGAGCTGCCACCTGGCTCAGCTGTCCTGGGAGACAGGACGGACGCCTGCCGAAGGCCCTGTCCCTGGGGGCCTCCCTGTGACCGGAGCCCCTGGCACAGCCCCTCCCCCCTGCAAGTCTCCTCGGTCACCGTGAGTGGCCCACGTCAGGGTTGTTTCTGGGGGAATGAGGGGAGGGTAAGGGTGAGTCTGTCACAGAGCAGCTGGGGGTCTGAGTAAAGGCAGCTTCAAAAGCCACGGCTCCCTTTTCTGGGAACAGAGGTCTCCGAAGTGGAGGGGCGGGGGCTGGAAGGACAAGGGTGCCTTCCCAGGGCCTGGGTCTGGCAAGAAGGGACCGCCAGACCCAGCCTCTCCCTCCCCCTTTGTAGTCGGGCCTTGGGGAGACAGGAGCGACAAGCCGTGGTGTCCTTCCTCCCAGGCTCCCCCAGGCCTGGCAGGGGACTCGTTAGTTCAGGGGAAGAAAGGACTGACTCTTTTCCCACCAAGACAGAAAGACGTGAGACTCCGCACCGGAGGCGGCTGCCCGGTCCCGTCTGCTCATCTGAAAAGCACAGCACACCGTCCTCGTCCAGAGGTTAAGTCAATCCCTCAAGGTTAAGTCAGCTGGCGTCGTGGAACCTGTCAGGGCCAGCACCCAGCTTGGGATGACAGCAGGGCCTGGGCAAAGGGGGCACCCTGGAGCTCGCGGGCTCCCAGCCCCCAAGTGCTCGCCAGTTGGGAACGTGCACCTGACCTCCGCTCAGGTCACGGTAATAGAACGTCATTGCCAAAGGGGAACACAGAGCTCCCAAGACGTAAGTGGACGCGCCGCGGCCGACAGGTGCATCTCTGTTGGGTGGAAACTGAGGCACAGAAAGGTCAGGGAGGGAGATCAGAAGGGGGGATGTGGTGGGGCTGGGTGACCGCCCAGGGCGTCGGAGTCCTGAGCGCGGTTCTGCTTTTCTCTTCGTGGCTTTCCTCGCTCCCCTCTTGTCCAGCCCCATCATGTGAACACGTGCACGGGGGCTTTTCCAGAATGAGTCCCCGTTTCTGGCACCTGCGGCTCTCTAGCTTCGCCTTTTGGGGGCACGACTTCCTCAGTGAGCTCTCCTCCTGGGGCTCCTCTTAGGAATGGCGAGCTGAGCCCACGAGTCCCCTCTGTCCTCCGTGGGGTGTGGCGCCCCCCCCCCCGGCCCTCCCGCTCAGCTGGATGGCCCCAGTGCTGGACTCTGTTCCCACGACCTGTGAGCCCTGGGACCTGAGCATTCCCGGGTCTGCCAATCTTCCTCCCGCACCCAGAACAGGCTGGAGGTCCTTCCCCCTTGCGGTTTACAGGCTTCCAGAATGTTTTCAGAGTAAGAAAGTAGCCATGCTCTGTTAAACCTCTCTCTCTCTCTCTCTCTGGCTCTGGTTTGGCTGCTTGCTCGCTTGGCTCGCAAACGCACCCTCCCTGGCCCCTCAGTTTGTGGAGCCACTACCTTAGCCTGTCCTCCCGGGAGGGTTTGCCTGCCCCGTTGAGCAGCCTTCCCGGGAGTCCCCCCCCCCCCACCCACCCACCCTGCCTTCAGTGCACGTGGCACAGGCCGCCTGGGCGACCTCTGAACAGAACGCTTTGCCCGCTCCGACACCCGCCAGCCTTCCCAACGTCAGATTCCAAGTCAGAACCCGGCCCGGCTTTCCGGCCCCGCCTTGCGCCAGCCACGCTCGCTCATTCCCAGCTCTGGCCAAACAGAGCCGCCCTTGCCCTGGTTCCTGGCCCCGAACGCGCTAGCCTTTGCTCGCATGTTTGTTCTTCTCCACTGCAGCCCCGCTCCCCGAGCCGCCCCCAGGCCTCTGTCCTCTTGCCCAGTGACCCTCCCTCCTCTGGGTGCTCAGCCCCTCCCCCCAGATACCTTCCTCGGGCGCTTTTATCTGCAGCTCTGTAGCCTGGGCATTCGCCTGTGGGACCTAGCTGCCCTGTTGAGGCTCGAATAGGCAACCTGGGGTCGGGACCTGTGCGTTCTTCCTGCCTGGCCCCTCGGAGACGCCCAACTCGGGGAGTTTGCACGTGAACCTCTTCCGTGATTATATATCGAATGAGCGAACTGTCTTCGTAGGGATTTTTTTTGCGGGGCAGGAGGGAGTAACGGCCCCTCCCAACATGAAAGGGATTTAAGCAAACAAATGGGCTATGTTTGCATGGACATTGACCTTCTCAAAAGACAGGAACCCCTCCCTCCTGAGCATAGAGCTGGGCCCCAGGGCCAGGAGGTGGGGGCTTGGGTCCTGGGACACCCGCTCGTGCCTGTGCTTTCTTGAGGAGGCCACCGCGTTGTTGTTTTGTCCTCTAGGGGCAGTAACACCTCTCCACCACACCACCAGGGGATTGAATGAGAAAAGTAGAAGGATGTACTTTAGTAGCTGCACACAGTAGGGCAGCAGGTAGGTGGGCCGATAGTTCCGCCTCCTCGAGAGTGACTCCTGGGTACTCCCTCACATGCGCCGCCCTGCCCTTCTCCAAGTCCTGACCCTTGCTGAGCTGAAATGTTGGGCATTACAGCCACAGACGCAGGGAACTGTCACCCTTTGGAACCGGCCCCGGGGGCAGAGCCCACCCCACCCGCAGGGTTTGTCTTACCTTGGAAGCGGACATAGGTGTTGAAAAGTAGGGTGCTGCCCGGGCCGACTCCCGACAGGGGGCTGTTCATTTTCCACCCCGTCACTGCCTGCGTGAACGCGTTGATCTTCTCGGCAGCAAGATCTGGGTCCGTGGACAAGTCCAGAGAGCGCTCGAGGGTGACGGGGGCAAAGGGAGCCAGGCCCCGCACAAATGGCTCCTTCAGGCTCAGGCCGGGGGCTGTGAACAGGCCCACCACCGTGGAGAGGAGGAGTCTGGGCTGGCCGCTGGCCCCACCCTGGGCGACCAGAAGGCCCTGGATGGTGTGCAGGGCAGAGAGGACCTTGTGGCCATCCAGCCGGGACCTGCAGCCCTGATCCTCCCCGGGGACGCCCAGGAACGCCTGTAGTCTGCCGGCCGTGGGGTCCAGGGCGCCCAAATAGAAAGAGACCAGGGTGCCAAAGAGAGCCGTTGGGGACAGGATGGCCGCCCCGCTGGCCGTGCTCCACGACTCACTCAGCATCCTGTACATGTGGAAACCCAAGAAGTTGAGCATCATCCCCACCTTCGCCGCCCTCAGCCTGTCTTCCTCCTCCAGCCCCTCGGTGGCCAGCACGAGCTGCTCTCGGAGGGCCTCCTCGTCCACAGGGGTTGTCTTGGCCTGAATGGGGACCGGTGTGAAGGTCGGCTCTTTGGCCGCCTCCGCGTTGGACTTCTCCAGCTGCTCACAGCTGCTCTCGCTGTAGACGAGGAGGTGAAAGGGGTGTATGTACACCCGGTCGGCAGCGGCGAGGCCGGCCCAGGCCAGGAGGCAGAGGACGGCGGCCCTCAGGCTCACACCAGCAGGAGCCATCGCTGACGGGGGCACTCACTTCCGCGGACCCTGCAAAAATGTCCTCTTGTCAAGGGTGACAGTTCTACTCTAGCCAGACTTTTAGCCGTTCCGATATTCCCTGCGATCGTTCAGTCCAGGAGAAATCTATCCGAGTCTACACACGTCGAAGAGAAGTGGTAAATTTCAAAGCTCTGGGGAAGACACCGCGCAGGTGCAAAACGCCGCTGTGGGCTGGGCTGCGCTCTCACGGGGCTGATTTTGGGGTGGGCTTCGTGTTTTGTTGTGTCTAATGTTCAAATTTTTCTTTTAACGTCTATTTATTTTTGAGACAGAGAGAGACAGAGCATGAACGGGGGAGGGGCAGAGAGAGAGAGAGAGAGAGAGAGAGAGAGGGAGACACAGAATCCGAAGCAGGCTCCAGGCTCCGAGCTGTCAGCACAGAGCCCGACGCGGGGCTCAAACTCACGGGCCGTGAGATCGTGACCCGAGCCGAAGTCGGACGCCCGACCAACTGAGCCACCCAGGCGCCCCGGTTGTTTTGTCTAATTTTTATAGCGGTGGGGATGTCTTGGGATTAAGACCTCTGGAGAGTTTAAACAGAAATAGGAAATCGTCCGTGAAATCAAGGAAAAATGTTCACAGGCGTTTTCACAAAATACTGGAAGCACTTCTCTCCAAGGATATATGAGTGGCTGGTATTACTTTTACATTATGTTAATCAGTGATCTTCTGCTTCCATCCATAATTATATGTTTAATAGAGAGTAATACGGAAACCCTCAAGCTGGTGTTTAAGGGACCACTTTCAGCAATAACGTATCATGATATTAAGGCAAAAAATGTTTTAAACTGTTTGTTGAAATCCCAGTCCCTCAAAATGTACTATATTTGGAGACATAAAGAGGTAATTTAGGTGAAATGAGGTCATCGGGGTGGGACCTACTCCAATCTGACTGGTGTCCTTCTAAGAAGGGGAGATGCAGGGGCGCCTGGGTGGCTCCATCGGTTAAGTCCGACTCTTGACCTCGTCTCAGGTTATGACCTCACGGTTCGTGAGTTTGAGCCCCACCTTGGGCTCCATGGTGACAGTGTGGAGCCTGTTTGGGATTCTCACTCTCTCTCTCTCTCTCTCTCTCTCTATGCCCCACCCTCTGCTTGTGCACTCTCCCCGCCGCCATCAAAAATAAATAAATAAACTTAAAAAAAAAGAGAGAGATTAAGACACAGACACATCCAGAGGGAAGACACTGTACAGACTGAGGATGGCCACCTATCTAGAAGCCAAAGAGAGAGGCTCCGAAGAAGCCAGCCCCGCTGACACCTTCATCTCAGATGGGTAGCCGCCAGAATCGTGAGATAACATCTCTATTAAGTGACCCAGTCTGTGGGGCTTTGATATGGCCCCTAAGCAAAGTCATAGGTTCACGCGCCCCTGGCTGCAAGTTTTCCCCTCGAAAACCAAACGTGGACCAGACCGCCGGTCTCTTGGAGGCCTCTTGGCCCCAGGGTAGGCGGTAAACCAGTTTGGAACACAAAACTAGCACACACAGGGGCACCTGGGTGGCTCAGTTGGTTGGGCGTCCGACATCGGCTCAGGGCAGGATCTCGAGGTTCGTGAGTTCGAGCCCCGCGTCGGGCTCTCCGCTGTCAGCCTGCCAGCGGCTCAGTCAGTCAAGCGTCCGACTCTCGGTCTCGGCTCAGGTCACCATCTCACGGCTCGTAGGATCGAGCCCCGAGTCGGGCTCCCCGCTGACAACATGGAATCTGCTTGGGATTCTCTCTCTCTGCCCCTCCCCACCCCTTCAAAAAAAAATAAATTTAAAAAAAGCTGGACCACACTGAGTTATCAGGAAAGCTTGTGGAAGCAGAGTGCCGGAGAAATCTTGCAAGTAACAGGCACCCCGTCCAGGGTTGGGGCCAGGCAGGTAAGCACAGCCCCCTCCCTGCTCCACCCCTCCTGCACCGTCTCGTCTCGGCACCGTCTGGGGGTCGGGGGGGGGGGGTGGGGAGCAATTTCATGGATCACTGTCGTTGCTCTCAGCTGGGATCAGTTGCTGCTGCCCCGGCTGGTCCTAAGTCAGCACACAGCAGGAGCCTGTGATTCTCCCCCCCCTCCACCACCCTCCCCCTCAGCCTCCCTCTCCCCTCCCCTCCTCCAGGTATCCCGACTCCTCCTCGTGGTTCCGTGGCCTGATGAAATGGTGAGATCGGCAACCGACACTAATACAATGCTTATCATTGCCGGGCGGTGTTCTAGTGCTTTCCATAGACTCGTCTCATCCTGCTGAGGCTTCCTTGACCCCGCGTTTCACACCGCAACTGTCCCCCGCCACGCCCGACACTCTGGGCTCGCTGATCCTGCTTTTTACTTCCTTTTCCCTTAGCGCCGATCGCCCTGTAACCCTCTGCAGCATGTATCTGTGTATTTTTCCGTTTTCAGTTCTGTCCCTTTGCACATGAAAGCAAACCCCGTGAGCGCGGGGTCCTCGCTCGGTTTTGTTCGCTGATGCATAGACACCGCAGTCCCGGAAATGCGCCTGGGACCTCGTAGGTACTCGGGACATCATTGTCAAATGGAGCACTTACCGCTGGTTTGCAGAGGAGGTCCGGTGATTTGCTCTAGGCCACACAGGACACTAGGATTCAAACCCAGGCCCTCCCCCCCCCCCACCCCCCACCAACTCCCGGACGCCATAGTCCACACGCTTCAGCACCGATCTGTAGTGCCTCTTGAACAAAACAATAAGACTTTGTCTTTCTAGTTTATCCTAAAGTTTAGAAAGCACTCTCACGTTAGCTGAGCTCTTTTGATTTACCTACGCCCTGGTTCAGGAGCAAGGAAGGCCAGGCATTGCCATTTGTCCCATTTTACGGCTGAGCCACCCGAGGCTCGGGGGTACCGCGTGATGAGTGCCCAGAACACAGCCTTGAACGCAGAGACGGCGCTGCCTCGAGGGAGGGGCGGGGAGTCAGACGCCGGCCACTCCTCATCCGAGCCCCGTGGGGGACGCGGCCCCCGGGGGCCAACTGAGTCAGCCTCCCCCAGCTGGGGGAGTCGCCTCCCCCAGCTCCGCCACCTGCACCGCAAGTTTGCTCTTCCTTCTGCTGGCAGGGGACCCAGGGGACTCTAGGCCACCATGACTCTGCTCCTGTGCCAGCCCCTGAGGCCCCAGCCCCGCTCATGGGCGGCAGAAGGACCCGGCCACTCTCTTCCCTTCTGCCGGGGAGGCACGGCTCCTCTGATGGGAGCTGGGGTGTGCTGAGGGAGAGGACAGCCCCCACGTCTGGATGTCTGCTGTGACAGGAGGGGAAAGGCAGCATGGTGATGTCCCCGTGCTGCAGGGACCCCTGGCTTCTTGCCCTCAGCAGCTCTTTTCACCTCCCCACAGAGGCCCCGCACTGGCTTCTCCTCCCTGCATATGACTCAGCTGCCCCGAGAGAGACAGGGAGGGGTGTGTAAGGAGAGGGCCTCCCAGCTTACCTTCCGCCTTTAGTTCCCCCAAACAGAGGCAGCCTCTTCCCCTGGCAGGGCCGCGGAGGCCCTATTTATACGGGAGGGGTGGGGACGGCGCCGTTCCCAGAGCGTTCTGTGCCCAGGCTGGGGAGGAGGGGGGGGGGGGTGACATCACTTGGCCCAGCAGTGGGGGTGGGGGGCCTCAGGCAGCCAGCCCGGGCTGGGGGACAGGCGCCAGAGCGACTCTCATGCAGGGGCTCCTTCCAGGAAGTCAGGGTGATCGATAACACACTTTCACTGCTGAACAGGATGAGCTGGAATGCCATCGAGTTACACATTTACTGAAGTTTTCCTGCACTGGGGCCGCAGGTCCGGAGCACAGGAGCGTCCCACGTAGGGGTGTGATGTGTCTCTGCCCTGAGGCTTGGCAACCCCAGGCCAGCCACCCAAGCCTTCTCTCTCTCTCTCTCTCTCTTTTTTTTTTTAAGTTTATTTATTTTGAGAGAGACAGAGATGGCGCGAGTGGGAGAGAGCAGAGAGAGAGGGAGAGACAAAGAATCCCAAGCAGGCTGCGCCTTGTCCGCAGAGTCCCAAGTGGGGACCGAACCCACGAAACCATGAGCTCGTGACTTGAGCCAAAACCGAGAGTCGGACACTCAACCGACCGAGCCACCCAGGCGCCCCTAACCCAAGCCTTCTGACGGAGCCCTGTTTGGGGTGTGCTTCAAAGAGGCCCCAAGAGTGCTCTTGGAGGCCCCGTGGGCAGGGGAAGGAGGGGCAGCCTGGGGGTGACATCTGACCCCATGGCCTTGAGCAGCTCAGGCAGCCTTTAGCACCTGCTCCATGAGAGGCCCTCTGACGGGCAGGGGGAGGAACGCACGACCAAGCAGAAGCACCTTCTAGAGACTCGTGATTTAGCTGGGGAGATGGTTAGACACCAGCAATGATACAGCCAGATGGAAAGGCACCAACAAAGAGCGTTCAGATCACGGCAGGGAACAATCCGTTAAAACTGGGGAAGGTTTCAGGCAGAAATGTCATTTCAGTCATGCCTTGAAGGGTAAACAAGCTGGACTTAGAAGCTGAGGAAGGGATTTTAGAGGTTTATACGATGGGAACAGAGGTGGGGAAGCGTGGAGCCTGTTTGGGGGAACGCCTGCACCCCTAAGGTGCTACAGGGGAGGGCAGGGGTGACAGAAAATTGCCGCTGCTTCCTGTGCTTGTCCCCAGGGACCACGAGGGTGCCGAGTCTTTCGTGGGTGTCCCCGGATGCAGGGCTTCAGGCCAAACTCTCCAGGATCGGAGCCAACCGCCCAAGACGAAACACACATGCACCTCCAGGTCTGGGGCGTGTGACAGAGTGATATGGAAAGAAAGGACACTGGTTGGAGGCTGCACACCGGCTCAGAGGTCAAAGTCGATGCCACAAGAGGGAGGGACTGAAGATGTCTAAGCAGAGGAGTGCCATGAAGCCGGACTTTTAAAAAAAAATTTTTTTTTTTTAATGCTTGTTTATTTTTGAGAGACAGAGAGATACAGAGTGCGAGTGGGGAAGGGGCAGGGAGAGAGGGAGACACAGAATCCAAAGCAGGCTCCAGGCTCTGAGCTGTCAGCACAGAGCCCAATGCAGGGCTCGAACTCACGAACTACGAGGTCATAACCTGAGCCGAAGTTGGACGCTTAACCGACTGAGCCACCCAGGCGCCCCTGAAGTTCAATTTCTGATCATGAGTCTTAGCCCAGCTCTCCAAAGGACAGCAAATATTTCACAGTATTCAGGGGCAGGAGGACATCTGCTGTCTAGACAAACCATAGTGCACACATTTTTATTAAACTAGTGAAGTCTGGGGAAGGGTCCCTGAACCCAAAATATGTATAAAATAGGTTTTACTGTATTATTTCAAAATGGCCCCAAACAGTGGGTAAATTAAGGCATGAAGAGCTGAATCATGGGACCATAGAACCGGAAGGGGCCTCCCAAGACTACCAACTATGCCCTAGAGCACCTTCTTTTAACCTTCTTAAGTCCTCTGGTGCCTGGACTGGTAGGGCGACAGGACCACAGCCTGTGTGGTCTCTGTCCTGGCTCTCCCCTTTAATGCAACCCCCCCCCTTCTACTCATCCCCCACGTTGCATCAGGAGGTGACCAGATGTCTGAGTAGCTCTCAGACTCCTGCCTATGGAGCATCCCAGGTCTCGGAGGGCAGTCTGCTAATCAGCTCACTCTTGCCGACGGGCACGAGTTTCCTTCACTGACATTAAAGAGCAGGGTCCCCATAAGATTGGGCTGCCAGGATGGTACTGACATGCTCCTCTTTGGAGAACTCTCCACTCGCACATGGGACTTCAGGGCTCTGAGCTACCAAGAGCCACTGCCAAACCCTGGGCTTGAGCCATGTGTCGGGCCATGTATCTGCTCTCATCCATCTCTGTCCCATGTATCCTTCTCAGGGTGACTGCGGGCATCCTTCTTCTTGTGGACCCCCTGCCTCTGGCCCTCAGAATGCACACCCTACACGCTCCACGGGCTCCGGACCAGTCAGGCTTGCTAACTGATCCATCTGACCGATGCACCTCAAATCAGTGCAGTGACGTCGTGCCCTCCAGGGTGGTCTCCAGCCATGCCAGACGAGGGAGGGACATTCCTTGGGACAATGAGACCCCCCTTTGCCCTCATACCACGGCTCATCGCCCATCCTCCCCACGGGTGTTGGGTGCAGAAGGGAGGCCAACGCTGGAAGAGATGATGCTCTAGGAACGCACCCTTCCTGCCTGGCCCATGGAGCTCAGGAGAGGACAGGATTAGAAGACGTGTTATTCTGTTTATGCCATAAAAATCCCAAACAGTTGGGGTGCCTGGGAGGCTCAGTTGGTTCAGCGTCTGATTCCCGATACCAGGCCAGGTCATGATCTCATGAGTCGTGAGTTCAAGCCCTGCAGAGGGCTCCACGCTGACGGTGGGGAACCTGCCTGGATTCTCTCTCTCCCTGCCCCTCCTGAATGCTCTCTCTCTCTCTCTCTCTCTCTCTCTCTCTTAAAATAAATAAACTAAAAAAGAAATTGCAAGCAGTGAAGTTCACAGGACCAGAAAAAGGATTCTAATTCAGACTGCCTCCTTACATTTGTCATCATCAACCAAGTACAGGGCAACCTTGGTGAGTCATTGGGAGCCAGCATCCCCAGACGGTGCCACTGAGGACACAGCTTCCAGAGTGACGACGTGGTGTCGGGGAACTACAGAGGCGGGAAGGTCTGTGCTGCCTCAGCACAAACAGGCTTGAGGCGCTACCGATGTGCTGCAGCGGGTAGGAAATTACCCAGTAATGTCACACTTGACAATAAAGAACACGAAGAACCTTTGCATTCGCTGATTAGACAATAGAGCCATAAGTGCCTCTTCTGTAACCGCTGTGCTAAGTCTGCATTAAAACAAAGTCACTACCTCTCACGGTGGCCCATGAATTCTGGGATGTAATTCTGTCACATAATTTTAAAATTAATTTGCTTGTATAGATAAGTCCCCCTCAAAAGTGACTTGTCTGTGGCCCCACATGGCTCGGTGGTGGCCTGGCCTCAAGGAAACATCCAAAGCGTCCCCCCTCTGAGGGCTCACCGGCTCCCTAGACCCGGGCCACCTCTGCCCCGCCCCGTCGGCTAGCTTCTGCAAACCACGCCCTTGAGTCCCTTGGAGCGATTCCCCCCTTCTCGCAATTTCTTCAGTCTTGAGAGTCCCTGCCACACAATTACAGGCTTTGGTGTATTTGAAAGCAGCGTCTCAGAGGTGCCAACACAAGTCAAAGTTCATTTGAGACTTGTTGCAAGGTGGAAAGAGGTCTCTAAGCAGAAATTTCGCTCTTGGTAATGACAGGTTATTGGGGGAAAAATAAGGAAGCAATCATTGTTAAGTTGGACACAGTAAAGGATGTCTGCGTCAACTTTTTTCGAGATTGGTTAAAGGCCATTAATCAGCTCCCAAGGCTGACCATCAGCTGGGTGAATTTTCGATGCCGGGCTTTTAAGCTCATTAAAATAAATCAGAAAATTGCTAGAGCATTTTATCCAGACCGTAAATTATTCCCACAAGAAGTACCCACTCAAACAGGCTACCAACTTTTGACCTGGTTCAGATTTAGAACAATTTCTTTTTGATAGTACAATTTCTCTCTTTCTTTCTTTTCTTTCTTCCTCTTTCTCTTTTTCTTTCTTTCTTTCTTTCTTTCTTTCTTTCTTTCTTTCTTTTATTCTTTCTTTTTTCCTTTCTCTTTTTCTTTCTTTCTTTCTCCCTGTTTCTTTTCTTTCTTTTTCTTTCTCTTTCTTTCTTTCTTTCTTTCTTTCTTTCTTTCATTTTCTTTCTTTTTTCCTTTCCTCTTTCTTTCTTTATTTCTCTTTCTTTCTTTCTTTCTTTCTTTTTCCTTCTCCTTTTCTTTCTTCTTTCTTTCTTTTAGTAACAGGTACAATTTCTCGTGTGTTCACTCCATCAGGGGAAGTTAGGTACAGTTTATCTGTGGCTCCAGGAAAGCTGTTGAACAAAGAGGAAATACTGGTCATGAAATTGAGTAAGCCATCCCTCAGAACTGGGTCCACGAAGGGAGCCATGGATAGCAGGCAGCGTTGGGCTGCAGCGATGCACTCAGGCTGATGACATCTGGGGGTCAAGGCCACTCTGTGGTGAGGACTGTGGTGAGGACTGAGCTGAGGATCAGTCTGAGTTAAAACTCCCCCTCTCCCCGCTCCTGACCAACCAGCTAGCCAAGGGACAAACACAAACTCCTACACTAAAGCAAAACAAAGCCAAACCGGGAAAGTAGGAGATGCTTTCTTTATGTCCGTGATGCAATCGGACTCTGAACCAGGTAGAACGAGGTGAGGAAAGAATGTGGGGTAAACACAGGAACTGGGTTTCTGTTTTTGCTTCTCGGACAAAACTAATGATTTCACGGGGGACTTGTCTCTGCCTGCATCAGAGCTCTTGTCCCACGGATGTGCCTGGTCCGGGACACATGACTACACAGCACGTCATTTACTGGAACCAGGGAGGGAGCAGGGAGGCGGGCCCTGTCCCGCGTCCAAGTTTTTCTTTTTATGACAAGGACACGTTCCACGACTTGTGAGTCCTCCTCACTGCTCCTCTGCGCCAGGAGACCAGCTCTTGGGGCTCCCAGTTTGTAAAATGGGCTCATTAGGGAGAAGTCTATCTCCTTCCAATAAAGAGTACTCAAATGCAAAGACGGGTTTCTCAGCTCACATGGGCTTTAGACTCCTGGTAAATAAAACAAAATAGTCCCCCTCCCCCACCTCACCAGGAAGCATCTGCTCTCCCTGTTAGGTCTCCCAGACATCACAGGATGCCCTGGACCCTGCCCCGCACACCTCCGTACGCAGCCTTTGCATGGTGGGTGCGGCTGCTGATTTAGACGCAGCAAAGATCGGGCTGGAGGAGATGTGGATTCGAGATAACGAAAGTCTGGGAAATCTTGGGACTGGAGCGTATTTCAGAGATGACAGCCCAACAGACGGCTTTTCCTGGTCACCGATGACTGTTGTACACATAAGAAGTGGGTTATTTATTCCTACCCGGTTCAGTATTAAGGGACACAGCAAGTGAATCCAGTTCCGGGCTGTTGTACAAAGTAGCAATGAAATTTCTGCCAAACACTGTTGGATGTGGACCTCTCCTCTCCCCTTACACCTTTGTCCTTTGTCCACATCCGCGTGGAAATTGGGAAAAGTAATGAGCCACTTTCGTAGCCTCCTCGATACCCATTAATTACATCAGTGGTCAAGTAAGATGGTTCTGGCTGGTGAGACACGAACAGAAATGTGAGGGCTTGCTTCTGGGAGTCTTTTTGCTCTCCGTGCGTAAGCAGAGTCGGTGGCTCAGACTTTACCCCGTCTTCCTCCCTCAGATGTTGGGTAACGTCCGCGGACAGGCCGGCCATCTTGCAGCCGCCACACAACAAACATAGAGACCAAAGGCCGACACACTAAGAATGTTACAGAAAACCTGAGCTTTTGATTGGCCCAGAGCTGCCCAGCCAGCGCCAACAATTGTCTGTCTCTGGACCTCTGCTTGTTTGAGCACAAGAGTAGCGTTTGTAGATGACAATGTGTAGTTGTTCAGCTAGTAATAGGGACTTCATCCCTAATAACATAACCTTCATTCCCACCGAGAGGCCAAAAATTTAATTCTGCCGAGTGCAGTAAATTTCCCATCAAACTTTAGCCTCTTTGTAATGGGGTTTCCTTTTCACATTTGTTCGAGTTGGATATTTGGTTTTTCTTTCTCCTTCCTTCCTTCCTTCGTTCCTTTCTTCCTTCCTTCCTTTCCTTTCTTTCTTTCTTTCTTTCTTTCTTTCTTTCAGTACAGTTGACAGATGGGGCACCTGGCTGGCCTGGTTGGGTAGAACTCGCGACTCTTGATATCAGGGTTGTGAGTTCAAGCCCCGCATTGGGCATGGAGCTTTTGTATTTACGGGAGTATTCTAAGTCTAGAGTGTAACAATTTCCCAGTTAAATTCAGAACCTCATCTGTTGTGCCCAGATGAGATTCATGAAAACTCCAAGCCTGGGATGAATAACAAGGCTAGCATCATGCTGTGCTTTGCAATTAGTTTTTATTTTGGCATACAATATGCTCCATTTGTAATTAACCCTGTGATGAAGGTCTGGAGGGTCATTCTGCCTCCATTTTGGGGGGGGGATGCGGTGCAGAGAGAGAGGGAGAAAGAGAACCTTAAACAGGCTCCGCGAGCAACGCGGGGCTCGATCTCACAACTGTGAGATCATGACCTGAGCTGCAATCAAGAGTCAGACATTTAACCGACTGAGCCAGCCGGGTGCCCCTGCCTCCATTTTCAGTACGATGGAAATACGATTATCTTCCCTTTATCCCTCCCCAGGAGGTTTTACGGTTCTTGACTTAATTCCACAGGGTGATGAGCTCCTCTAAGAAAACTGGGTACGACCCTGCTGATACACATATTGCTGGTGTGCGAGGCTCTGATCCTGAGAGGCTGGGCGAAGAGAAATCATTTCTAATGTGCATTCCAGGAGCTCTCTATCCACCGTAGTCTACGGTCAACCCCAGCAAGTCAAGGATCCTTTGATAAAATAACAGAACAACATTAACCTGTTCCAGGGAGTGGCAGGCAATG
This sequence comes from Leopardus geoffroyi, assembly GCF_018350155.1. Taxonomy (NCBI): domain Eukaryota; kingdom Metazoa; phylum Chordata; class Mammalia; order Carnivora; family Felidae; genus Leopardus; species Leopardus geoffroyi. Next base: position 17,681,213 of record NC_059334.1, on the reverse strand, counting down.
GCACACAGGCCAAATCTGGAGCACAGCTCTATAGGTAAAGTTTTGTTGGAGGACAGTGCGCTGTCACTTTACACCAGTCACAAGGGCTAGAATCAAAATACAAAATCTAGCAAATGGTGGCACGGATGTGGAGAGAAGAGAACCCTCGTGCACTGTCGGTGGGAATGTCAATTCACGCGGCCCCTGTGGAAAACAGTATGGACATTCCTCAAAAAATTAAAAATAGAGGGGTGCCTGGGTGGCTCATTCGTGAAGCATCTGACCGGCTCAGGTCATGATTTCACGGTTCGTGGATCTGAGCCTCTCGCATCAGGCTCTGCGCCCTCAGCACAAAGCCTGCTTCAGATCTTCTGTCTCCCTCTCTCTCTGCCCCTCCCTCCCTCCCTCGCGCGCGCTCTCTCTCTCTCTAAGTAAATAAACATTAAAAAAAAATTAAACCTAGAGATGTCATCTGAGGCAGGGTTTCCACTACTGGGTATTTACCTGAAAAGAAGGAAAACACTTCTTTCTAATTCAAAAGGACGCATGCACCCCTATGTTTACGGCGGCATTATTTACAATAGCTAAATTATGGAAGCAACTCGAGTGTGCATTGATGAGATGAGTGCGTGAAGAAGATGGGGTGTATCCACACAATGGAGTATCAGGCACAGAATGAGATCTTGCCATTTGTGACAACACGGATGGGTCTGGACAGTATCGTGCGAAGTGAAATACGTGCGGCAGAAACAGACAAATACCATGCGATTTCACTTACGTGAGGAATGGAAAAAATACAACAAGACAAAAACCAGACTCTCAAACACAGAGAACAAACGGGTGGCTTTACGGTGTTGAGCGCTGAGTAATGTAGAGAGTTGCTGAATCGAGGTCAGGCACCTGAAACCAACATAACATTGTATGTTAATTACACTTCCATAAACAAATATAAATAACAAAGTTTTAATTGAGCCCAGTCACGCTCATGAGTTTGCATACAGTCTATGGCTGCTTTCAGGCTGCAACCGCGGAGTGGAGTGGCTGCAACAGAGAACGTATGGATGGCCCTAAAATATTTATTACCTGGCCCTTTGCAGAAAAAGTTTGCTGAACCTAATCTAGGTCGTTAATTCAGATCGTCAGTGGCAAAGGTATCTATCTATACTTGTCTGTCATCCTTTTCTTTGAATATTAGCGTTGGAAACATCTACTGTGCTTACAGAACCTATTTTGTGTATAATTTTATTATTTTATGCCGGCATGAATGGAGGACTATCCAGAAAATTCCGAACAAAATGACTCAAAAAAAGTTGGATGACCTATTTTATCCACCCCGTGATGAAAAGGACAGGTATGAAAGGATTTGCATAACCTATCCAGACGATGGCTAGAACTCCCCATTACAAACTTTGTCATCGACAGAAAATTTTTAAAAAATACCATTGGCAAAATCAGATCTGCCTGAGACATTGGACTTGACCAAAGGGTGAGTAGGGGAGAGAAAAACAAAAGGAAACTCTGGGTAGCAGCTGCCGTAATCAAGACAATTTGATGAGGACCAGAGCGAATTGATTAATCAGCTCTTCACGATAAATTTTAAATGGAAAAGAATTTATCCTGATGAAAATCCCTTTTGAGAAATAAAAATGGAAAATGTTTCATTAACTTAAGAAAAATAAAGACGATTTAACGACGCTATATAATAGAAATTGATTAGTGAATTACAATGGGCTTAATGGCTTTTATTCCAGAAAATATGTTTTCAATGAAAAGTCGCCAGTAGTCACAGCAGTTTGACTACAGTATTCTTATTGAAGAGGGAACATTCTCGGGTGTCCTAAGTTTGTTTTGTGGGCTCCTCTGCGTCTCGGAGATGGTTCTGGACAGGCTCCGTGTCTGTGTCAGTAGACGGAGGTGCCATGAACGAGCATACAGATGGTATTACTTTCTAAGTCTATTTTCTCCCTGCAGACCGTCTTGCGCCTGTGTTACTGCAGCGATGTGGCCGGACTCCAGTGTTTCTTTTGGCGCCCGTGTGGTTGGGAAAAGCCTACAGAACCCAGTACTGCTCCCCATTTAATAAGTTTAGATAACGAATGGCTGTCCAATGGAAAAATGTTGTCACCCTTTTCCCACCAAAGCTCCAGAGCTATGATGACAGAAATGCTGTCCTTCTGGGCCCGAGACGTCTCTCTTGCGAAAACCGAGTGCCAGAAATAGTATTTGCTTAATGATCAGCTTTTCTGCCATGGAAAACTTTGCAAAGAAATTTGGGAAGAGAACGATTAGGGAGCGACTTCCAGCAGCAAACAGGAAGGAGGGGAGAAGTCAGAGTGTGTGTGTCGGGGGGGGGGGGTGGTGGCGGGGGAGTTAGGCACTGGAGGAGCGTGGGCAAAGGCTGCTGGCCAGAGCCAGCCCTACAGTGGAGGCCGGGACCCCTGGGTCACCACTGGGGCCTCCCCCCCCGGCTGTCGTGGAGAGAGCTAAACCTCCTTAGGAAGAGACGTACCGACCACAATGGCTTTGCCCATCTCACCAACAGCGGGGCCGGTGGCCTTGTAAAAATAGCTCCCTGGCAAGTGGTCAAGCTGTCTGGACACAAGGGCTTGGTCTAAGATGTCATGCGATGAGCCAAAGAAGAAGAGGGTTCGATCTGGTTTGTACTTACAATGTTTACAAACAAACAAACAAAAACATTTCGCTGGGCGGACCACTTCCGTTACTTTGTTGTATCCTTAGTCAACAGTAGGGAGTCTGACAGGTGCATGAATCTCTTCTCACACCCTTTCCAAACATCCCTGCTCTATAACTCAGTCAAGAGTCATCTGTGTCTGTTCTTCAGACTGAGGGAATCACAGAGCTCCAAGCAATCCCCAGGACCAGCCATCTCGTTTTCCCTCTTGTCTTCAGTTTTTCTCCCCTGCCCATTCCACAGAGCCTTACTGAGGGAACTCAGCCACTCTCTCTCCCCCATCCTTGTTTTTCCACCTCATGTCATTCCCTTGGATCTCAAGGCGTTTTCCCAGAAGACGCCATGGCTGTCCAAGTAAGGAATAAGGAATTTGGATCAGGCATCCGGAAGTCCTCCCTTCTCCCTTTCTCCTAGATGGTCATGACAATGGCGGCCTTCTGGAGTCAAGGTGGCATTGTGACTGATGAACGGTCGGACTTTCTGGCAAAGTTGCATGAAATCGGCACCCCTGTAGGCCTTGGAGGGCCCTAAAATCCCACCGTGGTGCTCAGGTATGAGTCTGATGCCCAAAAGAGGATGATCCCTCTTCCTCGAGATGGTAAGCCAGAGAAAAATACAATTCTCTTCAACTCCTTGCACCAGTCTTAGTGATCCCCTGTGCCAAGAACTGCTTCTCATACCTGAACCGGTTTCAATGATTTCCCAGGCCAGAGCAGAAAGACCATCACATAACACCAAGCATCCAAGCTGTGAATCCCAGATGTCTTCTCCCGGAGACAAATACCCAACTACGCTTGCTGGGTTCTTCCATGATCATAAGCCCAAACTATCGATCAGACTGTCAGGAAATATTGACTGAACACATATAAACAGACTGCAGTTACAAAGGACATTAGGAAATTGAGAGAGAATACTGTATAAGGGTTTATGCCCGGAAGCATAAAAACCTAAGTGATAATGACAATTCTCTAGCAAAATTCAAATAATCAATAGAGGCTCGAGAAGAGAAACCTTAAGTAAATAACTGAGGAGGACATACAAAGTTCTGTTGAAATTTATCCTCCAGAAAGACACCATGCTTTGGCAGGGTGGCGGGGGGGGGGGGAGCGGAGGTGAGGGGGAATGGCAAGTTCTAGCCATTTCTAAGGGACCAATAACCCTCATCCTTTGTGAACAACTATTGAGCACGTATTCTGTATGAGGTCCTGACCTGCCACTGGGAGGCACAATACAGGAAGTTCTTCAGCCTTCAAGGGTCTTCTGTCAGGCTGGCGAGGTCCTATTTATGCACAAACATGTCACCTGTGAATCTAGAAACAACTCTAAGATGTTGCTGCTTACTAAGCACTTTAAAAAATTTTTTTTTTCAACGTTTATTTATTTTTGGGACAGAGAGAGACAGAGCATGAACGGGGGAGGGGCAGAGAGAGAGGGAGACACAGAATCGGAAACAGGCTCCAGGCTCTGAGCCATCAGCCCAGAGCCCGACGCGGGGCTCGAACTCACGGACCGCGAGATCGTGACCTGGCTGAAGTCGGACGCCCAACTGACTGCGCCACCCAGGCACCCCGGCACCTGCATCATTCTTGCTCTCGTGTCATATACTCTTTACTTAAGGTTAGGGAACATAGCTAACTTAACATAGATAACTTAACATAGATAACTCTGCCATCCCCAGTAGAAAAATTCCTATCTCAAGAGTCGTAATGAGGATGAAATGGGTTAACATATGTGAGTGTTAGGCACGCAGTGTGCTACCAATCGTGAAAGGGCGGCTGGGGATGTGGTTTTTAAGCCAATAGGCTGGAGAAGGAGCTAACTTGGCTGGGCTGACTGCAAACAGAAACGCAAAGCCAACCTGACCCTCCACCCGACCCGGAGCCCTAGAGGGTTTCTGTCTCGTGCACTTTGCCCACCATCTACCTCGCTGGGCTCCCACACTGCCCTTTGACATCCATTTTCCATCTGTCCCTGGACTTTCGTCCATAGCCAGCAAGAGCCTGATGGCGCCCAACTAGTCCGCAGCCCAGCCGCCCTGTGCTCCTGGGCAGTGTTTCCCACACACTGAGGGCCCTGTAAGGACAAATTCAGATTATAAATAAGAGACCCCATTCTCCCTGTTGAGAATGGGAGAAGAGATCTCCCCACCATCTGTTTTCTAGAAAACTTGTCATTGCCAACACGTTCTCTTCTTTTTGAAATGCAAACATTAAGGGCCACAGAGCCCTGGTCTCCCAGGCCCTGTGTGCAGTCGGAGACTAACGTGCGTGGCGCCTGGCTCCACGTTATGAAATTACCTCCCGTCATACAGACGTGAGAAGCGTGTCTTTCCTTTGGATAAAGCCACTTAGCTAACACACATGGTCACCCCAGTTACCAGGGAAAGTTAGATGAACTCTGCGTGACCAACAGTGCCATCAAGTCCTCTTACTTGAGGACCAGTTATCGTCTGTCTTGAGAACATGTGTGTAAATGGTCGTGTCTGCTCGGCAATCTTTTCGTGGATTCCCTGTGATGCCCGTCACATTTGGGCTTAATGCTTATTCTCTCATCAAAGTATTTTCTTTCTCCACTACTCTGCGGAGAGAATTTCTGGGTTGGGAGAAGACCCTGTTTCTGAGTCAATGTCCCCAGTGGTGCCCCATCACCGCTGGTCGAATGCATGCATGGCTCCCCCGGATGTCCCACCGGCCACCTTCCTAGACTCCTTGCTTCCTGCCATCTGTTATTCACGCGGCACGCAGTGAGCTCTTTCTTCCGTGTAAATCACATTGTATTCGCTCGAGGAGCAAGACTCTCCAATGGCAGCCCTTGCATTTAGTGACAAATCAGAATCCTTGCCACGCGGAGCCGTTCACACAACCTGACTTCTGCCTTCCTCTCTAAGCCCCATTCACTACATGCCCCACCTTGTCCTCTGGGCTCCAACCACTCTGACCTCATTCCTGAACCCCTGGACACGGAAACCATATATGGCCCGCTATCGAGCATTATTTCTTCCTAGATCTGTGAGCAGTGGCTCATCACTCACCTCTCAGTTCAAATTTCTCCCTTCGGAGGTCTCCGTGAGCACCCCAGAGAAGCACCCTGGCCCCACACGTCCCTTCCCACCTTATCCCACGACACCTCTTTCCCTCCTTTGTACCCATAAGCATCACATGAAACGATCTTGTTTGTGTATTGCTTTACGTATGATGAGCTCGCTGAGCGTTGATTTTGTTTGTTGCAATATCTCCAACACCTAGAACAGTGTCTGGCCACGGGGAGGTCTGAAAAATCGGTGTGCTCACCAAGGGGGATCAGCCCTGGCTTCCTCGGTGGACAGAACGAGCGCAAGGAATGCAGGGAGGTACCTAAAACCACCCCGGGCGTGGGTGGGCTCAAACAAATAGTTGGCCTATTAAAATTCAGCCCTTTTTTGTGAAAATTCCTTCTGATTGAAATGATAGGATATTTCTGTCAGCTCCTAAACCCAGGTTGTTACTAGTTGTTTCCAAGCACACTTTTACCCGTTCACCTAATTTAGTTTAGTTTAGTTTTTAAAGGTTATTTTGAGAGAGAGAGCGAGAGCACGCCCGGGGCAGAGAGAGAGGGAGAGAGAGAATCCCAAGCAGGCCCTGCGCTGTCAGCACAGATCCCGAGATGGGGCTGGAACTCGCAAACTGTGAGATCATGCCCTGAACCGAAACCAAGAGTCAGATCCTTAACCTACTGAGCCACCCAGGCGCCCTGTACGTGCTCACCCAGTTTAAAACAGACAAAAGATCTATGGGGCGCCTCGGTGGCACAGTCGGTTAAGCGCCCGACTTCAGCCAGGTCACGATCTCGCGGTCCGTGAGTTCGAGCCCCGCATCGGGCTCTGGGCTGATGGCTCGGAGCCTGGAGCCTGTTTCCGATTCTGTGTCTCCCTCTCTCTCTCTGCCCCTCCCCCGTTCATGCTCTGTCTCTCTCTGTCCCAAAAATAAATAAACGTTGAAAAAAAAAATTAACAAAACAAAAACAAAAAAAAAAAAAAAAGGAAGGAAATTCTGACATAGGCTACGCATGGATGGACCTTGAAGACATCGTGCTGAGTGAAATGCTGTCATTCACCAAAGGGCAAATACAGTGTGATTCCACTTATACGAGGTCAAGTTCACAGTCACAGAAAGCGGGATGGTGGTTGCCAGGGCCTGGGGGAGGGGGAATGGGGAGCTGTTGTTTCATGGGCACAGAGTGTCAGTTTGGGACGATGAAACAGCTCTGGAGGTGGATGGGGGTGATGGCCAACACGGCATTTTGGATGTACTTTAGTTGAGAGAGAGAGACAGAGAGAGCAAGCAGGGTAGGGGCAGAGAGAGAGAGAGAGAGAGAGAGAATCCCAAGCAGGCTCCGCACTGCCGGCAACCCCCTAGCGGGGCTCGAACTCACCAACCACGAGATCACGACCCTCTGAGCTAAAACCAAGAGTCGGATGCTTAACCAGCTAAGTCCCGTAGGCGCCCCCTGGTGAATGTACTTTAAAGCCACTGAACTGTATGCTCAAAAAATGGTTAAGACGGTAACACGTATTTTACCACAAAAAGTCTCCGGTGAAGAATGTAACTCGTACATTCTATAAACAATCGGCTAGGCTGTTTCTCCTTCGTAGAGCAGACCAAGGCGTCATTGCTTACCTCTAACTAAATGATTTCTAAGCCGTGTTTACTATTTTTAACTTTTTATTTTAAGATCATTGTCAAAATTCATCGACGGTCCTTTTGAAAACCTCAGTACAGAGGTTACATGAGGGGAAAGTGCCACCCTTGTCCCGCTCGGCCCCCCACCAAGGCCCTGCCCCACTATCGGAGGCCCGAACCCCTTTGAGCACTTGGGTCTTGGGCTGGCTGATCCGGTTGTCCCTCTAGATGGACTTTCCAGCCTTCACCGCCCTGCTCTTTCCCCCGGGAGGCTGATCTACATGGATGGTGTCACAGGGCTCCCTTGGCCAGGCTTCTAGTTGGTCGTTGCCAGCGGGGGAGATGATCATTATTTATCCTGCCCACCACCCCTGCAGCCCCTGATTTCTGTAGGAGTCCCTCCGGGGAGTGCACCTTCTTCTATCAGCTCCTGCCCACCCCCCACCCCCATCCTGGAACTACCCCCCTACCAACCCCCTCCCAGATGTGGAGGTTCCAAAGGTGCCCCCGATGCTCCAAGGTTGAGCCCCAGCTCAATCTATTGTGTTTTCCCTGCCCACATCTTGGTAAATAGTTCATTGATTAAACTCTTCTCAGTTGCCCCGTTGGGTATATTGCCTATTTCTTCCCAGGACCCTGACTTTACCATTTAAAAGAAAAATGCCACGGGGCACCTGAGTGGCTCAAGTCAGCTGAGCATCCCATTTCGGGTCAGGTCATGATCTCACGGTTCGTGGGTTCGAGCCCCACGTCGGGCTCTGTGCTGACAGCTCGGAGCCTGGAGCCTGCTTCGGATTCTGTGTCTCCCTCTCTCTCTGCCCCTCCCCTGCTCGTGCTCTGTCTCTCTCAAAACTAAATAAACATTAAAAAAATAAAAATTAAAATGAAATGAAAATGCCTCCTGTACATGTCGGGGAGTTTGGAAAAGGGTATCAAAACTCAAAGAAAGACAATACCTTAAATCCAAAGGTTTCGCGTATCTTTCATCTATTGATGCAGCTGAGAAAACATGTGTGTTTAGTAATACTCAGCCCCTAAAATAGTTTTCTGGCTCCGAACTCTGAAACAGATTCTTTATATGTAAAGGTTTAACGCAAAGTTGTTGTTGTTGTTGTTTTTAACTTGATTGATTTCTCATTGTTTTGGTCTCGATCAGAAAAATTATTTCAAACATTTCTGTTTCCCCAGGATTTTCACCACATCTGGAGCATGAACACTGGTCCAAAATACAAACAGGGGCTGAGCAAGGAGGGACTATGTTACTCGCGTATTCAGGGTTTAATGAAATGTTTTCTCTGCTCCAGATTTATTTTTCCTAAGTCAGCCACATGCCTCTGCACTATCTAATGGGATTCTGCGAGCAGTACTTTGGGGCCACATTGAAACTCTGGAAGCTCTATTTCCTGATGGGGCCGCAAGTTTCGCCCTGGACCGAACCAAAAATGTCCCTGGAGACTGCAGTGTGCTCCAGTCTCTTTTTGGCACCCGGACCCCTGTGGTTCTTTGGTAGCATCTGGAAGGGTCTTTATTTGGAAACTCTGCCCTCCTTAGGCTAACGGGCAGTCATCTGAAGCCTGAATCCAAAGCACAGGGGTGTGAACGGTGGGGACAGCTGGGTCCCATTCACCCTGGCTTCCAACCCTGCTTTGAGAATGTTCCTGTTCCCTGCCCTTGGGTCTACCCACCTCCTGCTCACCTCTGTGTTCTGTTCTTAGTTTTGCCAGCCATCGTCCATTTTCTGGGCTTCCCGAGCTCTTCTGGTAAACGCTTTTCTGCCTGACTTACATGCATTGATCTGCATAACTTGAAGGAGAACGTACAGAACTGCGTGCAGGGGATGGCCAGGAATCCTATGTGCTGGTTATTGCTTGTACCACTTTTACTGTTGTTATTAAAACGTAAATCACGTTTGCAGCACATAACTTTATAAAACAAGATCAGGGGCAAAATGAAGCACAGAAGTCACACACACCTTTCACAAACGGCTTCAGTGAGATATAATTCACACATTACACAATTCACCTACTTCAAGGACACAATTTTTTTTTTTAATTTTTTCTAACGTTTATTTATTTTTGAGACAGAGCATGAACGGGGGAGGGGCAGAGAGAGAGGGAGACACAGAATCGGAAGCAGGCTTCAGGCTTTGAGCCATCAGCCCAGAGCCCGATGCGGGGCTCGAACTCACGGACCGCGAGATCGTGACCTGGCTGAAGTCGGACGCTTAACCGACTGCGCCACCCAGGCGCCCCCAAGGACACAATTTAACAATGTTTATTAGGTACGTGCAACCATCACCACAGCCAGTTTCAGCACATTCTCATCACAGCAGAGAAACCCCGGATCCTATAGGTATCACCCCCACCCCCTGCTCTCCCCTAGCCCCAGGCACCCGCTAACCTATTTGCTGTCTCTACAGATTTTCCTATTCTGGTCATCCACGTGAACGGAATCCTAGAATATCTTGGTCCACTTGGGCTGGTAACAAAAATGCCGCAGACTGTGTGGCTTGAACAGCAAACGTTTATTTGTCACAGATCTGGAAACTGAGAAAGTCCCAAGTTCAAAGCACCGCCAGATCGGGTGTCTGATGAGAACCCATTTCTTGGTTCGCAGATGACTGTCTTTTCACTGCGCCCCCAATGGTAAAGGGGACGAAGGAGCTTTCTGGAACCTCTTGCAGAGGGCAGTGATCCCATTCATGAGGGTTCCACCCTCATGACCTAACCACCCCCAAAGGCTCCACCACCAAATACCATCGCATCGGGGGTTAGGTTTCAACACATGAATTTGGCAGTGGGGGGCGGGGGACACACAGACGTTCGGTCTATAGTATATAATATGTGGATTTTTGTGACTGGCTTCTTTCGGTTGGCACATTTCCACGGTTTCTGCAGTTGAGCATGAAGTGTCCTCACTTCATTCTTTCTTATGACCTGCTCATAGTCTACTGTGTGGCTACACCACATTTCGTTTATCCATTCAGCAGTTGATATGGATTATTTCTACCGTTGGGCTACTGTGAATAATATGGCTATACCCACTCATGAACAAGGTTTCGGGCGGACATATATTTTCATTTTTTGGGGGGGAAGATGCCTAGGCGTAGGGTGGCTAGGTCCCACGGTAACTGTGTTTAATCACTTATGGAACTGCTGGACCATTTTCCGATGTTTTACGTCCCCGGAAGCTCACGCATTTTTTAATTGCCTAAGTTAAGCAGGAACCTCTATTTATAAATCAGACATCGTAATCGAACTTGTTACTGTAGTAGCTCCTACCACAGTACTCTGGTGACAAGAGCCCCATCAAAAAGAAGCGATTATTATATTCTTTTATGCCCTTATAGCTAGGACTGACAGTCAGCGACTTTATAAATTATCTTTCCATGGGAGCCTGAGCTCATAAATCCCCTTTGCAAGTTGGAGCACAAGGATTGCTCTGAGATTTTATGAAGGCCATTAGCTCAGAGGAGACAAATAGTCCTTCTCCTGAGCCATTCATCCTGCGCAAACGTAGCATGTGTTTGCTGCCTAACGGCGCCTTTCCCAACGTGGGAGAATACAACTTATGAGAATCTGAACACGATGTGTCAAAAGACGAAACGAAAAGTGACGAAAGATGAGACGCAGGAAGATAAACCTCTACCACGGAAAGAGACGGGAATTAAATCAAATCCGTGCCAATTACTCAAGATGCAGTTGGGTGTGTGATGTAAGAGAGGGCACAAATGGGGGTCTTTTCAATTAAATTAATTATTTTAAATTTTTTTTTTCAACGTTTATTTATTCTTGAGACAGAGAGAGACAGAGCATGAACGGGGGAGGGGCAGAGAGAGAGGGAGACACAGAATCGGAAACAGGCTCCAGGCTCTGAGCCGTCAGCCCAGAGCCCGACGCGGGGCTCGAACTCACGGTCCGCGAGATCATGACCTGGCTGAAGTCGGACGCTTAACCGACTGCGCCACCCAGGCGCCCCTAAATTAATTATTTTAATAAACGCGGCGGCATTGTGGAAAATGTGCAAATGCCTACGATGAGAGGATTTTTCTTTTTTTTATTCCTTCCCTTCCAGCTACAGAAAAGCTACACAAGCTTTGACCTCTGGTAGCAAAGAACCTTGTTTGTCAGCAGTAATTCACAAGAATGATGCTCTGGTCACTATGCTCCTGCTTCTCTCGAGCCATGGTTTCATCAGTGTTCCCTATAAAACAATAAATGCCCAATCAGATGATATCGTTGATAATAATAAGATAGATGTGAGGCGAAAGTATCTTTTTGGTTCTGATTATCGTTTTGTGTTACTGAATCTCAGAAATCACAACAGCAGTAGACGTGGATGCCACATTGGAGAGGAGTGGTTTTTAACTCCAGGGAAACAAGCTCATTGGGGAATCCGGTGAAAACTGTGGATTTTCTACCTAGAAAAATGAGCAGGGACCATAGATTATTTCGGGGTTTCCGGTTTGGCGTCCCTGGGCCAGCCTAGCCGGCAGGGTTGCGAATGACAACCAGAGAATCTTAGCTGTAGATTCTCACACGACAGATGTCTTTGGACTCTGCTGACTGGGCAGAAAAAAGTCCCAGGTGACAGGAACCTGTAGGACAGGCACGAAAATCGCCTCTGGTGGCTACCAATGACTGTCCTTCCTCCTACACGATGGGAGATGCTTTAGGACATTCCCGACTCCGCATTATTCATGCCCAGAGCCATGTGACTTGTTCTCAAAGTCCCCTGGGGCTTCGGGCCTCCCTTATTCCAATCTCCCTAAAAGTGAGCTCAAAATAAAATCAAGGTTCATGATGTCTGATGTTCCAGTAAATCCAAGGGCTCCTCAAAGCTAAGCTGGACGCAACCCAGGACCCGGGGACAGGCTGTGTAAGTAATTGTGAGGCGTCCTGGATTGGGGACGATCGAGGACAGTTGAGCGTTCTGCCTGGATGTTCTGGGATAATTCCTCTGGTGCATCAGAGGGTGCCTGGTGTGGTGCTTGGATTTAGGATAGAAGGATCCTTCAGATCCTTGCAGAGCAAATCCCCCATAGTATCTCTGGAAACGAGGGAAGGAATCTTCCAGACTCACCCCAATCCATGTTTCCGTTGGGTGATCCAATGGAGAATTGGGGCGGGGGGGGGGGTCGGGGATTAACATCTGAGATAAGGCATCTTATGCAGCAGAATTAGGGTCAGGACAATTTACACCCTCACAGAGCCAAGGGGATCAATGCCACAGGGGAGAGTTTCTCTAGCTCTGGTGTTCTGCTTTCTCATCCAGGCCAGGAAGCCCCAGCGATGGCGGTGACTGCCCTCAGAGACCCCCAGCCCTCCTGGGTCGACCTGTGGAGACCTTGTACAACCCTCAGCAGAGCCCTCCCCAGAACGAACTGAACTGACCTTTCTCATCAGATCTGCAGACTGGGAGCTCAGACCAAATTTATTTATTTATTTATTTATTTATTTATTTATTATTTATTTAATGTTTATTTTTGAGAGAGAGAGAGTGAGCAGGGGAGGGGCAGAGAGAAAGGGAGACACAGAATCCGAAGCAGGCTCCAGGCTCCGAGCTGTCAGCACCACAGCCCGCTGCGGGGCTCGAACTCACGTGAGATCATGACCTGAGCTGAAGTCGGACGCTTAACCGGCTGAGCCACCCAGGCTCCCCAGACCAAATTTATCTGATTTAGAAAATGATGCGTAACAGGGATTTTTCAAAATTGTTTATTTACTTGTTCTTTTTCTTTAGCTAGAGAAAGCGCGTGAGTCAGGGGGCGGGGCAGAGGACGAGAGAGACGCGGGGCCCGATCCCATGCGCCTTGGGATCGTGACCTGAGCCAAAATCAAGAGTCCGATGCTCAATCCACTAAGCCACCCAGGCGCCCCCAGGGATCTTTTCTCAACGCTAAATCCCAAACCAGTGGGTGTTTACCCCCCCCCCCCCAGTCATGCTGAGCTCCTGGCTATCTCAGGATGACGGCCCCCATATTTATTGTTTCCTGGGAGGTGTATCAGTTAGCTTTCGCTGCATAACAATCCACCTCCAGCTGAAGGGCTTTAAACAGCACATTGTCCTTCATGAGTCCGTGGTTGGTGTTTCACATCGGGCTCAGCCGGGCTTCCTGTTCTGGGCGGGCTCTGCTATCTCCACCAGAGCTGGCTCGGAAGGGCACGACAGAGCTGGGATGGCTCTGGACAGCCGAGATGGCTGGACCCTCTCGCCCTGCGGCCCCTCGCGCGGCAGCACACTGGCCAGGGCTTGTGGACACGGTGCCACAAGGGTTCTCAGGACCGGGCAGAAGTCCCAGGGTGTCCAGGGGCCCGGGGACTTACACGTCAGTGCATCTGCAACCGTATCCCGATGCAGACTAGCTCGCAGGCCGGGCCCAGACTCAGGGTGGGAACACAGACCCTCCTCTTACCAGAGCGGCTGCAAAACCTCCCTGGCCACACTGACAATCACCTGACAAGGACAGAAGCCAGCCAAGGGCCCAGCCCTGAGCTCCCAGACAGAGATTGTAAGTCCACAGTGAGGAAACAGTCTGAAGCTAAGCACATTTAGTCAGTTGAGAAAGCATTTTCTCTAAACTTCCCGAGCTACCTTACATACCTAGAGCCAAACCTGGCATACTAAGGTCATTGAACCCCCTCTCTAAGTCAAAACGTCCAAGAGAAGGAGTGTAATGGCATAAGAAAAGTTCCCACAGGGCACGGAGAGGAAGGGGGAAATGTTCCTGGTAATGGGGTGGGGTGGGGGTGGGGGGGGCGGTGGGGAGAAGTCAAAGGTGAGAATGAGTTCCACCTCTGAAGTCATTACCTCCACCCACCCAACACTCCTCTCGGTTCAACCTGCAGACGGAGAGCAGTAGAAAACCCCAAACGTTTGTAGGGGACTCTGCAAACAGTGCTCTCTGCGCCGGGTGCCGTTTGCATCGGTGGGAGCAGACAGCTTCACAGGGGGCCTGTGTGGGTACCAGACAAGAAGGGGCACCGAGGCTGTTCAGGCAGAGGGGGGCCTGCGAGCCCACCCAGGTTCCGGGACCCGGATACCACGTGCAAATAAGCCAAGGGTTTCCACTGGCCCCAGGATTCCTAGTTGCAAGCCACAGCGGCAAAAGTGGGGCTCCTGGTGGGCTCGGACGGTTAAGCATCCGACTTCAGCTCAGGTCATGATCTCGCGGTCCGGGAGTTCGAGCCCCGCCTCGGGCGCTGTGCCGACGGCCCGGCGCCTGGAGCCTGCGTGGGACTCTGTGCCTCCCTCTCTCTCTGCCCGTCTCCTGCTGACGCTCTGTCTCTTTCTCTCAAGAATGAATAAACATTTTTTAAAAGTTTTTAAAGAAAAAAAAAAGCAAAAGAACGTTGGTTAAAGGGTACAGGGAAGCCAGAGGCCCAGAACAAAGCCGGATGCGATGGCCAGCGCCATCACGAGGCTTCTTTATAGAAATGTCACTGGCCGGCAGAGACCTGGTGTCGCAGGCCAACACGCTGGAGGCTGACACAGGATACCGAAAGCTTGCCGCACACAGGCCATCAGGCCCAGAATGCCTCCACCAGCGCCTTGCACGGACAACACACACAAAACAAATTCCTTCCCTCCTGCTTCTCCACCTGTCGCTCTGAACCAGTCTCTCCCGGGGTAGGGGCGGGGGGGCATCTGAGGTGCATCTGAGCTTGAGTTACGTAGCCTTGGGCAGCGAGGAAGACCTGGGAATCAGGTCCAGGAAATGGGGTTTCTAAGAGGGGAAACTCTCTAGTTGCCAGAAGGGGGTTCGAATGACGCTGGACAGCCCGGCCGTGACCGCTTCCACGGCTGAGAAGGAAGGGTCACCTTTGCCACCAAGGCGTTGCCCTGACCAGGGGTGGAGAGACCAGCCAGGGTTCGAGCCCCGCAGACGGTTCCGTGCTGACACCGTGGAACCTGCTGGTCTGTAAAGTCAACAGCGTGGCGGTGAAATGAATAAGCGGGCACCGTCTTTCCCTTTGCATGGGTGTGGGTCTATCTGCTGGAGAAGTTGCTAGGAGGAAATGGCTGGCTCAGGGGGTCTGGGCGTTTGTAATTTTTTTTTTTAATTTTTTAAATCTTTATTTATTTTCGAGAGAGAGAGAGAGACAGAGCACAAGCCGGGGGGTGGGGGGCAGAGAGAGAGAGGGAGACACAACCTGAACGGGGCTCCAGGCTCAGAGCTGTCAGCACAGAGCCCGACGCGGGGCTCGAACTCGGGAACCGGGAGATCATGACGTGAGCGGAAGTCGGCCGCTCAACCGACTGAGCCACCCAGGCGCCCCCTTTGATGGAGTTTAATAAGCCACAGTCCAGAGTGCTTATAACAGTTTACACCCTGCACTCCCACCAGCAACGAGGAGGGCATTTTCCTCCCATCGTATCCAAAGTTTTGAACGTCTAGGTCTACCCCTCATCCGTTCTTGTACTCGGGTCGGGGTCCCAGCACCCCACGAGGAAGGCCTGACACTACTAATCCTGCGAAAAGAACCTCTCCCTTCCCACCAGTCTCTCCCACTGCCCCTGGCTGGCGCAAGCCACGCCCCTCCCACCTGCACACCGGGCATGCGCCCCGGCTCACCTGCCTTCTGGTGTCTTCCTCCACCCCTCCCCACACAGCAGGTGGCCGGCCCTGAACGGCACCCATCGCCTGCTGAGCCAGGCGCGGAAAACAGGACAACCCCCGCTACAGGATCAAATCTGTTTTGTGTACTTGTGACCCGTTTGCCCTGCGGTAATGTCCGAGCCCACTGGAGTCCGAGGACCAAGTGGCTGCACCCGGGTGAGGGTTCAGACCATTGGTTCTTGAGTTTTGCCCAGAGGCATCACAGACACCCCACCCCCCCCACCCCCCGCCCCCGAGATAGATCCTTGCATCCCTCTGTCCCATGCACAAACACCCGGGCTTGCTCTGGAGACAGGAGAGCAAAACGTATTCGTTGCAGGCCAAGTGTGCAGAGGGAGGGACTGGAAGGCCCCCCGAGGCCCCGCTAAGGATCAATTAATTTAGAATTCACTTCAGCAGATTGTTCTGCCAAGGGGAAGGAAATAGAGCTAAAATGACGAATGGGCCCTGTGAGGCCTACGGGGCTCAGAGCCACCCGTGTCTCTGGGCTGGAGACCAGCAGACAGAACTTATTACAAGAAATGTACAAAAAAAAAACAAACCAAAACAAGACAAAAAAAAAAAAAACCCAAAAGCACAAAACTGGTTCTTTCAGTCCACGGGAGAGATCCAGGCGGAAAGACCCCTGTCCAGAGACCCACGTAATGGGAATGCAATAAGGACCCAAATTCCTGGCGCGTGGGGAAGGCCCCACATTAAATGGCGTGGTCGGTGTTGAATTTCACTTCCCCTGGGGCATTTGAAGGGGAAATTCTCAGAAACCTGGGCTGGTGATCATTTCCTTGACGGAGGCGCCACCAGAAATGGGTGACCCTCATACTGTCAACACCTGTCTGCCAGGCTGTTGTCCTGACTCCGAGAAAACAGGCACGGACTGTCCAAGGTCACCCTAGACAAAACTGGAAGTTCAAGCCATGCGTCACAACTTTGAGGTCTACACATTGCCGGTACAGCAAGAGGCAGGGTCCACCCGACAGAAAGTGTGTGGAACTAAGCTGAAACTCCTGGGAACTGGGGGGTCCTGTAAAAACCCTCGTCCCGGGCGTTTAACGCAAGACCCTGTGACTCCAACGCCGACCGTGACTATCTCGAGAATCGCAGAGAAATCCTTGTAAAGTGTTTAGAAGACCAGGGGCTTCACGCAGCGGCCCTCTTGCCCTCTTTCCCCATAACGCAATCCTCTCTCTCCCACGGGGTCTCCCCGGTGCATTCAGCAGAATCGGCCCAGGCTCACTGCTCCCCCTGGGTCTGTAGGCGCCCTGGGAGGGAGGGCAGAGAGCCCTCTCCACAGTTTGCCATCAGGGCGTGCCTCCTTTCCGTCGTGACGGGGAGGTTCCCAGGCAAACAGGTGGAGGCCAAGGGCCACTCAGCCCAGGTGCCCCCGAGCTGGCTCCTTCCTGGCTGACACAGTCGCCTTGCTTCTTCCCACCTATTGGGAGCCCACCCGCCAGGGGAGCAGCCATGCCCTACCTCTATCGGGCCCCAGGGCCCCAGAAGCACCCGGTTCCCAAGGACGCCCGCGCCACCCACTCCTCGGGCCAGAGCTTCGAGCAGCTGAGGCAGGAGTGTGTGCAAAAGGGCATCCTGTTTGAGGATGCAGACTTCCCAGCCAACAGCTCCTCGCTCTTCTACAGTGAGAGGCCCCAGATCCCCTTCGTGTGGAAACGGCCAGGGGTGAGTACAGCAGGAACGGGGGGTGCAGGCAGGGGGGGTGCTCAGCAGCCCAGGAGAGGGGGTCCTGGGAGGGCGGGCTGCACACACACACACACATCTGCCAGGCACATCGGCCGAGTCCACTGCTGAGATGCCGGGCGGTTTGCACGGGAAACGACACACAGGGGGCACATATGGGCAGGTCAGGGATGCTCCCGGGTGTCTGGCTACACCCCACCCCCAGCTCTCTGACTCCCACCCAGGGGAGCCCGGGACTGGGGCCCGGCTCCAGAGAGGGGCCTGTCAGTCGGCCGCAAGTGGGGATCAAAGCGTATCCAAGCCAAGTCTCTGGTGACACGTTCTTGCCGCATGGGCGCACGTGACGTGTCCGTAGCTTCTGGCCACAGCCGGGGTGCTCGGTGCGGATGGACAGTCGCTCAGCAAGCAAGCGCTCAGTAAGGGGATGCACGGGACGCTCGCTCGGAACACAGGGCTTCTCTCCCCGAACCACGCGTCTGCCTTCCCGGAGGGGAGCCGGCGTCCGAGCTGCCCCACCCCCAACAGTCTGGAGGAGATGGTCCCCAGGGGCGCCAGCACGAGGAGTCAATATTTGCTGTGCTGGTTAGTCAGGCCTTGACCTCTGCCCGGGCGCTGCTGGCCATCATTCCCTCCAGGCGGGGACTGGGCTGGGAGCAGCTCCCGGCTCCCGTGGGGACGGGTCGCCACGGGCAGGGTGAGCACAGAGAGGGCTGGGCTGAGACGCTGGGTGGGACCCCCCCCCCCTGCACAAAGAGTGCTCGAAGGACATTTGTACTTGGGGCCAACACCTGTGGAAAGACGAGCAGGGGTGGGCGGAAGGAGCCCCGGGGGGCTGGGATAGGGCCCCACGAAGGCCTCGGCCAGCCGCACGGGGCGCTCTGGAGCTGGGATGGGCTCTCAGAGTCGCCTGGTGTGGGGGTGACAGGCCCACCTGTGTCTGTGCCCTTCACCGATGAGTCGCGGGATGCGGTACCCCTGAAAGCCATGACCTTGGAAGAGGCAGCTTTTTCAGCACCACCAACTGGGGTAACAAGACCCTCCAGGCTGCTGGGGGGTCTTTTGTCTTCCACAAAAGTGGCGGGGGGGGGGGTAATGATGCTGCTTCCCGTGCTGGGCTGTTGCAAGGATTCCTGTGCTAACGTGTAGGGCACACAGAAAGGGGCCTGTAAATAAGTGTCACTGTGATCGCTGCCCTCTGTCACTGTACCCGGACACCATCACCTCCCGGGCTCCGGAGGCACCCTGCCCCCGCAGTCTGCCCCTCCACCTTCTGGCGTAACCTGTCATTCCGCTGCCTACAACTCCCCTTCTTTTGGCCAGAGTCGGACTTTCTCCAGCACGAAAGCTTGATGCGCACAGGCCAGGGCGGGGAACACCTTTGTTCCCATTCCCGGAGGCGGGCCCCCCGCGGAACAAGGGCCACCGGGACCCCCGAGGGATTCCAGAGTCCCAGAGCTCAGCTCTAGGAGGTAGTCGTCTTCGCTACTGATCTCCCTTGGGATTGCCCCAAATGATGGGTGAGGCCGCCACCCACAGACCAGAGCCCCCGGCACACCCCAGCCCCTCTGCCCTCGGCCGAGGGCCCCAACGACGTCTTTATTTATCTTAACTCAGGTCGACTGGGTTGCTGTCCTTCCTGTGGACTCAATCTCAGAGTCTGTTCTGCCTTTCACTTCGTGTGCACCTGAGACAGACCTTCCCTTCTGTCCTCATTCCCAGAAACACACCTCTCCGCTTCCTCTCCGAGGGGTTTTGCAGACTTGTGTGAAATCGGGAGCAAGGGCCTGGGTGGGGAGTGAGGACTGATATTCCTCTTGCTGGACGGAGGTCCAGGGTCCCTGGCACAGGGCCCGGGGGCCGGGGGGCAGCAGGGAAATGGCAGCAACGTCCCTCCAGAAGGCCTGTGTGGCTTGGGTGCCGTTTGCATTTCCGCCCTGCACTTAGGTGGTGCCTGCTGGGGCCGCAAGTGCGGAGCTGCCCAGGGGGACCGTGGGGCGGGGTGCCCTCCCCAGCACCACCTTCTTGTCAAACACCGCTGTGCTTTGCAGGCCGGGCATGAGCACAGGAGCGGCCGGAATCAGAGAAGCCAGAGGGCGGTCCGCAGCCAGCCTTGCCCTCCAGGGAGCCCAGGGCAAGGGTGCACTGAAAGAGATCACCTGGGGGCCCGCAGTGGAGGGGGGGGGTGACACGTTCTGCTTGGGGAGAAGGTGAGATCACCTCCAGGGAGCTGCCTGGAAAGGGCCGTGAGTGGGGTTTGAGTGGGGAGGGGCGGGTCTCGGGCACGGAGGGCCACGGTGCAGTCAACCAGGGGCCTGTCTTCCTGGGCCCCCGCAGCCCGACTTCCTTAGATCACAAGTGTCTCATCTGGCCTTTTTCTCCTCAATTCCCTGTCTGCCTGCGTCCATCTGCTTTCTTCTATGTGATCCCCTCCCTCACTTCGCAGCCTAAACCCCGGGCCGCCCCTCCTTGTAAAGATGCCCACACCCCTCTAGCTTGGGTACACTGTGGCATGGGGCCATGACTGCCCCGCCCAGATGGCTCACCCCTACCCCTGTGCCTCCAGAGGCGGCGGGCTGTCCTGAGACCTCCCCCCCACCAACCCGGTGTCCCCACGTACCTCCGCGACCCTGGGGAGCACACCCTTGTCAATCATAGGGCCCGGCCTCTCCGAATTTGTTAGAACTGTGACTTTGCCCCCTTTTATTTTTTTATTTTTTTTATTATTATTATTTTTTTTAATTTAATTTTGGGACAGAGAGAGAGCATGAACGGGGAGGGGCAGAGAGAGAGGGAGACACAGAATCGGAAACAGGCTCCAGGCTCCGAGCCATCAGCCCAGAGCCCGACGCGGGGCTCGAACCCACGGACCGCGAGATCGTGACCTGGCTGAAGTCGGACGCTTAACCGACTGCGCCACCCAGGCGCCCCATGCCCCCTTTTAAATTGATTACTTAGTGCAGAAAAGTCTATGCGTGGGGCTGAGCCCCTGATGATGTACCAAGTGAACGAAACAGGCCCCGAGCAAACATGCCTCGGGAACGAACCCCAGGCACACAGGCAGCGCACCCAGATACACACAGAACCAGCAAGCACCTGAGACGTGCGCACGGGCCATCTGTGCCCCACGCCTACACGGGTCGCACACGTTTCACACGCGTGAAACTCACATCCGTCAACACGTGCGGTCACGCGGCACATGGCATCGAACACTTGGCAGCGCAGCGCTCCTTCCTTGGGCATGCGCATCCTCGGAACCCCCAGGACGCGCCCGTACCGCCCACCCCCCCTCCCCGCCCCACCGCCGCTCACGGGCACCCGGCAGGGACCGCTGTCCCGGCCGCGCATCCGGGGACCCCCGGGCTTGACACCGGCTGGCGGATGGGCGTTCACTTGGTGACAGTTTCTGAGTCTTCTCCCTTTGTATTTTCCTCCATCAAACCACAGTTTGGATGCAATTCGATAAAAGTCTCCTGGACAACAACAAGTGACTGCAAGATGCAGCCCAGAGGCCGCGGCAGCTGCGGGCGTAGTGGGTGCAGTGGGGGGGGGATGGGCCGGCGGGAGGCGGGGGAGGGGACGGTCCAGAGGGGGAGCAGGCGGGGCCCGTCGCCCACGGCCCATCTGGCCTCCAGGCATCCCGGCACCTGCCACAGCCTGCTGGGCAGAATCTGCCAAGCTTCGGTCCATTTTGCATCCACTATGGGAGTGAGACACCGCGGCAGTGGGGGTCCTGCTTGCTGGGGCCCTATAGCGCCCCCTGATGGCGGCTGGTTGTGCAGGGAGCGCCGTGGGAGGCCCCCGGGTGCCCCTTCGGGGCAGAGGCTCCAATACACTTTCCGTACCTGGCGCCGAATGTCCAAGGTGGAGGAGGGCGGTCTGTGTGTCGCGCGACAGAGGCTGGAGAGGTTAGATGGCCTGCGCCGAGCCCCTCTGCTGATCGGGGAGGGCAACGCGGGGACCTCACCTTCCCGCGGCCCGGCCCTGAGCCGCCGGCAAACCCCCTGGGGAACTGGGCTCACGGAGGGGACACAGCGCGTGTGAGAGGGTCCCCCCCGGCCTGGTCGAGGAGCTGCCCCCCACCACGTTGCGCTGCCCTTCCTGCCCTTCCCCTGGCCCGAGTTTCCTGAAATATTGGAAAATGAAGCCAAGCGGCGCTCTCCCCCAGATGTTCTGGGGGTCGTCACTGTGCCAGGAGGGCGCATCCTGCGGGCTTCAGAGAGAGCACCATCATTGTATACTTTGGCTCTTTGCCTTGAAAAGTCCTCCTCCCCGCAAAGAAATCGCCATCCTCTGGTGATTGTTTGGGACACGGGCCAGAGGAGCAGCAGGGTCCCGGGGAGCTTGAGGAAACCCCTTCAGGGCAGAGCTGTCCCCTGAGGCATCCACCCCGGGACTGGTGAGGACCTCTCCTTCCAGTCCTGTTTCTGGAAATAAGCAGGAAAGTCCCTTACTCAGCCTGCACTCAGATCCAGTTAAAATGACCAAGCATCTGCTGTATGCCAGAACTTTCCTCTCTGTCTCATGATTTGTTGTTTCCTCTCCCTGGACCTTCACCCGACTCCCTACTCAACTGCCTGCTTTTCGGAGACGCCCTCCCTGACTGCTCCAGCTAAAATAGCCTGCGTCTCACGCCATCACTTTCCATCCCGGTGCTTAGCGCTCCTGAACTTGTACGTCTGCTCGCTTGTTTCCGGTCTGTCCCCCCTCACTGGGCAGGGGGCAGGGGGTTTCTCTGTCTTGGTCTTTGCCATAGTCTGTGCCAGGAATGGAGACTGGTGCCCCAGAAAACTGGAAAGAATATATGAGTTTTATACAATTGTTTTCAAATGCCTTTTTGTTAATGTTTTATGCGTATCTCTCTGTATATATAAGTGTATGTATAAATAACTATGTATACACAATAATATAATATGTGAACTATAGAATAGAATATATATAATGCACTGAGGTAAAGTGACATGAGAGATATATGCACATATCTCCCACTATATAGTGTGTATATGCATGTGTATATGTGTGTGTGTGTGTGCATATATATATATATATATATATATGGTAAAACCTTGGACTGCAAGTAACTTGTTCTGTGAGTATTCCATAAGGTGAGCAAACATTTCTAATAAATTTTAACTTTATAAACCAGCAATGTCTTGCAATACAAGTAGTACGTGATGCCCAACGTCACATGACCACAACTGAGCCAATGGTTCTCTCTCTCTGTCTGTCTCTCTCCCTCTCTCTCTGTCTCTCTGTCTCTCACCGCAGGATTGTGGGTGATCGTCTCCCATGCTCAAATGCTCAGTCTCAGGCCATGGTGTTTGGCAGAAATCAGAGATTTTTCAGGATGTTGGAAAGTTCCCACAACTGGGACTCGTGTATTTTTTGTCGCTTCTAAGCACCTAAGGACAGTCCTTTGCTTTTCCATACAAGAGTGAGCTTAGGAATGCTTTGCTTCATTCTGGGTCATTGGCTAGGTTCCTTGTTAAAGTTGCACGAAAAGAAAAAGATTCCATTGAACCAACAAACAGCCGTGATTCCATCAGTGATATTGAAAGTCGTCCTACACAATAACCCTCCTCTCTCTTGTCTCCCTCACACCAGCCACGAAGCTTTTCAAAGGGAAGTACAGGTTAATTTATTTTTTTCTTTATATTTTGCATTTTCCTTATTTTGTTATATTATATCACAGTATTGTAATCATTCTTATATGAATATTTTTGCGTTGCGGAATGAATCATCTGAGTTTCCGTGATTTCTTATGGGGAAGTCCGGTTTGATATACAAGTGCTTTGGATTACAAGCATGTTTCCAGAACGAATTATGCTCGCAAACCAAAGTTTTACTGCATACATATATATACACACAATACATATTTTAAAAAAGAAAGAAGCTGGGTGGGGAGAGTGGAAATTTGTATTTAATCCTAGACACCAGTCTGTGGTGTATTACCCCATTTAAAAATTTTTTTTTAAATGTTTTTATTGATTTTTGAGACAGAGAGACAGAGCATGAACAGGGGAGGGTCAGAGACAGAGGGAGACACAGAATCTGAAACAGGCTCCAGGCTCTGAGCTGTCAGCACAGAGCCCGACGCGGGGCTTGAACTCACGGACCGCGAGATCATGACCTGAGCCAAAGTAGGACGCTTAACCGACTGAGCCACCCAGGTGCCCCTGTATCACCCCATTTTTTTTTATTTTTTTATTTATTTTTTTTTTTTTTTAATTTTTTTTTTTTCACCGTTTATTTATTTTTGGGACAGAGAGAGACAGAGCATGAACGGGGGAGGGGCAGAGAGAGAGGGAGACACAGAATCGGAAACAGGCTCCAGGCTCCGAGCCATCAGCCCAGAGCCTGACGCGGGGCTCGAACTCACGGACCGTGAGATCGTGACCTGGCTGAAGTCGGACGCTTAACCGACTGCGCCACCCAGGCGCCCCTCACCCCATTTTAAGATGAGGCATTTGAAGCCCACAGAAGGTGTAATGCCCATAAGCCGGGAGTCAGGATTCGAGCTCATGCCCCCCCTGACTCCTAGCCCAGGGCCTGAGAGGCAGTGGGAACCTTCGGTTCCTGGTCCTGCTTTGCAGCCTGGCATGGCAGGAGTTGTCTGACCAGAGGACTGCACTGAGGGACCGCGCAGAAGGTAGGACCTCTCCCCAGGGGATGAGGGATGTCTCCCAGAGACAGGCCCAGGTTTGTGGCGTCCCTCCGTAGGAAAAGAATCAAATACAGGAAAGAGCCCTCTGCTCCCAGAACGGAGAGAGACCCTGCACCTGCTCCAAGCACACCAGCCCAGGACGTGGCGGGCCTCACTTCAGTAACGCCTTTGTTCTTCCAGGAAATAGTGGAAAACCCAGAATTCATCCTTGGAGGGGCCACCAGGACAGATATCTGCCAGGGGGAGCTTGGTAAGTGGGGGAGATGGGGCATGGAGAGAGGGGGGTTGGACAGAGCACCCGTAGGGGCCAGTAGGAGAGGGCCTCTGAGCTGCTTCCGTGACAAGGGCAGCATGGGACCCTGGAAACCCAAGGGGCACAGGGTTTGGGGGAACAGCACTGCTGCCCCCTGCTGCTTCCTCCTCTCCTCCCTCCCAGTCTGCCAGTCTGTGCCCCCAGATGGAACCCAGCAGACTCTGGGCGACTTGTACTCTTGTTCCCTGGGGGTGGATGTGCCTACGGTGTGGGGCTCGCGATCCAGGAGTTTACAGAGAACAGAGATGCCTGGTGACGCCGGTCTGGCTCCCGGCCCCATGACACAGCTAATGCATTAACTCGTCACCATGTCAGCCTCCCAGTGACCCTTCCAATTTTATAAATGAGAACCCGACGCTGAGGGAGGCTAAGTAACGTGAGTCACAGGAGCGATAGCTGGGCGGTCGGGATCTGAACTTGCTCTTAACCATTATGCCGCCCAGGGGCTCAGACTTTGGGGCACCCCCCCCACCCCCGAGCTTCACAATCTCCTTCCTACAATTGATCCGAGAGTACCCCCAAGTCAGTTACGTTGGATCTTGCATTTCAGGATTTAGTCCAACATTGGACTGGGTTTACCTTTATTCTATTTATGAAAAAAAAAAAAAGACCTTCTAAAAAAAAAAAAGAAAGAAAAACCAGTGGAGCTGTAAGCTTATGAGGCCCGGATTCATAGCTGACCATGCTCAATGACCCAGCTACCCAAACATTGAACCCAGAGTCACAAACCTAGAGGGATGATAGTTGGTAGATAGATAGACGATAGATAGATAGATAGATAGATAGAAGATACATAGATTATGATGATGATGATAGATGACAGATAGATAGATGATAGAAGATACATAGATGATGATAGATAGATAGATACATAGATACATAGAAGATACATAGATAGATGATAGATAGATAGATAGATAGATAGATAGATACATACATACATACATACATAGATACATAGAAGATACATAGATAGATGATAGGTAGATAGATAGAAGATACATAGATGATAGATAGATAGATAGATAGATAGATAGATGATACATAGATGATAGATAGAAGATACACAGATAGATGATAGATAGAAAAATAGATATATAGATACATAGAAGATACATAGATGATAGATAGATGATAGATAGATAGAAGATACACAGATAGATGATAGATACATACATACATACATACATACATAGAAGATACATAGATGATAGATAGATACATAGATAGATACATAGAAGATACATAGATAGATGATAGATAAGATACATAGATGATGATGATGAAGATAGATAGAAGATACATAGATAGATGGTAGATAGATACATAAAAGATACATAGATGATAGATAGATACATAGATACATAGATGATAGATACAAAGAGAGATACAATGATACAACATGAGTCCACTTACCCATGGATTTTTTTTGTATAAATATAGTATTGTACTGCCAATGGATTTTCTCTTCCTCATGATTTCTTACTAACATTTTCTTTTCTCTACCTTACTTAAAATTTTTTTTAAATGTTTACACTTAACATTACAGAGAGACAGAGCATGAGCTGGGGAGAGGCAGAAAGAGAGAGGGAGACACAGAATCCGAAGCAGGCTCCAGGCTCTGAGCTGTCATTACGGAGCCTGATGTGGGGCTCGAACCCACGACCCTGAGCTGAAGTCGGGCGCATAAGCGACCGAGCCACCCAGGCACCCCTCCAGCTTACTTTATTGTAGGCGTGCCTTACAGGATACATATAACATCCAAAATATGTGTTAATCGACTTATCACTAAGGCCTTCAGTCAACAGTAGGCTACCGGTTGTTAATTTTAGGGGGAGCCAGAAGTTATACATGGATTCCCAGTTGTGCCAGGGATCAGTGCCCCTTACCCCCATGTCGTTCAAAGGTCAACTGTACATAGATGATAGAATTAGACAGCCTAGCTAGAACTTTGACCTTCCGAAACTATTTACATTCAGATTGGTCTTCATTTATTGAGGGTAAGCCTTCTCCGGGAGACTCTGTCTGTCCCTTCCTCATCTTCTCTCTCATCTCACCCCCAAACTCTTCCTCTATCTCCCTTCACTGCCCCCTCGCTTAGAAAGTCATCGTACAGGCTTCTTTGTGTTTCAAAGTTTTGGTTTGTCACAGGAGTGCAAACACCCATTTGGAATTACAACTGCATATTTAACCTTAGCTGGTGTTGATTGTAACTATTATTTTGTTTTCTTTATTTTTTTAGTGTTTATATTTTTGAGAGAGAGAGAGAGAGAGAGAATGAGGGGGGAGAGGCAGAGAGAGAGAGAGACACAGAATCCAAAGCAGGCTCCAGGCTCTGAGCCATCAGCACAGACCCCGACGCAGGGCTCGAACTCACAGACCGCGAGATCATGACCTGAGCTGAAGTCGGATGCTTAACCGAGCCACCCAGGTGCCCCTGTAACTAGTACTTTATAACAATTTTATTATTTCCAAATACTGTGCACATGTGTGCACAACGAGGGCTAACAATAAAATGAACAGCTGTGAGTCTGCCACCCAAAATAAAAGCTAGAACATCACCATCAGGATGGCGGCCCCCTGCCTGCTAGTGTCTGTTCATCCGGCCGCCCAACAAACTGACCTTGAGAGGGTACCCTTATTCTGGGCAAAGCGCTGGGATAAGCAATACCCTGCATCCGTACAGGCCCAGCAGAGATAAAGCAATATTGCTGTGCTCTTGAGTCTTCCCCTTTGGTTTAAGTTGTGTGAATAGCACCGGCTTCTGAATCTCCTCCTTCAAACGCTCAGGGCATTCCTGGCTGAAGAGACACGATCTGCCACACTCTCAGGAAAAGAAAGGCATTTTCCTGCACCAGGCAAAGCCGTAAGTTGGAGAAGAGTGGGGAGGAGGTCAGCCCCACAGCAGGGGCCCCTCCGTCAGCCCCCAGAGCTGAAAGCAGGGACCGCCTCCCGGGAGGCACTCAGTGAACCTTGCTGAACAAATGATCCTGTGTCCTTTCTCATTACCATCTCCCCAAGGCCGGACCCCAGGCTGCCAAAGAATGGCTGAGGCATTCGAAACCTGTGGCATGTGCCCCCTGGGGGACACCCTAGGGAAAGCCAGAAGCAGAGCGACTCTGGGAGTCCTTTCCCTGATGCTAGGCCTTCTGTGAGTCTCTCCTGCCTGTGCACAACAATCAGAAAGGGGTCATGGGGTATATGGTCTTTTCCAGAAATGTGAGCCCTGGGGAAGCCCGGCTGAGGGCGACGGGGTCTTGAATTCCAACGACGGTGGTGGTATCTATGGCAAACAGATCTGGGAGAAAACAGAGGGGTTCCCGTTGGTTAAATGGATACTTCCAAATATCTGCTCACCCCTAGTTCCCAAGCAGCAATGAAGAGAGGGGCTCATTCCATTCTCAACGCGGGCAAGTGGCTGCATCCGTCTGGTACAGCACAGATCAGTACTCAACGCGGGCGGTCTGAGATCTGACTGCACCTTGCAATTGTCCTCTAGATGTGTGTTATCATGAAGACATCGCTGCAGAAATCCGTAGATCAGTCAGCAAATCTTGACAATGAAAAATAATTGGAGGCCCGCCTGGGTGGCTCAGCCGGCTGAGCGTCCGACTTCGGCCCAGGTCGTGATCTCGCGGCTCGTGAGTTCGAGCCCCGCGTCGGGCTCTGGGCTGACAGCTCAGAGTCTGGAGCCTGCTTCGGATTCCATGTCTCCCTCTCGCTCTGTCCCTAACCCACTCGCATTCTGTCTCTGTCTCTCTCATAAATAAACATTAAAAAAAAATTTAAAAATAATAATTGGAGCTACTGTGATCTCTAACTACACGGAGTCTGGGCTGTGGGGAGGCCTCGGTGCCGGAAATATACTCCCCAGGCACTTGCAAGGGCTATATCTGAGGGCCCCCCAATTTCCTGGGCTGCGCTTATGAATTGCCTATTTACCCAGCGCATGCTGACACGGACATATGGAGGCTTCGCCCTCTGGAGGGGAAGTCTCTGGAACCGCACAGAGCTGATGCATAATGGAGCATATGTCTGAAACCCAAGTGAGCGTATCCTATAACGCTGGCCAGCCGACAACAGCTGTGCGTGATAAACCGGGCAAGGGAAGAGCCAGGAAGGGAGGCAGAAGGTGGCCGGGGTGGGGGGGTGGGGAGCAGAGGTCTTTGGTGGTATTCCGTCCGTTTCCTTAAACGCGGAAAAGACGCGGCCACATCTGGAACGCCCCCACTTCTCCTTCTGGCGTATAGAGTTTCCCAATTTACTGTGAACTGGGCGATGAAAACTGTGATTTATGGCCTTCATTTCGCAGGCGACTGCTGGCTATTAGCTGCCATCGCCTCCCTGACGCTGAATGAAAAAGCTCTGGTTCGAGTCGTCCCCCAGGACCAAAGCTTTGGACCCGGTTATGCTGGGATATTCCACTTCCAGGTAAGAGGGGGCCTTGGCCGGTAGACTAGGTCTTTGGGGTCCAACGTGATGCCACCCGCCTCTTCAGCTGCTTGGTAATCCCGGGAGGAATGCGCCCCCATCTGTGGGAAAGCCGCACCCCAAACTGGGCTTTGTCAAGGGCTAACGTCTAAACGCATTCGAAGGACCGCGTTCGGAATATATCCAGTAGAACTTTGGCAAGTCTGCAGGCCCACGCTACGGGTTTTCGTCTTTGGAATATCTTGTGCGTTCAGCATAAATGGCCTAAAACCCTTATACCTCTCAGGGAATGGATTATTTCTCATATTTTTCTCAAACCGAGAGATTCTCCTTATTGAAGAAGCACAGATTTGGAGACGTGTGTGAGGGTAAGAAATAGAAACAGAGAGAAGCACTGAGACGTCACCTGCTGGGGTCCCGGCAGGACACGCGTCGCCCCTGTGGGACCCGCGCAGAGCCTCACGTGGGCATGGCCTGCCTGGGAATCGGTTTGCAGTTTTCTTTCCACCCTGTTCCCTCTCCTCTCCCCACCTCTCCCTGTAGGCCCTGTGCAGAGCTGCCCACCCACGAATGCCCGCCCATCCCTGTGCCTATGTGGGTGACCTCAGGCAGATTTCCTAGGGACCCCGGCCTTCACAAGCTGTCTGGAGAAACAAGGACTGATATTGAGCTCGTGGGGTGTTCACAGAACTAAAAGGATCCGATGAAGGGGGCAGCACGGGGCAGGCACGCATTTCTGTCCTGACATGCCTGGGCCAGCCCCGTCCCCTCCATCCCCAAGGCCGGCAATCTGAGTTCTGACATGGATGCACTCACACACGTGTGCATGCATGCACACGAATGCACGCGTACACGTATGTGAACATATGCGCTCACACACGTAGCTGGACTCACTTATGGGTACGTGTGTGAACACACAAGAACGTGTGCGTGTGTACATACGGGTGCACGCACACTCACCTGGTGTCGGCACACCTGGCACGAGTGTGCCCCACCACAGCCTCTCTCTGCGTGTGAATGGCCAAAAGAGATCACTTATAGAGTTTCCGCCCCCGGGCAAAGAGGCAACTCAAGAGGCAGGGATATCCAAGATAACCTGCGATTGGTGGAGAGAGGGACATGGAGAAGCGAGCTGCGCAGGAGCGGAGCAAACCCCACATGACCCCCTTCGCTTGGGAGAGAGGAGCTAACTCGGCCCACCCTACAGGGTCCACGTGTGACCCTGGCTCTGATGGGTCGACACTGGGTCTCCAATCTGCTGCCAGCGGTGGGGTGGGATGCTTGGTGGACAAAGTCCAGGGGACCCATCATGGAACCCACGTGTGAGTTTCCTCAAGACCCTAAGCGAGGTTTGGTCTGAGGGAGGAAGTGCCAAGGGAGCCCAGGGTGGGAGAAAGAGCCAAGCCTTTACAGATGGGGCTGGACCTCCCCTGTGCCTCACCCCCATGGTTTCCATCTCCATCCGGCCAACAGTTCTGGCAGCACAGTGAATGGCTGGATGTGGTCATCGATGACCGACTGCCCACCTTCAGGGACCGCCTGATCTTCCTCCACTCGGCCGACCACAGAGAGTTCTGGAGTGCCCTGCTGGAAAAAGCCTACGCCAAGTGAGTGCCCCCTGCAGGGCCAGGCCAAGGGCCAGGCAGGTCCAAGAAGTGGTCTCTGTCCCCAGAGCCTTTTCAGAGAGCTTCAATGACCAGGGACACAGAGTTCACAGGTGTGGCCCCATGTGGCCAACCCTCTTGGGGCTCGGTCAGGCTCGGAGGTGGAAAAGGAAAGTGTGGATAGTTTTCCTGTCATGGCTTAGCTGTGCCCATCCTTGGGCAGAGTGGTGACACACGTCCCTCTTCTCTCCCTGTGTCACGAATCTGGCCTTCCAAAGAGCTGAGAGGGGAGGTGGAAGAAATTCTGGACGTGTTGACGGATCTTGGCTCTCCCGACTTCTCATTGAGCGCTGTTATAGCTCAAACATCTGGGCTGTGGTAAAATTGACCATTTTAATCCTTTTTCAGTATACAGTGCAGTGGCATTCAGTGCATTCATATTATTGTGCAACCGTCACCTCCAGGGGCCACAGCCTGTGCTTTCCAGGGCTGGGTGGGCATAGCTTCCTTCTCGGTGAGCCCAGCACAGGGAAATCCTCCCCCGGCAGCCCTGGAAAAGGCTTTGGGTCAAGAATTCCAGCTGGTAGGAGTCAGTGGAATATGAAAGGTATTCACTCAAAGAGTAAAGAATAAGTTTCCTAAAAAAGAAAATCTGTGTTTAGTTTTTGGTCATTAGAAGAGGCCCAAGATGATTGGGATACACCTCACCAGAAAACATGGACAGAGGGCAAATAAACACATGGAAAGATGCTCAACATCATTTTTCACTGGGAAATTGTAAATTACAAACAATAGCGAAATACAGCATCAATTTCTGACAAAGATGTGGGCAACAGGAACTCTCATTCATTGGTGGGAGGAGCCAATGAATGGCCATGGGGGGAGCCATAGTGGCCCAAATGGGTCATCCATTTTGGAAGACAAGTTGCCAGTTTCTTACAAAACTAAACATACTCTTACCTAATGAATCATCAGTCACATTTCTTGGTAGATGAGTTGGGTAAAAAGTCATTTCTACCCAAATGACTTGGATACAAACTTAGGCCCACACAAAAACCTGAACACAAATGTTTTTAGCCCCATTATTCGCAATTGTCAAAGACTGGAAGCAGCCAAGGTGTCCTTCAAGATGAATGGGTAAATAAATGTGGTACTTTCAGGCAATGAAGCATTATTTAGTGATTAAAAAAAAATGAGCTATCAAGCCATGAAAAGAAATGGATGAATCTTAAACGCATATTGCAGAGTGAAAGAAGCCAATCTGAACACACGACATATTGTATGATTCCAACTGTATGACATTCTGGAAAAGGCAAAACTATGGAGACAATAAAAAGATCAGTGGTTGCCAGGAGTTCAGGGGGAGGGACAGAGAGGAGTAGGGATGAATATGTGGAACACAAAGGATCTTTTTTTAGGGTGGCGAGACTATTCTGTAGGATACTGTAATAGTAAATACATGATGCCATTCATTTACCAAACCCATAACCCTTTACGGCACAAACAATGAAGCTTAATACAAGAAGATTTAAAAATCATCGAGAAGGATGAAGAATCCCAGGATGAAATGCAGGCTATGCATTTCATTTAACTATATCACAAATTTATGAGACAAACTCACTGGAGGGTAGGAGAAAAGGGAGCTAACCTGAGTCACGGTGGAGATGAGTGGGGTCTGTAAGATTAACGGCAAGAGGAATTGTACACGAGCATTCTACTCGGGCTGATAAAGTTGTTTCTCATAGGGACACAGGACAACATTCTGATACCATTATACATATATAATTGTGTGTGTGTGTGTGTGTGTGTGTGTATGATATATGTGCTATATATGTGTGTATATATATATAATACATATATCATGCATATATACATGTATCATATATATGTTTTGTAATATATATGTTTCATATATAATATATGATACATGTATATAATTGTGAATTGAACAATTAAGGCAGGTGGTCGAGCTAGGTTCCTCACAGTTAGAGAGGAGGTTACAAAGAAGCAAGGGGAGGAGGCTGGAATAATGCATGTTGTCATGGGTTAGGGCTGGCGACTCAGGCTGAACTCACGTCTTGTTTAAAAGAGATGGTTCCATAAAGATATATGTATATATACAGGGTCAGTGTATATACATTATTTCCCCACTTTGTCAGCAGAGATGGCCTAGAAAGAATGGCAGCCCCACAGCAATAAGCACTCCTACTTCTCGGGTCTTGGTCTCTAAATACCATTTTCCAATGAAAGGAACCAAGGCTCCGTGGAGATAAGGCTGATTGTAGGACAGGGGTGGGAAATTCATAAGATGTGCCTACAGCATCTTGCAGTAGTAAGGAGTGAGAACATGTTTTAGATACACACGCGCACACACACACACACACACACACACACACACTGATGGGGTTATGTCAAAGGGACCCAGGAGCCAGCTGGAGAAGCTGAAAATAGCCAAACCTAGAACACTGTGAGCAACAAAATAAGTAAAGTTGTATTGGATTATAAGCCAGAGTACGAAGCAAATACCCATGAGTCCATTCTGATATAAACAAATGACTGAATACATAAATTGGAGAAAAGAATAAATCTACCCTGTAGAAGAATTGCAAGTCATGTAAGGTTGAGCAAAACTCCCTGCTCCTTAGCTGCACGTAATGACATCCTTCCAAAGGGGACGGCGTGGACAGGGGGAGAGAGAGTAACTATCTAGTGGAGAAACCTAACAGGCACGACCTCACCCAGGTGGTCAAGGCACCATGGGCAGCGATAAGTCATGGTGACACTATGGACCCTGGATGTGACATGATGAGAAGGACACCTTACTTCTGTGGTCTCCCTCCCCCAAACCCATAACCCCGGTCTAACCAATAGATAAACAACAGACAGATCCTAATTGAGAGAGATTCTACAAAACACCCGACAGTATTCCTCATAATTGTCAAGGTCATAGAAAGCAGGGAAAGTCCGAAACACTGTCACAGCCAAGGAGACATGAGGACAAAGTGTGATGTGATGTCTTGGATGGGATATCCTGTTCTTGGAACAGAAGAAGCATATTAGGTAAAAACTAAAGACATAAGAAGAAAGTAAGGACCTTAATAATAACAATGTATGGGTTCAGTCACCGGGAACAAGCAACGTAAGACGTTAACACTAGGGGAAATTGGGTGGGGGTAGATGGGAACTTTCTGTACTATGTACAATTTTTTCTTTAAATCTGAAACTGTTCTAAATGGGAAAGTTTGTTTTAAAATTCAAGCAGGATGCCTATATGTGTGTGTATGTGTGTGTGTGCACGTATATTAATTATATTATATTAACTTATATTAATATAATGTATTATATTAATATTAATAAAAATACAACTAATATTAATAGAAATTAATATAATAATATTAATATAATTTTATATATAATATATAAGCAGGCATAGGGCTTTACCTTATATGAATTTATATTAATAAGACCTATATTAATAAAAAATACAACTATGAGAAAAAAGGTTGGGATTATGCAAGACCAGAAAGGAAGAAAAAGATCTTCAACTTTGTCTCAGGTCTACATATAGCTGACACCTTCATGGTCAAGCCCTGTTGTGTGTAAGATGAGAGAGAAGGAGGGAGGGAGAGAGGGGAGGAGAGAGAGAGAGAGAGAGAGAGAGAGACTCATTTAAACCTCACAGCAGTCCCGGGAGGGAGCATACACCACCCATCACCCCCATTTTGCAAATGAGGAAACTGAAGCATTGGGTAAGGGAGGTGTCCCCAGAGCGCTCAGCTTGTACATTGTGGATCCAGCCCTTGAACCCACAGCCGGTCAGGGACCAGAGTCCACGCCCTTTACCACCACAGCCAACTGCCTGTCTCACAGAAAGCCTGGATCCTTGGAGCTCCAGGTAAAGCCCTGTGCCTGCTTCCCATCTTCCTTCGGCACCACCCAGCCAGGGCAAGGCCCCGAACGACGGGCCCTACAAGTTAGAAAATCTTTGGCCAAGGGGCGCCACCTGGTGGTCTTCCTGGTTCCCTGCAACGGTGTCCGTGCTTCCTTGCCGCCCTTACAGGCTGAGCGGTAGCTATGAGGCTCTGAAGGGAGGCAGCGCCATCGAGGCCATGGAAGACTTCACCGGGGGTGTAGCAGAGACCTTTGCAACTAAAGAGGCTCCACAGAACTTCTATGAGATTCTAGAGAAGGCTTTGAAGAGGGGCTCTCTCGTGGGCTGCTCCATTGATGTAAGTCGTTCATTGGCTTGTTCACGTGCCCCCCGCTGTCCTGGGGCTGGGGATCTGGGCCAGCTGCCCTGGTCCCGTGTGAGGAAGAACATAACTTTCAGGCAGTGGGAGGGTGGTGTCAATGTTTATTTATTTTCATTAAAACAGAGGTTTTAATTTCATGTTTTCCAAATCACAAAGTTGGGGTGTACTTACTGTAGCCAGTGGGACAATCGTGCGATCTATAAAGGCAAATCCCTATCTCCCTCCCCAAGTCCCAGCCCTGTGACACCGGGTGTGTGCCCTTCACGCCCCGCTCTTCTTCGTACACACAGGCATGCACATACATACACAACCACAGCAGAAGTTTAGTTTGGTTTTACTAAATGGAATCTTATTTTATACTTGCCTGAATTTGTTTTCTTTTTTTTGCTTCGTATATCATTAAAAAATTCGTATCTGTAGAGAGGACTCTGACAGTATTTCTCCAATGTCTTCATGTGTGCAAACACACACGCATATAATTTTATCCCAGCTAGTTGTTAGAGTCCTGTTCAAGCTTTCTGGCTCCTCTTGGGTCGACCTTGGGCATGTATTCTTTGCTACTAAATTATCCATTTCGTCTTCGCTTTCAGGCGTGTGACATAGGGTTGTCTACTGTTAAATGCCGGCCATCCTCTCTTGGGTGTATGGGATCTTACTTCTATCTTGTGCCGTGCTGCATGATGGGGGCGGTCAAGTTGCTCTGTTTGGGGGCAAAAAGTGAACTTGTCGCGGGATTCAGGGTCTCCTCATCCTGGTGCGAGGCTATGCTTCAGGCACGTGGCTCGAAGGGGCCAGCCCCAGCCTGGAGCTCGGTCTGGGCAGGGAGGGAAGGGTTAAGGTCCCCAATGGGTCCAACGGTGCTCTTTTCATGTTCCAGATCCGAAATGCTACAGAGTCTGAAGCCCGGACACCTTTTGGTCTCATTAAGGGCCATGCCTACAGTGTGACAGGAATTGACCAGGTAGGCGATGTGAACCCCTGTGGACAGGGTATAGGAATAGCCTCGGTCATGCTAGTCCCTTGTACTTATTTAGTGCGTCACATTATATATATTTTTTCTTTTTAACATGGTTCCTCAGACACTTAGGCAAAACGTTTTGGAGGATGCATGCCCAGAGGTGGGATTGCAGGATCTGAGGCATGTACTCAATTGCCTAAATAGGGCCAGATTACTCTCCAGAATGGTCGCAACACGCTACGATTCCACCAGTACACGTGTCAAATTGTCCCCTCCTCAAATTTCTGCCAACAGCCGGTCTTTGCATTTTGCCAAACAAACAGGTATGAGGTGATCTTGCATCATTGTTTTAATTTGTATGTATCCGACTGCCAATGACTTCAAGGGTTTTAAATTTTATTTTATTTTTTCTGTTTTTAATTTAAATTTTAGTTAACATACCGTGCAATATTGGTTTCAGGAGTAGAATGCGGTGATTCCTCACTTACATACAACACCCAGTGCTCATCGCAAATGCCCTCCTTAATATCCCTCACCCATCTGGCCCATCCACTCCCTCCCTCCCTCCATCGACCCTCGGCTTGTTCTCTGTCGTTAAGAGTATGATCTCGTGGGGCGCCTGGGTGGCGCAGTCGGTTGGGCGTCCGACTTCAGCCAGGTCACGATCTCGCGGTCCGTGAGTTCGAGCCCCGCGTCGGGCTCTGGGCTGATGGCTCAGAGCCTGGAGCCTGTTTCCGATTCTGTGTCTCCCTCTCTCTCTCTCTGACCCTCCCCCGTTCATGCTCTGTCTCTCTGTCCCAAAAATAAATAAACGTTGAAAAAAAAAAAATTAAAAAAAAAAAAAAAAGAGTATGATCTCGTTAAGAGTACCCCTCCCATATTTTCATGTTTTGTTTCTTAAATTCCACATATGAGCGAACTCATATAGTATTTGTCTTTCCCCGAGTGACCTATTTCACTTAGTATAATACACTCTAGCTCCGTCCACATCGTTGCACGTGACAAGATTTCCTTCTTTTTGATGACTGAATAATATTGCATTATACATATCACATCTTCTTTATCCATTCATCAGCCGATGGGCATTTGGCCTCTCTCCATAGTTTGGCTATTGTTGATAGTGCTGCTATAAACATTGGGGTGCATTGGGGTGCATGTACACCTTCCAATCTGTATTTTTCTATCCTTTGGTTAAATACCTAATAGTGCAATTGCTGGGTCATATGGCAGTTCTATTTTCACTTTTTGGAGGAAGCTCCATACTGTTTCCCAGGGTGGCTGCTCTGGTTTGCTTCCCACCAACAGCGCAAGAGGGTTCCCGTTTCTCCGCCTCCTCGCCAACACCTGTTGTTTCTTGTGTGGTTAATTTTAGCCACTCTGGCAAGTGCGAGGTGACGTCTCATTGTGGTTTTGATTTGTATTTCCCTGATGATGCCTCCAGGTTGTTTTGTTTTTTTTTTTCTTTTTCGGGATGGTTTTCTTTTTCAGGGGTCTTTGTGGTTCCATGCAAATTTTAGGATCGTTTATTCTAGCGCTGCAAAAAAAATGCTGGTGGTATTTTGATAGGGATTGCATTAAATGTGTGGATTGCTTTGGGTAGTATGGACATGTGAACAATTTGTTTTTCCAATCCATGAGCATGGAATACTTTTCCATTTCTTTGTGTCCTCTTCAATTTCTTGCATAAGTCTTCTATAGTTTTCAGAGTAAAGATCTTTTGCCCCTTTAGTTGGGTTGATTCCTAGGTATCTTACTGGTTTTGGTGCAATTGCAATTGGGATTGATTCCTTGATTTCTTTTTCTGCTGCTTCATTATTGGTGTATAGAAATGCAACACATTTCTGTAGTTGATTTTATATCCTGCAACTGCTGAATTCATGTATGAGTTCTAGCGATTTTTTGGTGGAGTCTTTCAGATTTTCTATGTAGAGTATCATGCTGTCTGCAAATAATGAAAGTTTGATTTCTTCCATGCCGATTTGGATGCCTTTTATTTCTTTTTGTTGGCTGGTTGGTGTAGTTAAGACTTCCAGTACTACGTTAAATAGTAACAGTGAGAGTGGACATCCTTGTCTTGTTCCTGACCGTAGGGGAAAGGCTCTCAACTTTTCCCCATTGAGGATGATATTAGCTGTGGGTCTTTCATATGTGGCCTTTATGATGTTGAGATATGTTCCATCTATCCCTACTTTGTTGAGGGTTTTTATCAAGAATGAATGCTGTGTTTTGCAAATGCTTTTTCTGCATCTGTTGACAGGATCATATGGTTCTTATTTCTTATACTTTCTTTTATTAATGTGGTGTATCCTACTGATTGATTTGTGAATCTTGAAGCAACCCTCAGGGCATCACAGCCTAAACCACACTTCCAGATATTTTTGAGGATGTCTCATCTAAAGGATGAGAGACAGCTGGAATTCAAAAGAGCAAAATAGGAGAGAGAGGAAGAGAGAGAGAGAGAGAGAAACATGTGATTCCACCAGAGTAACAACCTTGTTTAGCTGGTGTGGGAGCCTGGGCTTTGTTTTTTCTTTTTTTTTCTTCCCTAATTCTACCAGTCTTGTACTGGTCATAGTTCTCTAGAGAAACAGAACCAATAAGATATAGATAGATGAGGGGTGCCTGGGTGGCTGAGTCGGTTAAGTGCCCAACTCTTGATCTTGGCTCAGGTCATGATCTTACAGTCTGTGCTGACAGTACAGAGCCTGCTTGGGATTCTCTCTCTCCCTCTCTCTGCCCCTCCCCAGCTCATAGTCTGTCTCTCTCCTTCTCTCTCTCTCTCTCTTAAAATATACTTTAAAAATAATTTTAAAATATAGATAGATGATAGATAGATAGATAGATAATGAGGAATTGGGTCACATGATTATGGAGTCTGAGAAGTCCTGTGATCTGCCATCTGTAAGCTGGGGATGATGTTCTGGCCCAAGTGCAAAAGACTGAGAACCAGGAGAACCAAGGGTACAAGTCCTGGTCTCAGAGCAAAAGAGGACCAAAGTCCAAGCTCAGCAGTTAGACACAGAGTGAATTCTCCCCTTCCTCCACCTTCTGTAGTTCTATTCAGACCTTCAGTTAGTTGATCAGATGAGGTCCACCCACACTAGGGAGGGCCATCTGCTTGACTCAGTCTACCTATCCTAATCTCCTCTAGAAACACCCTCACAGACACACCCAAAGTGGTGTATAACCAAATATCTGGGCACCAGTGGCCAAGTCAGGGTGACGCATAAAATTAACCTTCAAAAGTCCTATTCTCTGCAGCTATAGTCCAGGGTGGAACTGATTCCCAGGGGCTTCCAGACCCAACGGCACACCACCCTGACTTCTAGTGAGTGCTTGGTTTGGACAAGCGCTCCTGGGGGGACACGTGGGAAAGAGAAGCAAAGGGGGATGACTTGGAAGAGGAGGACAAGAAGCCAAGGGCTGTATCCTCTCAGGTTCAAGTTCAACGAAGTCCGAAGGCTTGTCTTTGCCCACTTCATGCTTCTGTTGGACAAGTCTCAAACCCGGTTTGTAGAGGACACCGGCACTTCTGGTCTCCTCCTGTTGCCACCCGTGTTTTGAGAAACCCAGTCCAGAGGAGTGGGAAGTAAGGAGTGCAGAAGGAAGCCGGTCCTTCCTCCTCACCAGGGGATACAGTTGCATTCTTTAGAATTAAAACTATTTGCAAAGTGTTCTTACCTCCTCCTTCCCACCCATAATGCCTTGCCAATCACTCACTTGGGTAGGCAGGTGGTTTTTTTCTTTTTGGCAGGTGATTTTTAATGTTACATCTTCCAAATGTTATTTTAAGAAATAGAAACCTTTCATCACATCTGTTCAGTTGTTTTTCCTTTCTCTCCACCTATAAGGGATTTACCTTCCGTGAACAATTCTCTTCATGGACATCTTAGATGATGCATCTTGGACCCTGGAGAGGTTACACTAACTTAATTTTACACGTCAAAAATTTAATTTGTGCCCAGTGCATGAGGGTAAAGAGTTTTGAGCTAAAATTTCTGGTTCACTGATGAACAAAAGTCTTTTACTTCTGCTCTCTTTCCTCCGAAATCTTTCTAAATGCACTGGCCCTCTCTCCTGGTCCAGGGCAGAGCATGAAGGCCATGACTGCATCATCCTTCTTTACTGGCCCAAGGGTTCTCCATATGGACAGCAGAAATCTTCACCTGACACCTGAAAGTGGGGGGAGATTGGATTCAGAAGGCTTGCAAGTGGTTTTTGTTTATTCATTGTTTAAATTTCCAGTGTGTGCTTGCATACTTTTCACTGATCCATGAGTAAGATGTTAAGGATGAAGAAAACTCACTCCATGAGTACTTCTGGCCACTCTTCTTTACCGCTCGCTGTGCTAGACGCTGAGGGTACACTGATAAATAAGACTTGGTCTCCACGTCTAGGGAGATTCCAGTCCAGAGAGAAAACTCGTTCATCTGAAGATTCATGCGGACTAGTTTCTTGTTATTTATAATTCTACGTTATTTCCCAGCTGCAGTGCCACCATCGTGGGTGACTGGTATAACGGTGTTGGTAACGCTAGCCATTATGTTCACTAGGAACTAGAAAATTCCAAGGGCCAGTGAAGAATTGATGAGTTTCGGGGCGCCTGGGTGGCTCAGTCACCAGAGCAGCAGACTCGGACTCAGGTCATGATCTCGCGGTTGACGAGTTGCAGCCCCGCACCGGGGTCTGTACTGACAGCTTTGGATTCTGTCTCCCTCTCTCTCTGCCCCTCCCCCTCTCATGCTCTGTCTCTCTCTGTCTCAAAAATAAATATAAACATTTAAAAATTAAAAAAAAAGGGGCGCCTGGGTGGCGCAGTCGGTTAAGCGGCCGACTTCAGCCAGGTCACGATCTCGCGGTCCGTGAGTTCGAGCCCCGCGTCAGGCTCTGGGCTGATGGCTCAGAGCCTGGAGCCTGTTTCCGATTCTGTGTCTCCCTCTCTCTCTGCCCCTCCCCCGTTCATGCTCTGTCTCTCTCTGTCCCAAAAATAAATAAACGTTGAAAAAAAAATTAAAAAAAAAAAAAAAAGAATTGATGAGTTTGGACATGGCTTTAGCATGTCACAGTCAAGAGGCTTTCGGTAAATCCAGCCCGGGCTGGAGGTGAAGCACTCTGAGGTTCACACGTGAATATATAATCTCCCTGGTGTTTTTCCTCTCCAGGTAAACTTCCAAGGCCGGAACGTGGAGCTCATCAGAGTCCGGAACCCTTGGGGCCAGGTTGAGTGGAACGGGTCCTGGAGTGACAGGTCAGTCCCCACCTCCTTGCCTTCTGGGGCACAGAGGGGCCAGCACTGGTTTGGGCAGACGTATGAAGAAGGGGCCCTTTGTCTACAGCTCCCAGTTCCCTCCTGACTCTTGTTCAGGGTCCTGCTTCTGGGTGGCCTTACTTCCTCCCTTTTTAGCCCTCTGGTCCATCATGTAGTCAAAATGGAGCACCCTTATAATGGCTTAAAAAATTTTTTTAATGTTTATTTATTTTTGAGAGAGAGAGAGAGAGTCGGGGAGGGGCAGGGAGAGAGGGAGACACAGAATCTGAAGCAGGCTCCAGGTTCTGAGCCATCAGCACAGAACCCACAAACTGCGAGATCATGATCTGAGCCAAAGTCGGTCGCTTAACCGAATGAGCCACCCAGGTGCCCCTAATGTCTTTTGAAACTTTCCAATAATTGTATTTATGTCAGTGGATGTATTCCCTCCCATGGGAATAGTTCATATCCCCATGGTATTGTGAAAGGCTTGATCTCCAATTATGGTAGCTTTGATATTTGGTACGTATGTGTTTTGGGTGGGGGTGGGGGTGGCAATGAGTATTTTGGGTGTGAGGATCCCTGAAATATCACCAGGCAGGTCATTCCAGGGTTCTCTCTCATTGGTCAGTGACCACTGGCCAGAGGCCCGGTGGCCCAGTGGAGAGACAGAGGAAGCAAGACAGGAAATTCATCCATTACACAGCAGTCAGCCAGGGTTCTTTATTTGGTCCCCAGTTATAAAGAAAGTTTTGGTTTGCAGGTGTGTGTCCCCTCCTTGTCCCTCGGGAAGCGGCCCAGGTGACGGGGACCAGGGAATGTTTAGATATGCTTGGGCGGGGCCCACCCTGCCCCTGCCCCTGCCGTCTTGGGGTCCTGCTGTCCCAGCCCCGCCCGCTCATGGCTCGTGGGGCCCTGGGGAGACCTCCGGCAAGTCTCGAACCTGAATAGATCTTGAGCTCGTGTTTGTCCTCTGCTCACAACCAAGCCACCGCGGCACAATCGTCAGCGCGTCTGTGTCTCCGTTAACCTGACTCCAGCCCGAGGGCACAGCACACGCCCCCGCGGAGGCCAGGCCTCCCATGGCTGCTCTTGTCCCCCTACCTGCCGCCCTGGTTCGGCTCCTGCCTCCTCAGAGCCCAGGAGCTGTGGCCGAGATGGATTCACACCCCAGCAGCATCACAGGAGGGAAGAGAGCGGCCTCCCTCTCCTGGCAGAAATGGAAAGCACAGAAATACTGAAACCCAAATGAACGAGACGGCTTCCTATCCTGCGTAGACTCATCGCGTCCTTCAGTTTAGAGAACACGCGGTGTAAAAGAGCGAGGGGCCCCTTTCTCCTTCTCCTGCGAAACACGCAGAGGGTGAAATAAGGAGAGTGCATTTACTGGGGTCAAGGCCGGATGCTCCCGCTCAGCCTTGGGGTGATGCAGGGCAGGTCCCCATTCTGAGTCCTGATCCTGACCCCCTGTTATGACGGAAGTGCTGAAAGTGCTCCTTAGCCAGTCTACCCACTATCGGCGGGGGGGGGTGAGCCCCGTGGAAGGTAATGGTTCAAAAAGAAAATAATGGCTCTTAGTTCTGCTGTTCCAACCCTGTTTGGACCTGGAGAGGGGCTCCTTCCTCCTGGGAGGGGCCCATGCAGGGCGTGGGTGAGGCGGGCAGCCTTGGCTGAGCACCACACTGGTGGTGACTCGGCCTGAACTCTCTGGGGGTGGCTGCGGGGGTCGCGGAGACACAGCGAACTCGGAGGCGAGGTGGAACTCTTGGGTTTGGAGGCGGGTGGTGATGGCTGCCCACCTGGGTGCCCGGGTCCACGAAATGGGCCCGTGAACCTCACAGAACCCCACCTGGCCTCCTAGCACGGTCACGTAAATAAGGTGTTTGGCGTGTGGAATCTCAAGCCCAGGTGAACATAAGGCATTATTACCATCACTTGTCAAAACGTCGCTTACAAACGAAGAGGCGAGGCCAGGAGATGCTCCCGGGCACGCATTTCAGTCCTTTCGTGGCTTCCAGTTGGAAGTTTCTGCTACCCTGCTGGTGTTCAACATCCTATGACGGCCCCGTGAGAATCCCCCATGGAGGAGGTTCAAATGACCCCAAGGGCCTTTTCCATCGGCTGCTTTTGGACGCTCACTTTTCAACCAGCCTCCAGCTCCCCTGGGACATTTCTGGGGCCCAGGGAGCAGTCACTGACCGGGACCATTCCCCACATGGCCGCATACCCTGCCTCCCCAGGAGGGACACTCCTCTCCACCAAGGCCAGTGTTGTTTCGGCCGCTATGCAAGACCCTCCACCTAAAGCCTGACTTTGCTTATCCCTAGTTCCTCCGAGTGGCTTTCGGTCGGGCCAGCTGAGCAGAAGCGCCTGTGTCACACCTCTCTCGACGACGGGGAATTCTGGTACAGTGCTGGCCTCTGTTTTCCTTTCTGTATTAACGACATAACGGGTATGAGAGCGCCCTATGGCCCTTGGCTTACTTGCATGTTTCCCTTGTCTGTCTGTCTTTGATTTCTCTGGTAAAGCAAATGCATCTGTCTCAACCCCCTCGCATTCACCCAGGTTGGCAGAGAATTTGATTTGTATGTGCGGCCGAGCCTGGGTCTGCAGCCCGGCACCCCTCTCCCGAACTACCCATTATCCGAGTTTGCACCGTGAATTTGAAGGCAGGCAGCCCCACTGCTCCCAGGGGCTACTCCTTCGCCCCACTTGATGACAAGGACCCCTGAAGGCAGCGACCTTGAGAGCTGAATATAGACTGAAGTGGGCACAAAACATTCCTAATCTGGACTTTCCACAGGGTGGAAACTGAAAGGTTTTTGCGTAACTGAAAGGTTTTTTTTTTTTTTTTTTAACGTTTATTTATTTATTTATTTAGAGAGAGACAGCACGCACGAGTGGGGGAGAGGCAGAGAGAGAGAGAGGGAGAGAGAATCCCGAGCAGGAGCTGCACTGTCAGCGCAGAGCCCGATGTGGTTTTCAATCCCCCGAAACCGTGAGGTCATGACCTGAGCCCAAATCAAGAGTCGGACGCTTAACCGACTGAACCACCCAGGTGCCCCTAACTGAAAGTTTTTAATGGACCTTCATCTCTAGAAGCTTTTTTTTTTTAATCGTGTTTCTTCCTGTGGGGTTCAGAAAACAGTTGGCTCTTCCCCTGTGTAAGACCACAAATTTCGGATTTCTAGCTTTATTCCCTGGTGAGCAAACCAGTCAATTCTTACCTGAGCTCACCTCTTTCTTAGATACCTTCTTAAACACCCTAACCAAAAACTGGTACGTATGAATATTCCAGCTTTTTCCATTCTCTTCCCCTGGAGTACAGCCTCTGTCTTCCATATTTTTACAGGTTTTTTTTATTTATTTTTTTATTTATTTTTTGAGACAGAGAGAGAGACAGAGCATGAACGGGGGAGGGTCAGAGAGAGGGAGACACAGAATCTGAAACAGGCTCCAGGCTCTGAGCTGTCAGCACAGAGCCCGACGCGGGGCTCGAACTCACGGACCACGAGATCATGACCTGAGCCGAAGTCAGTCGCTTAACCGACTGAGCCACCCAGGCGCC
Source organism: Leopardus geoffroyi (assembly GCF_018350155.1). Taxonomy (NCBI): domain Eukaryota; kingdom Metazoa; phylum Chordata; class Mammalia; order Carnivora; family Felidae; genus Leopardus; species Leopardus geoffroyi. The sequence goes on along the minus strand of NC_059334.1, from coordinate 17,636,536 downwards.
CCTATTTTTACAGTTTTAATAAATATATTGCCATTCCTAACATGAATATCTATTTTCTATCTCCAATATGTCCTTGAAACCTGCCCATATGCTAAGCTGATATCACATATTTTAGAATTTGGTCATGGCAGCTCCATGCTTCAAGGCACCAATGACTTAGGGTAACACCAGCTGCTGTCACAAATAGACTCAAGATGTATAAAGACTCAAATGCAATACAGTTTATCTCTCACTCATTATAACAGTCCAGGAAGACACCCTTATTCTGTGGGTGGCCCTTTCTGTGCAGAGATTCAGGAACCCAAGCCCCTTCTTCTGTATGGCTCCCCCCAGAAAAGGAAAAACAGGAAAGGTTGGAGAAGACACCCCCACTCCCAACAGCCTTGACCCACACATCACTGCTTACACCCCACTCTAGATGGAAGGAATGGGTTGCAGTCCTTGGCCCCATTTTGATGGGTGAACTTTGGTGGCCTGCTTCAGGAACCATGCAGTCATGAGTCAAAAAAATTTGTGGAAAACACGTAGGATCCACAAGCTTGAGAGATTAACAAGCCATTCGATTGGAAATTAGAGATGCATTTACCTTGAATTTTGAGTACCGAGGCTCTGGGTTTTCCTTACCTTTGTGCATTTTCTGTCCGCCCACACGTGAGTCTTGAGGACAGATGCAGACACTCACTAGTGGTCGGTTAGATGATTAAGCGATTGAGTGGATCATGGCATCACCATCACCTCCTACGCCTTGGTGTCTCTCCACCTTGTTGTAGGATGGCGTTTAGGGACTTCAAGACCCACTTTGACAAGGTAGAAATCTGCAACCTGACTCCTGACGCCCTGGAGGAGGATGCTGTCCACAAATGGGAGGTGACGGTCCATCAAGGAAGCTGGGTGCGGGGCTCCACCGCCGGGGGCTGCCGCAATTTTCTAGGTTGGTCATCCACCTGTCACTCTCTGTCATTGCCAAGTGTCCAGTCCAACCTGGGGTACGTCAGTGGATCAGGGCCAGGACCCTGGAGAAAGCCTGAAGTGTAGAGTTTAGACAGTAGGATTTCAGAGATGGCCGGTGAGGGCTGCAAAGAAGGAGCAGGAAGTTGGATAAGAATTGCTCAAGGAAACTCTCTTGTTTTCCCACTTAGGTTCTTTTCCAGCACAAATAATAGAAAACACAACTCACGCTAGTTTAGCAATAAAAAGGGATTTTTTCCCCTACATAACTGAAAAATTCAGAGGAGAAGCGGGGTGGCCTTCAGGCATAGTTCTGTCAACGCATTGGTTTGTAATCCTCTGCTCTGCCCTCTTCCCTCTGTTGACTTTTTCCTCAGTCTGGATTTCTTGAGAGTCACAGGAGGGCTGGCAGCAGCATTCAGGGCTTTCTGAGCCCTCGTTTGCATGAACAGTGAGAGCTCCCAAGGGTCATCCAACAGTAGTCCTCAACTCCCTTCTACTGGGAATTCCTTGAACCCATATTGCCTGGTGAATGCTACATGCTGGTTGGCTTTGTTCCAGTTGTCCGAGGCAACAGGGGTGAACGTAAACCACTCAGTGTTCACCCTTGGAGCCGGAGTGGGGTGGCTTCTGCTCAAATTGCACAACTCCAAGGGCACCGCACTCTCCTTTGAAATACCACACGGACAAAATAAGATGGAATGAACTGTAGTTGAGTAGACCCAGAAGAATGTCTTTTTTTTTTTAATTTTTTTTAATGTTTATTTATTTTTGAGACAGAGAGAGACAGAGCATGAACGGGGGAGGGGCAGAGAGAGAGGGAGACACTGAATCAGAAGCAGGCTCCAGGCTCCGAGCCATCAGCCCCGAGCCTGACGCAGGGCTCGAACTCACAGACCAGGAGATCGTGACCTGAGCTGAAGTCGGACGCTTAACCGACTGAGCCACCCAGGCGCCCCAGAAGAATGTCTTTTAAAAGCTCTGTGGGAAATGGTTCAAGAGAAGGTGGAAATGAAAAGGGAGAGCACTTGGCATTCTCACTGGGATTATGGGAAGTAGGGCACGAGGACCATCAGAACAGGGAGAGAAGAAATGAATGACTTTCTCAGGTTTGGGAGGTTGTGGTAGGGGTGGATGGTGCGTGCGTGTGTGTGTGTGTGTGTGTGTGTGTGTGTGTGTAGGGGGGTGTCCTTTGTGTTCTTCTAAAGGAAGGCAAAATAATTCACTTCTTTCAATGGCAGATACCTTCTGGACCAATCCACAGATAAAACTGTCCTTGATTGAGAAAGATGAGGGGCAGGAGGACTGCACTTTCCTTGTAGCCCTGATGCAGAAAGATCGAAGGAAACTCAAGAGGTTTGGTGCCGACATGCTGACCATTGGCTATGCCATTTACCAGGTGGGTAGGAACCAAGCTGAGCTTTAGAGCCCACCACCTATGTGCTGGATTCTCAGCCACATGCCCGAGACTCAATGGTCAGTCCCCAAACTGTGTCCAAATACCCAAGACCAATGGCCCTCCTTATAGAACCACCCTCTTACGTTCCCACTGCAGAGCCCCCGCAAAGACGAACACCTGAACAAAGACTTCTTCAGGTACCATGCTTCCCAGGCCAGAAGCAAAACGTTCATCAACCTGAGAGAAGTCTCCGACCGCTTCCAGCTGCCCCCTGGGGAGTATATCCTGATACCCAGCACTTTTGAGCCCCATCAGGAAGCTGATTTCTGCCTGAGGATCTTTACAGAGAAGAAAATTATCACCCAGTGAGTAACAGGTTCAAGAATCCCTCTTCATTTAGTGGTTCAATCCCCGAGAAGTCACCAGGGGACTGTTGGAGCCTTGACCCCTTTCTTCTCTTCTCCATGACGCACCTGAGAAAGCAGGCAGGAAGGTCTCTTAACCCATTTGCAAAGTGGGATACATTTCTATTTTGGTTCTGCTCCTTCCTTCCCTCAAACAGGCCACTGAAAAGCTGCTCTCTCCAACCACTTCCAGAATCATGCTCACCAGACCCCCCCGGGTGGAGCACTTCATTTTCCAAACCCTATGTCCAAGAAGCTTCTGGAGTGGGACCACATTTAGAAATGCTAGGACTTATTTCTGAGCAAAGTGAAAGGGGGTGGCTATTACAATGACCAGTTCCTTCTAGAACAGGTTTCTAGAAAGTTTCTAGCATGACCTGCTCTTTCAGCGTCAGTTAATAAATATTGCCAAGTTGTTTGGGGTCGTCGGTCTCAGCCTAGGGACAGTGATGCCATCAGCTAGGAACATCTGAGGGCACTCACCTGGGCCTGTACTCCCTGTGGCGAGCCCCCCCCCCCCAGACGGTTCCCTAGCTGGAGCCAACGTTGAGGGCAGACGCATCTCAGCAATGACCCAGGGAACTTGGAAAGGACAAGGTTTATTGCTCACAGGTTCTGGAGGATACACAGCACCCCTGGAGTCACACAGCAATATCTTGAGGGGAGAGAGAGCGTGTGCACAGGCCTGGGGTTCTGCCTTTATTGGGGTTGAGGGTAGGAGCCTAGAGTTTCAAAAGAATCACTATTGGTGAATTAAAATGCTTGAAGGCAGGGGCGCCTGGGTGGCGCAGTCGGTTAAGCGTCCGACTTCAGCCAGGTCACGATCTCGCGGTCCGTGAGTTCGAGCCCCGCGTCAGGCTCTGGGCTGATGGCTCAGAGCCTGGAGCCTGTTTCCGATTCTGTGTCTCCCTCTCTCTCTGCCCCTCCCCCGTTCATGCTCTGTCTCTCTCTGTCCCCAAAATAAATAAACGTTGGGAAAAAAAAAATAAAAAAAATAAAATGCTTGAAGGCAAAGGAAGCAGTGGGTCAAATGGTCTACTGGAGCTTTCTAAAAAAAGGGGCAACCTCATGGGTGGGGTAACTGGGCTTTTTATCTAGCCATGTCGCTCGCGATGTGTTTATTTGAGATGAGGGTCTTTGAAATGGATGCCTCGACAGTCCAGAATGTAATGTCAGGCACTTACAATCACCAAAGCCAATGGTCAAGTGCTTACCTTACCCAAGTCTGCCCTCCATTTTGTACACCCGACTTTCTGCCGCCTCCCCTTTGCAGCGTCTTAGCAAAAAATTAGACCGTATCAGATACTTCTAAGAAAAAATTTCCTGTTGCTGCCCTTTTCGCCATCAGGGCGACGTTCTAGAGGCATTCGAGGGATCGCAGAGAATTCTGTATTTGAGCTAGATGCACCCCCCACTGAGGACCGACCTGAGAAAACAAGATGGAGTCAGCGGTGACTTCGTGGCCTCCGGTTTTATCTTGTGTTTCGTGGCATGGAGTTGGACTGGTGGCGGGCATTGAGAATACTCTCGGTTCTCAAGTCTGGCTGGGTTTCCCGAGCTGATTACAAAAGGCGTGGTTCTTTCCCATCAGCTAAATAGAGAGAGAGGGAGACTCAGAATCTGAAGCAGGCTCCAGGCTCCGAGCCGTCAGCACAGAGCCTGACGTGGGGCTCGAACTCATGAACCGTGAGATCATGACCTGAGCCGAAGTCGGACGCTTAACCGACTGAGCCACCCAGGGGCCTCCAAATGAAGTACTGTCGTCTGCTGTGATCTCGAGCATACACATCAGCTCTGTAGCTCAGTAACTGAAGAACCACAGTGACCTCTACTGCCATTGGCCTCGTCCTCTTGAGAGGATCTTAAACAATTTAAAACATTGTGAAAGGGTTCTCTTGTGTGTGCCCAGGGGATGGCCGGGACCCCAACTGGGTCAGGAGTCTGGCCTCCTTGGTCACTCTTATCTGCAAACTCCCACTAATTAAAAATTTTTTTTTTTTAATGTTTATTTATTTTTGGGACAGAGAGAGACAGAGCATGAACGGGGGAGGGGCAGAGAGAGAGGGAGACACAGAATCGGAAACAGGCTCCAGGCTCTGAGCCATCAGCCCAGAGCCCGACGCGGGGCTCGAACTCACGGACTGCAAGATCGTGACCTGGCTGAAGTCGGACGTTTAACCGACTGCGCCACCCAGGCGCCCCAAACTCCCACTAATTTAAATTAGTCCTTCCAGACTCTTCCCTGAAGAGCCTTCACAAGGACTCAGTCTGCAGTTCCTAATGCTACAGGCATCGGCCAGTTCTGCCCACCCCCCCAATCTGGGTTCCATTTTAATGTTTGATTATGGGTCTTCCCTCTGAATTTTTAGCAGTTTTTCTTGGGGAGTGCTTCGAGTTTCCTCTGTAAGATTGGATTCTTCCAAATGTTTTCGTCTCACTAAAAGCTGAAGCCCCCTCCTGCTGCCAATATTATTGCTTTCCAAACACTATCGGTTCCCCTAAATATGTGAACAGCAAAATAAACCTTTCCATTAGTTTTCCTCTTTTCCCCAAACATAGGCACGTACACACACAGCCCAACCCTCACTTCATAAATATCCCTTTCGAAAGCGCATCCGGGAAACAGGGGGTGGTAGCTGGTAGTTTCTTTTACTTCTAGAAGTCCAGGATTTACAAGTTCTCCTTGGCTGATGGCTACACTGCCTCCCTCTCATTTTCGTGCTGGGCAGGGTCTGAGTGATAGGGGAGAGAGAGGGAGGTCAACGCAGGGGGTCTGCAGACCCTGTGACACATAAACATCATGGAAAAAGAAGGGCTTCAATGGGCCAGAACCTTCCAAGCCCTCTGGGGCCCCGTTAGTGCTGCAGATCCTAGGGAGGAAGTGAATCCACAAGTGAGTCGGTGTATTTTCTGCCCCCCTCCCCGCCCCACCCAGGGACATGGATGGAGATGTGAACATTGACCTTCCCGAGGTGAGCCTTCTCATGTTACTCTGGAGGGTGGGATTCAGTGTCTGTCCTGCAAGCTTCCTTCAGTCACAGCATCATTCAAAACTTTGGAGTTTGGGGAGTGTCTTATCTGCGATCAGGTAAGTACCTCGATTCTAACCTCCTGGAGAAGAGGCTTTGTACCTTCTAAGCCTTTCGTATCCCACCAGGACCAGGCACGGGGACGAGGTAGGTGCCCGGAAGGAAGCTCTGTTTGGACCGATCTTTCTCTGTGCTGACCAACTCGCTCTGTTCCCTGAGAGGTGGCTGCTGCCTCCGAAGGGGATGATGTATCTTTAAAGCGCATTCAATTTAAGAAAAATAAGCGATAAGAAGAAAACAAGAGTAGCTGGTGGATTCTTTTACAGCGGACTTAGGGCAACACGTTACTTCTTCCTGACGATACGTGTGTGGGGAGGGGGAGAGGGAGGGGCGGGTTTTATACTTGTCCAAGGGCTCTGAGACTTTCGAGAGGTGCTGAGGTGTAGCCGGAACAGTCTGACACTTCCCAAGTCAGCTCGGATCCGCACAGGACAAAACACCCAAAACATTTACTGAGCTCTTTCCACGCACGAGGCCCCGGGCTCCCGGCTAGAGACAGACTCCTGCCCTCAAAGAGTTGACCACCCGTCAACACAGATGGTGAAGCAAGTAAGAGTCAAGCAGTCAAGAGTGGTGAGGGTCAGACAGGGGGCCGTGACCACCCTGGCCGGGACCCCAACTCGGTCAGGATTCTGGCCTCCTTTGTCGCTCTTACCTGCAAAGTCCCACTAATTAGTCCTTCCAGACTCTCCCTCTCAAGAGCCATCGCAAGGAATCAGGCTGCCGTTCGTTCCTAATGCCACAGACGGTGGCCAGTTCTGTCCCCCACCCCCACCCCGCCCCACACAGCAGCGAGGTCCCAGCGTATCCCACGGGGCCACACCGTCTCCAGGGCGGGCCTCTTTTCTCCTTGCTCTCTCTTTGGGAAAGCAAATGCCAAGTTCCTTTCTCGTGGGGCCCAACTGAGTTCCTCTGGTTGCTTTTTTAGCCTCCGAAGCCGACTCCAGCTGGCCAGGAGACAGAGGAGCAACTGCAGTTCCGGGCCCTGTTTGAACAAGTTGCCGGCGAGGTAAGGCTGGCCGCAAGCTGCACTCGGCCTTGATCCTCTGTAGAGCTCAGGGCCCTGGTTTCCTCCGCCCAGGGATGCAGCAGGGTGCTGGTCAGCAACGCCTCCCGGGGGCCTGGCGGACCTAGTTCCAACGCGAGGCCAGCTCAGGTCACTTGGAAGACCAGCCCCAGTCCCTTGAGAGGCTCTCAGGACCGCCTCCCCCACCGCACTCTCACGCCGGTCTGCCACTGTCCGTGGGGTAATAGCACCCAAAGGAGCTCAGCCCGGCCCAGAGGCGTTCTGTGAAAGGCTAGAGAAAGCTTGGAAGACGTGGCTCATTGAACTCTACCCATAGACCACCTCCATTAAAATGTTCTCTCTGCTCCGGGGGAGGCTGGTGCTGCTTGGACGTCACCGTTAAATTACAAACATGATTTCTGTCCAGTGACATCAGCAGTGTGGCCAGGTTTGGCAGCTCGGGCCGGGGCCAGCCACTGGGGAAGGAAAGGATCTGTCCCTCACCTCCCGCTCTCTGACCCCAACCCCATCCCTGCCCCCTCAGTACTTAGCTTGTTTGTTGGGGGCCCTGGGTATCTCCTGGCCCCGCCTCCTCCGTTCTCCTAGAAACTGTCCCCACCTGTGTTCCCTGGTAGCCATAAATAGAGTTAACCATTTCATGGCCGGTGCTAATGACCTCATTAGCTTCCTGCCCCAATGGGGCTCCTGAATCGTAAAACCCGTGTGACACCTGCCCCTGGGGTCGAAGCCCTAACAGTGGGATTTCAAGCAGTGCCATAAACGGGAGGTCAGGGAGACCTGGGCACAACAGTCTGGGTGGAGGAAAGTGGGGGCCCGTGCAGGCAAAGCGGCCATCCGTTCTCCTTCCGGGGCTGATTGGCTGGGTGGGGAAGGGAGTGAATGGTTAACTTCTGGCATCTGATGCCATCCGGAGGACGGGCCTGGGTGAGCACCCCCTCCCAGCGTAGGAGGGGCAGAAGTTGCTGGAACTGGAGATCCGGGTTGGAAAGGGAAGTGAAGAATGTTGCAGGAGATTCTCTCAAACTGTATTGACGACCAAACAACACCTGGGCCTCAGAAGCTCCGGGGTGGAACCTGGGCAGGTGTGTGCGGAAGTAACTTCACAGGTGATTGTTTCGCATGCTGGTTCAAAACCCTGGACAGAAGGAGCCCTAAGTCCACGCTGCTCAGTCAGGTACAGACACATCGCCTGAGCATCCTGGGAAAATGCAGATTTCCTCACCAGGAGGTCAGGGGCGGGGCCTGGACCTCCCCATCTCTAACCAGCTTCTCAGTGTCCTCGATGCCGAGATTTAGTGCGCTGAGCAGACGGCCTTAGAGAAGCGGTTCTGAAATTCACCCTGGAGGTTTTGAAAACAACCCATGGGAATAATCCATGCCCGCATTTCTAATTCTCTCCAGGCGGTTCTGCTGCACAGAGGCTTGGAGAACCAGACATCAATGTGCTCTGACATAAGCACCTGGGAACATTTAGCTCAGGGGGGAAGCTTGCCTTGTGGGGCCCAGCCTTCCCGTCCTTTCTGGGTTGGCCATAGTCCCTGAGAAGTTCAGCAGGCTGCAGTCACTCACGACGTGGGCACACGGGCCCGTGGCAAGGTCCTTGAGGGCCGAGCTATTGCTTGAGCCAAATCAAGCTCAGAACTGGAAGCAACTAACAAAGAAGGTGCTGTGGGCCATCAAAAGCAATTGTCTCCCCTCCCACAGGACATGGAGGTAACTGCAGAGAAACTGGAATATGTTTTAAATGCTGTGCTGCGAAAGAGTAAGTACTCATACCCACCACCCATCGGGGACCCCAGGGCTCCTATGGAGGGGACGTGTGACCTGTGACTGCATACCTCCTGGCTCCCCTCCAGCTCTCCCAGGTTCCCTGCTTTCCAGGGCTGGCCTTAGGTAGACTTTAAAAATAGCTTTTGTTGTTTCTTTCCTGATTACAAAAACGAAGCCAGTTATGGCAGAAAATTCTAAAATAGTCAGAAAAGCCCCAAGACAATGACCAAAGCCACCAATAATCAACTGCCCATAAATAACCACTGTTAAGATACGTGTGTGTATCTTCATGTATGTGTCGTCCGTATCTCTCAGTGTGTGGATATATGTGCACACACATAATCGTCATTAAATTATAGATCCAATTTTTATTGATTTATTTTTTTTTAATGTTTATTTATTTTTGAAAGAGAGAGAGAGAGACAGAGCGCGAGTGGGGAAGGGGGCAGAGAGAGAGGGGGACACAGAATCTGAAGCAGGCTCCGGGCTCTGAGCTGTCAGCGCAGATGCGGGGCTTGAACTCGTGAACCTCGAGATCATGACCTGAGCCGAAGTCGGATGCTCAACCGACTCAGCCACCCAGGCGCCCCTTGACAATTTTATTTTTTAATGTCACAGCTTTGAGATATAATTCACCTACTATACCATTCGCCCCCCATGGGTTTTAGGATGTTCGGAAAATTGTGCAACCACCACCAAGTTTAGAACGTCCCATCACTCCAAGAAGAAACCCTGTACCCAGTAGCTGTCACTCCCCATCGCCCCCATCCCATGGCAACCACCTATCTACTTTCTGTCTCTATTAGGCTGGCCTATTCTGGACTTTTCATATAAAAAGAATCATGTGGGACGCCTGGGTGGCTCAGTCGGTTAAGCATCTGACGACTCTTGATCTCAGCTCAGGCCTTGATCTGAGGGTCGTGAGTTCAAGCCCCGTGTTGGGCTCCACTATGGGCATGAAGGCTACTTAGGAAAAAAAAAAAATCATGTAATAGGGAGTCCTTTTTCATGGGCTTCTTTACTTAGCATAACATTCACAAAATCTATCCACGTTGTAGTATTTACCAGGATCACTGCATCCCTTTTTGTCGCCAGATAATGTTTCATTGTAAGAATATACCAGGTGTCGTTTATTCCTCACGGGGAGACATTTGCATTGTTGCCCCTTTCCGTTCTAAATGTTTGCCATTATTAATGACCAAATGATAAAAAAAAAGAAAATCTTAATTTGTAATTCTTTGCTTGGGAGTCTTAAAACTAGGATAAAGAATGGAAAGACATTCCCATTTTTAAGGCATCTTTTTTATATTTAGCAAATTTTCCTCACAAAGGGCCCTGTCAGTTTCCACTGTCACCAGCATCCCGGGAGTGACCACGTGTCCCCCTCACCAGCCCCAGATCTGACCACACCATAGGACTTCCAGCAGCTGGAAATAGGTTTATCTTATCATATGTCGCATGAATTCTGCTTTCGTGTGTGATTTCAGAAAAGGACGTCAAATTCAAGAAGCTCAGCCTGATTTCCTGTAAAAACATCATTTCTCTAATGGACGTATCCTTCCAAATTCATGGGCAGAAATAGCTGTGCTTTCCTGCGGTGCGGACCTTTCTAGAATGTGGCCTCCTTCACGGGTAGGATAGGCGTCTCCTCGGGGAACAACCCAAGATGGCCGCCCCTAGAATTGGAACCGAGTCAAGAGGCCTGAACTGGCCAGTGGGGGGAAGGTTTTGAAGGGACTTGGGGATCTTGTTACCACTTTGGGGTCCCCTCTAAGAGAATAAAGGGAATTTTTTTTATAATGTGCTTTTTCGAGCCTTCTGGTGCCCTCCCCATCTCACCCCTGCAGTTTTCATTCTTCAGAGATGCATGGTTTGTAATTAAGCCGCCTCCCTAAGAGCCCTGGATCTGTGTCCCCAGTCCCCCGGGGCCAGCCCCTTGCCCCTTCATCTCTGGAGTCCTACGAGGCAGCGGGTTGAAACCCGGCTCACCTGCCTTCTTCCCTTCCTTCCTTAATGCTCTCGGCACAGACCAGCGGCAACGGGAAGCTGGAGTTCGCGGAGTTCAAAGTGTTCTGGGACAAGCTGCAGAAGTGGACAGTAAGTAACCCGGCCGGGGCCTGGCCTCTGGGGATTGCGCGGGCCTAGAGCAGGAGGGGGTTCTAAACGGTCAAGGTGCTGCCGGCCAGGAGAGGGCAGAAGGGAAGTAATTATGGTGGAATTTCCATTCCCAAGATCACGTCTCAGGCTTAGCAAAGTACCACAGCGCTGGCGCCCAAATTGAAAAGGGAAATCACAGGGACCGGCCTGTTTTGAAGGCCTCGCCCGACCCTGTGAGGAGTCTGTCCTCCCGCGCGGGCTGTCGCTGGCTGGCGCCCCTGGGTGCCCTCTGGTTCTCAATGCCTCTGTCCTCCCTGTAGAACCTGTTCCTTCAGTTCGATGCTGACAAGTCTGGCACCATGTCCTCCTATGAGCTGCGGACTGCCCTGAAAGCCACAGGTAAAGAAAAGCCTAGAAAAGACTAGAAGCCACTTGCTTCTGGTGCTCTAGAGGGTGGCCAGTCTTTAACCTGAGTTCATGCTTCTTTTTTTTTTTTTTTTAATTTTTTTTTAATGTTTATTTATTTTTGAGACAGAGACAGACAGAGCATGAATGGGGGAGGGTCAGAGAGAGAGGGAGACACAGAACCCGAAGCGGGCTCCGGGCTCCGAGCTGTCGACACAGAGCCCCACGCGGGGCTCGAACTCACGAACCGTGAGATCGTGACCTGAGCCGAAGTCGGAGGCTCACCCGACTGAGCCACCCAGGCGCCCCTGAGTTCATGCTTCTTAAGAGCACAGCCCTGTCAGTGCCGGAGGCAGGCCTCGGGCTCAGGACTCGCTCCCGCACACCGGGACCCGTGTTTTAAACTGCTGTGCAATATTGGAGTCTTTCAAATGTACCCACTAGGGCTGAACTTAGCCTCACCCCCTCTCTCAGCCTCTGGCCGAGCTTCCTGGCCAAGCGGGGGTACGTGTGGCCCTTTGGTGGCAGGCCGTGGTGCTTCCAAGCCTCTAATTGCACTCTAGGACGGTGATTATCATGGATGATCCCATGGTTGGGGGTCAGGGAGGAGCTCACAGATTTCCTCTGCCATCTGCCACCCTGTCCCTGGCTTTGTCACCAGCAGACTGAATCCAAACCAGATGATTCAGTCCTAACATCTACGAGCTCCCTACACAAAGGACGGGATCCAGGAGGCGTCTCTCATCCCCCCGCAGTCCCCACCATGGCAGTCTGAGTGTCTGGGGTTGGCCGTCCTTTGCACGTAGCCGTGGCCTTGAGGCCACTGCAGCCCACAGCCCCTGCCAAGCTGCGTGGTGCTTCTCACAGAGCATGCCTCACAGACAGGCCCCCCCGGGCCCTGCCAGAGTTCTTAATGTGGTTCCCTCCCAGGTAAACCAAACATCCAGAAACATCGTCAGCTAGTGGAGACACGCAGTGTCTGAGGACGGCCGCCCCCCGCTGGGCCTGAGAACCCGCACTTTGCGGACAGAGCGCCCGCGGGGCCCGGCCTTTGACCGGCTGGGGTCTCCTCGCTCTTGCCCGCAGGCTTCCAGCTGAGCGGTCGCCTCCTGCAGCTGATTGTCCTCAGGTACACAGACGAGAACCTCCAGCTGGGCTTTGATGACTTCCTCAACTGCCTGGTCCGGCTGGAGAACGCGAGCCGTGAGTGTCGTCGGGGCTGCGCCCCCTGGGCCCCCAGGAGGGGGGCCACGACCCCTGGGCTCCCTTCCAGGAGCTGGTGAGAGATAACCTGCCAGAAATCCTGGCGAGGACAGGCCACAGACGGCTGTCATCGTGTGATCTCTGCGCTGCGTGTGGTTAACTGAGGGGTGGGGGTGGGGGCGTCTTCGTGCACGACCTGTGGGTTATGGGCCCAGCACATTTCCGCTTGCTAAGAGCCATTCTCCTCGCATGCTTTCACAGTGTCCTCGTGGGAGGACAGGGCCATGGGTGGGGGGGGGGGGGGGGGCTCCTGCCTCTTTTCTGAGGAAGGCCCCATCTGAGGTCAAATCTATCACAGCACACAGAACCAGGGGAGTCCCTCCCCTTCTCCCTCTCCCTCCGTCCCCCTCCCTCCACCCTACCTTTGTGTCTTGTACTCAACATTGTCTTGTCCAAACACTTGTCTGAACGCTGACCCAGTTATCCCAGACAAGAGTCGTTACCTCAAGAGATTATGTGCAGGGGGTCCTTAGGGCTTACAGTTTCTCGTCACACTGTCACAAAGTTGAAGCTGAAAGAAACGCATCCGGGGGCTTGTAACCCAGGACCGGGGTGGCTGTCAGGGTTGGGGGAGGGGAGCGAAATGCGCTGGCGCACAGGGCCCCGCACCCCTGAGGAGACCCACGCTTGGTTTAATACTTTGACGTCGCCATCTGGAATTTTAATCATTTTTGTACAGGGGGCCCCACGTTTCCATTTTGCGCTGGGCCCCACAGATCAGGGCCCCGTTCTGCTTGGCATTTTCTAAAGGGTGCTCGCTTAGGTGACTTCAAGGCACTCGTTAAACCAAGGCAGGGTCCGTGCTCCTCGGTTCTAGGGCGCTGGGGCTCCCCCCTCGGCTTCTTTTGTGCCACTTGGGTCACAGGTGATTCCCTGCTGAAGCCTGTCTCCACCAGGCTGTCATCCCTGGGAGGGCTGGGCTTAGGAGACAAGCAAGACACTTCTGCTGGCTGATCGTGGTGCTTTGAGAGAGGCAAGCAGGTCTTTGGCCTTGTACGCCAAGCCGGGAGGTTGTGCCTTCTGTAGGCGGTCACCAGCAGCTGGTAAGAGGTGCATTTTAGGAAGGCGCCTCCTGAAAGATGGTCACTTAGTACAATTACGCGGTGGCCAAAACCGACCTAAAAATGATGAGACTTGGTAGCTTCTCTTCTCTCAACTGCCCCTGTCCTGAGTCCCCTTGGGCCGATCCTTCCCAGCAAGGGGTGCTCAACGTGTTCTTACAACAGAGGACTATTAGGGGGAAGGTATGGTTGCCCCAACACCCTCTACTCCGGGATCCTCACGTTAGATTCACCACCTGGAGACCGTTTTTAAAATATCAAGGCTAGGGTTTTACCCCAGGATCATTTAAACTTTTTACTCTAGAAATTTTTACTCATACATAGGTAGAAAGAAGGACAATCGGTCCCCATGTGCCCTGCACCAGTGTTTCCAAACTTTGCCACCCACTACAAAGCCCCTCCCCGCCCCCGGGGAAGGGCTAGCATTTTTTGATGACCTGGGAGTGTGTGTGTGTGGCGGGGGGACGGGCACAATAGGAGAAGGGGGTTAAAAGAAAAAATAATGTTTTGTGATGACCAGGCTGCCCGGGAGGCCAACTGAATAGAATCCGGGGGGTGACACACAGTGTCAGTATTTATAAAAATTCCCCCAGGGAGTTCTAGGGCCTTATACCAGCCTCAGCAACGATCGTTCTGCTGATCTTTCAGACGTCCTTCTAACGCATCCTTTTTTCCTGAATTATTTAATAACAGACCTCAGAAATTGAGTCCCTTCCCCTGTCGATATCTCTGACAGGCAGGCTCTCAGCGAGCCCTCAACCTCATCTAAGACCTGGCCCCTGCTCAACTTCCGCAGGCCGTCTTTCCACGTTGGCTTGCCAGTCTCGGGATGTACCCAACTGCATTGGGCTGTCGGGCCCTGTCTGTTTTGCTCTAGGACAGCCACCCTTCCCCCCCCTTTTGTATTTCTCAAGTTCCCGGGTGACTCTCAGGGGAAGCCAGGGTTGAGTGGCTTGGCCACTTTGACTAAGATGGGGAGACTGAGGCCCAGAGAGGAAAGTAACCCCCAGGCTATTCAGCGCGTTAGCCATGGCGTCTAGCGTAGAGGGCTCTCTGTCCTACCTTTGCTCCTATGTGTGGGAACAGCTGGGGTCTCATGTTCTTGTGAGGGGCTCATGGAGGCTGAACGGCTCTCAAGACTCAGGCAAAACTTCACGTACGTGCGTTCTTTCTCTGGGGAGGAGGTCCGTAGATTGCAGGGGATCGGTAGCTCCCCAAAAAGTTAGCACAGGGGAGATGTTTGGGGCCCGGGAGCTGGCCGGCTGACTGGCACATTGTAGATGACAACAGGTGCCACCCAATGGTAAGGCCACCAGCTCTGCCATCCCAGGAATTCAAGAGCCTCCCCCAGGCGCGAGAGATCCCCGCGGAGTCAGCCTAAGTCTGGCCTGCTGTTCTAGAAGACCCGTGCTCACCACCAGATGGAGCAGTTCCTCCACCAGCAGCCCGGCAGGCCCCAAGGTCACAGGAAACCCTTGAACCTGTTGAAGGAACCGTCCCCACAATGATACCTTTCTCATGTCTCTCCCCGTTAGGGGTGTTCCAGGCGCTCAGTACAAAGAACAAGGAGTTCATTCATCTCAACATAAACGAGGTACGAACCGGCCAGCACGAGGCAGAGCCCATGCTGTGTAAACGCTTGCTGAATGCGCGACTGAATGTGAAGTTTACACTGAGCCACGGGGGCAGTGACAACAGTAAACCTACTAATATGTTTAGGGACCCGTCGGTGAGCAGTCCATGCGATCATTGCCATAGCCCTGTGAGCTAAGGATTCATAGCATCCCCGTTTTGCAGAAGTGGAAACTGAGGCATAAAGAGCTTAATCACCTGAACAGAGTGAGCCAGCAAACCTTGACTGCTTCTCTGCCTTCTGCCATACGGGTTCCTCAGCCTGTCTGCCTTCTAGCCTCCAATTTGTTCACTCCCCTTGCTCATGCTGTCCTGCGGGTCTCATGATTCTATGCACACGCGCGCACACACCTCAAAAACCCTGAGAAAGACACAGCTTGTGCCAGTGACAGGGGCTGACCACAGCCAAAGCGATGGAGGGCAGAACACGGGTCAGAGTTTCAGAGGCTCGGAAGGGGCGCGCCAGGTGTAGACAGCCCTCTCCCCGCTGCCCAGAGCGTGGTCTGCCGACCCGCAGCGTGGGCATTACCGAGGCAAGCTGGTTAGGAACAGCAGAGTGCCACGTGGGGACTACAGCCCACAGGACTGCCATAAGCCCCCGAGTTGCTAAAAGACACCATTTTCACTATTCTCGCCACAAAAAAGACATGACCATTACGTGACCTAAAAGGGGTGTTCGCTAACGCCACCGTGATAATCCCACTGCAATATATAAGCGTATCCAATCAACACGTTGTACGTCCTCCACTCACACGGTGTTCCATGTCAGTTATATGTGGCCAAAATAAATAAAACTAACAAAAAATTAGAAATAAGAAATGCAGAGGACCAAGCCCCACCCCCGACCTGCTGAGTCAGATCTTGTTTTAGGAGGATCCCCAGGGATTCCTACACGTACTAAGGTTTGCGAGTGCTGGCTGGTCATCCTCCTGCCCCAAGGCAGGGAGGGAGAAAATTATGGAGCGCTTTCCTCCAATGGTTCCCACGATTTTTATTTCCCATTATTTTCCTTTCTCTCCCCGTGTCTTCTGGTCCAGCTCTGTCTTCCCTTGAACTTAACAGTAGCAAAGGAGGCAGCCTGTGTCTCCTTCCCATCCTTGGGCCCTTTCCCCTCCCCTCCCTCTTTCACATTCACACCAGAGACACCGGCTCCTTTCCAAATTCAACAGCAACTTTGGATTTGGGTTGCATTTTACTGACTATCAAGATGAAGAGGTTGATGGCCGTGTGGGCCGTGCTTTGACGCATTCACCTGCCCTGTGCCTCAGTGTCACCATTTGCAGAGAGATCAAGGCCTCAGCCTGAGGATTCCAAAGAAAGATGTGCGTACTCACCCTGTGCCTATCACACAAGAGGGACTCCTAGACAGATTTCTCAGTTTCGTCAGGGTTTGGCCTCTGTTAAGCCAGGGACACTTTCCGCCTGTCCCCAGCGTGGGGGGAGAGTGGGCAGGTGTGGTACTCAATACCCTCTTAGCCAAAGGCCTCGAAGCCAAAGGCCACCAGAAGCATGATAGAAGCATCCCACTGCCTCAGCGTCAAGGTGTCATTTCCTTTTCTTTTCTTTTTTTTTTTTTTTAAATTTTTTTTTTCAACGTTTATTTATTTTTGGGACAGAGAGAGACAAAGCATGAACGGGGGAGGGGCAGAGAGAGGGAGACACAGAATCGGAAACAGGCTCCAGGCTCTGAGCCATCAGCCCATAGCCTGACGCGGGGCTTGAACTCACGGACCGTGAGATCGTGACCTGGCTGAAGTCGGACGCTTAACCGACTGCGCCACCCAGGCGCCCCGCAAGGTGTCATTTCCAAACCGAGCATCCACAGGTGTGGGGGCTGGAACGAGCTCTCTGTCCTGTCTGCCCTCCCCTTGGCAGACCCAAGCCGTCTTGTGTAAGTTCCCGCCCCCGGCCCCTTGTTCACCTCCAAGACAACAGGGAGATGTTGAAGATCTTTGAGTCTTCTCCCTCTCTCTCCCTTCAAGCCCATCATCCTCAACTCTGGCTGCACATTAGCATCACCTGGGGGAGATTTCAAAACCCCAGTGGCTTGGCCATGACCCAGATCAAATAAGTCCAAATCTCTTGGGGTGGGGCACAAGCATTGATACATTTTTTTAGAGGGTGGGGGAGGGAGAGAGACAGAGAGGATGGGAGAGGGGCAGAGGGAGAGGGAGACAGAATCTTAAGTAGGCTCTACACTCAGCACGGAGCCTAAGGTGGGGCTCGATCCCAGAGCCCTAGGACCATGACCTGAGCTAAAGTCAAGAGTCAGATGCTTAACCGACCGAGCCACCCAGGCATGCCCAAGCATTGATATTTTTTAAATTCCCCAATGAGTCCAATATACGGTCAAGTTCAAGAGCCACAATTGGGACCCCCCCCCCCCCACCGCCCCATCTACCTAGGTAACAATGGATCCTTGCCCCGCCTGGGTTGGCCCCACCCACAGTTACTCTGCTAAAAGAGCCTGTGCGTCATCCTTCACCCAGCCGCCTTCCCTGACCCTGGCCTCGGCACGTGCCGTGCCCAGGAAGAGGGGCAGAGAGGAGAGAAAACAACGTCCCACACAAGCACGGTCCCCCATGTCACCATGCTGTGATAGGAAAGCTGGGGTGGGGGGCGGGGAGGCAGAGGCAGGATGGAGGAAATGAGAATTGCATGCAACTTCTCCACCAGCTCACTTGTAAAGAGCCCGGATGCTGAGCCCGCAGCCTCCACATGATGGAGGACCACCTGTGTCCTCACCGCGAGGGGGGCCCTCGTCAAAGAGGAAACGGCTGAGGAGCCTCAGGAAGGCTGTCTGCTTTGCCAGGAGAAAGCACACTTCCCTCTCTCTCTCACCGTCTGCACTTGACTTGAGCCAATTCAGAACTCAGGACCTCTGGGAAAACAAAGTGCTGAGGATTCTTTTTTTTTTTTTTTTTTTTTTTAATATTTCATGTCGAAGCAGAAGTCCATACTCGCAGGCAAGGCAATCGCATAGCAGAGTTGTCATGGACTCAACAAGCCAGTGCTGGCGGGGACCTAGAGGGATAACCAGCCCTTCTCTTTCTTTCTCCTTTTCGTTCCCAGTTCATCAAGCTGACAATGAACATCTGAGGCTTCCCTGGCAAGGACGCACTCTGTCCGGCTGAGTCTTGACTTCTGGACCACGAACTTCAGAATGTTTCTTGGTGTAGAGCTCTCCTCTCATGACCCAACCTTCTCCTCCCCCCGCCCCACCATCTTGATCTTGGAAGAATGAAATGGACACAGCTCTGACCTCGGATTTTATGCTATTTCTCTGTACAATCACTTCCCGAAGATGGCTGGTGCCTTACCTTCAGGTTCAGGCATTCCCCCTTCCTTCTCCACCTCTTCCCACTACTAATTATCCAAAGTGTAACTCGGTGCATAGAACCCTGGCTTCAACGGAGCATCCATCATTATACTCAAACATCCGACACAGGACAATGTTTTGGTTTTTGTTTTGTTTTGTTTTGTTTTTAAGCTTATTTATTTTGAGAGAGAGAATGTGTGTGCATGCACGAGTGGGGAAGGGGCAGAGAGAAAGGGAGAGCAGGCTCCACCCTGTCAGTGCAGAGCCTGATGCGGGGCTTGAACTCACAAACCCTGAGATCATGACCTGAGCCGAAATCGAGAGTCAGACACTTAACCAACTGAGCCACCCAGGCACCACAGGACAATGTTTTTGTAAGTACGTTGGGGCCTGAGATGAGAAGGGAAAGGTGTGATGTCATAATTGAGCATTTTCTTCATCCTAGGTGTGTTTGCTTACTGGGGGCAAACATCAGGGAATTCCGGATGCTTACTTGTAGGAGTGGAACAACACGAAAATCTCTATTTCCTCCTCCAAGAGGTGGTAACTAATTCTCCATCCAGTCCAGACACTCTTTGTGTCTAAAGCTTTTGGGTCAGAAACGCCAAAGGCAATGTTATTTCTTCTTGGGAGTCCAGATTCAGGTCAGACTGGATTGCATTCATTTCCACCATGATGGGGGAATAACAGAGTGGAGAAGCCTCGTTTTAGCTCCCTGACCCTGCATAGGAAAATCCCACCAAACTGGATCATGGAAAATAACATGATAAGATGTTGCCTCAGTAAATGCTAGGTCTCGCTTTCTTATTTATATACCTGTGGCAGGTGAGGTGGCATGGAAGGGTGTTCAGAGAGGGAAGGAGGAAGCATGGTTGGGATGGACATGAAGGTAGAAACAAAACCTCATCAAGAGCCCTGCCCCCTGGCTGAAGGTGTCAGGGCAACACGGTCTTCTCTCTCGCTTCCCAACCCTTCCCTGAGCTCACCCAGCAATGGATGCAGGACAGGAGCGACGTGCAACAGCCATATTTTCTAGTTTCTGCACTTGATCGTTGACACATTGAGGCCTTGCTGACCCTGGGGGGACTGCCCCTCTCGGGGCTAGTCAATTCCCAGAGAGAGCAAACAACTTGCATTGACAAGCCACCCAATCCAGAGCCCACACCCCAACCATCTCCTCTATGGGGCTTTCACACTCCAGGCCTCTACCCACCACCCCCCCCCGCCCTAATCACCACGGGGCCAGGTGCCATACAAGTAGGGGCACCCCTATGCCCCAGAGCCTGCTGAAATTACTCTGCTTCACTCATTCTTCCCATGGAAACCACAGTTAAGACTCTTGCCCATGTTTTCCTCTTGCTCCCTCCACTTCCTGAGCAACCCCGGGGGGTCTCTGTATGGTCCTACATGGCAGGGCCCCTCCTCTTGGGATCTGTGAGTATAACAAATTACCTTTTCAACAGCAACTGTCTCCTGATCTGCTGGCCTCACACCACATGATAACTCGAATGTGTCAGGAGAAATGAACAGCACTACAAATGGTATCTGTGGGCAAAGACAGAAGACTATACATATATGTTTTCTCTTTTCTAAACCTCTTTTCTCTTTTCTCTTAATTTTGTTAAAAGACGTAAGATTATATAAAATGATAATTATAACACTATATCCTTGGGTTTATAGCATTCTTGGAGATATAATAATTACACAAAAGAAATGGAGGAAATTGAGATATATTGAAACAATATTGCTATATTTTACTGAAATTAAGCAAGTATTAACCCAAGGTAGATGGTATAAGTTATATGTGTATCTTAATCTGTAAAGCAACCTCTAAGAAAATAACAAAAATGAAGTAAAGCAACAGAGGAATTGAAATGGTATACCTAGAAAAAAGTTGTTTAGCACAAAAGCAGTAAGGGGGAACATATTTTAAAAATGAGGAATAGAAAACAAAATGGCAGACCGAAATCCAACCACATCAATAATCATATTAAATATAAATGGATAAACACTATAATCAAAAGGCAGTGATTATCAGAATGGATTAAAAAAATAAGATTCAATGGCTACTGTCTACATGAGACACACTTCACACAAAAAGACACAAATAGGTTAGAAGTAAAATGATGAGGAAGGTATACCAGGCCAATGGTAGCCATAAGAGACCCAGAGTGATTATATTACTATCAAACAAAATTAACTTCCAGAAAAAAGTATTTCTAAAGACAAGGAAGGATATTGCATGATCATAAAGTGTGAATACATTAGGAATATATAACAATTATAAACGTAACACTACCTAACAGTAGAGGCTCAAAATTTATGAAGCAAAAATCCATAGAATTGAAAGAATAGACAGTCTAACAATTAGATATTTCAATATCCCACTTCAGTAATTGATAGAACAGCTAGACAGAAAATCAGCAAAGATGCAGACGCTTAAATAACACTACCAAGCAACTTGACTAATAGACATTTTAGAGCACTCTATCTAAAATAAACACACATTTTTTTTTCAGAAGCAGATGGAACATTCTCCAGGTTACATCATATACTAGGCAATCAAACAAGTTTCCATGCATGTAGGTAATACTCCATACTAAGAGAATAAAGGACAAAAGCTTCATGATCATCTTAACATTTGCAGAAAAATCTCCAACAAAATCCAACATCATTCATGATCAAAACTCTTGAAAGACTGAGAGTAAAAGGAAACCTTCTCAACTTTATAAAAGGCAGTTAAAAGAAACCCACAACTGTCATACTTACTGGTAAGAGCCATGGTAAAAGGCTGAATCCTTTCCCCCAAAGATCAGGAATAAGGCAAAGATATCAGTGCTCACCATTTCTGTTCAACACTACACTAGAGGTTCTACCCAGTGTAACAGAGGCAAGAAAAAGCCATTAAATGCAAACAGACTGTAAAGGAAGGAGTAAACCTATTGACAGATTCATAGATGACCTGAATCTGTGCACAACAAAAATTCCTGAATATTGTGCATAAAATCTACCTAAAGAACAAAGTAAGAATACTTACTCTGCTTGATTTCAAAACTTAGTATGAGCTATAGTAATCAATAGAGTATGGTTTTGGCTTAAAGACAAACATGCAGATAAATTGAGCAGAAGTCAGGAAATAAACGCCTCCATTTATAGTCAACTGATTTTTTACAAAGGTGCCAAATCAATTCGATGGAGGAAAGGATAGTCTTTTCAACAAATGGGACTGGGATGATTGAATATCCATATAGCTATATACAAAAACAAAAACAGTCATGTCATACCATATACAGGAATCGACTCAAAATGTGTCATACCTAAATGTAAGAACTGAAATGATCAATTTTTTAAAACAAAACATAGGAGTCATTCTTTGTGATCTTAAATTAGGCAAAGCTTTCTTAGATATGGCACCAAAAGCACAATTCATAAAAGAAAACTTTGGTAAATTAGACTTCATTGGAATTAAAATATTTGCTTTTCAAAAGACACCATTATAATAATAAAAAGAAAAGCCACAAACTGGAAGAAAATATTTGCAAATCAGACGTCTGACAAATGATTCGTTTCCAGAATATGTAAGGAACTACAACTCAATAGGGAAACAACCTGATTTTCTAATTTTTTTAAATATTTCTTTCTTTTTGAGAGAGGGTGGGGGAGGGGCAGAGAAGGGGGCACAGAAACCAAAGCAGGCTCCAGGCTCCGAGCTGTCAGCACAGAGCCCGATAAGAGGCTCAAACTCATGAACAGTGAGATCGTGACCTGAGCTGACATTAGACGCTTAACCAACTGGGCCACCCAGGTGCGCTCCCCTTTTTAAAAAATTTTTTTTAATGTAAACAACCCAATTTTCTAAATGGGCTAAGATTTCACCAGACCTTTCTCTGAAGAAGATACGCCAATAGAAATAAGCACATGAAAAGATGCTGAATGTCACCAGTCATTAATGAAATGCACACATTGTCACATTGAAGCCATAGTGGGATACCACACAGACCCACTGGAATGGTTATCATGAAAAAGACTGACAACACCCAGTGCTGGTGAAGATGTATAGAAACTGCAACCCTCATCCATTGCTGGGGGGAAAGTAATGTACCATTACTTGAAAAACAGTTGGGTTTCCTTTAAAAGTTAAACACATACTTACCATGTACATCAGCAAATCCACTCTCAATGACCTACCTAAGAAAAATGAAAATACATGATACACACACAAGACTTGTATATGATGCTCCGTAGAAGATTTATTTATAAAGCCGGAAAGAAAAATGAACCCAACCCATAACTGGGGAATAGCTTAACAAAATTCATCACAATGAAATGTAAATATTGTAAAATAAACTGTTGATATAGGCTTTTTCAATTTCGCATGTGCATAAAGCTCTTTTGAAAGGCAAATCCCTAGAGACAAAAAACAGATCTGCAGTCGCTGGGGGGCTAGAAACGGAAGTGAGGATTCACCTAGAAACGGAAGTGAGGATTCACGGAATAGCATGAGAACAGTGTGGGGTGATGGAAATATTCTAAAATTGGATCGTGGCGATGGTTGTGAAACTCTACACATTTACTAAGGAGCATGTGTTTGTACTCTTACAGTGGGTGCGTTTTGTGATGTTTAAATTATACCTCAAGAGGGGCGCCTGGGTGGCCCAGGTCATTCAGCATCTGACTCTTGATTTCAGATCAGATCATGACACCAGAGCGGTGGGATCAGCCCCGAGTCAGGCTCCACGCTGATCGTGGACCCTGCTTAAGATTCTCTCTCTCTCTCTGCCTCTACCCCTCCCCTGCTCGCATGCACACGCACGGTCTCTCACTCTCTCTCTATATATAAATAATAAACAATAAAATAATAAATAAATAAATAAATAAATACCTCGATAAAGCCTTTAGTAAAAAGTACATGATCTGTGAGACCAGAGAGAGACGTGAAAGAGAGCACAAGCAGATAAATAATAGTGAATTAATTACCATCGACCTCAGTGACTGGTTTCTGTTAATTCAGGCAAAATGATAATGCGTGTTCGTGTTTTTTTCTTAGTTTCAAGAATACTTGCTTTCACTCATCTTTGATGGGGCGGGAGTTCTTAGGGCGGTAGCCATCAGTTTCACAAAGCACAGTTTGAGCTGAGTTTGAGCACATTTAAGTAGGCTCATCTGTCCGTTAATTTCCAACTTTTGAATAGTAGAGACATCAGCTTGGTTGAGTGAAATAGGTATATTTCCAGACAGGTCCCCACTCCTTCCCTGACTGCGAGGGTGATACCCCAAATCATTAACAACCACATGGACATTTGCTTGGACCCCCGTGTTCAGTGGATTCAGCTTCACATTGCTCATCTGAACCTTGGACAAGACATTTTAATTACTGTATGGAGAGTGTGTTTCTTGACCTCCAATGCCAGCGGATTTATTTCCTGGGGAAGACCAGTGACGGCAAGAGGCCCACCCGACTTCTCATCCAGGGTCGGGGATGAATGAGACCTAGTCTTTGAATGACAATGAAAGACAAAAATCAGGTTGCTTTCTGGGGCACCCGGGTAGTTCAGTCAGTCAAGCGTCTGACGCTTGATTTCGGCTCAGGTCATGATCTCACGGTTCGTGAGTTCGAGCCCCGCGTCAGGCTCTGTGCCGATAGCGTGATTCTCTCTCCTCTCTCTCTGCCCCTCCCCCTGCTCACACACTCTCTCTCAAAAATAAATTAATTCATTTAAAGAAAAAAAGAAGATTGTTTTCTGATTTCACCCTACTCATTCAAAATATCAAGTCATACTTTACAAAGAGCTCATTTAATGCTCAGACAACCCTACACATTTGGTTTTCTCATCCCCGTGAAACAGATTTTTAAACAGCCCAAACCGGGCAGCTGAGAGTGATGAACACAATCCTGACTGCTCCCTGTTTGAGCAGAAGCTGAATAAAGATATTCAAGTCCTGGCTGGAGGAAGTGGAGTCCTTCTCAACCTTGAGATTCTACCATGCTATCAAGTAACCTGAAAATTATTCATTCTTATAATAGTATAAATGACTAATGACACTTAAAAGTTATTAGCATCTTGGGGCACCTGGGTGGTTCGGTCGGTTAAGCGTCCCGCTCTTGGTTTCAGCTCAGGTCATTCATTATTCATGGCTCGTGAGTTTGAGCCCCACATCAGGCTCCGTGCTGACAGTGCAGAGCCTGTTTGGCATTCTCTCTCTCTCTCTCTCTCTCTCTCTCTCTCTCTCAAAAATAAATAAGTAAACTTGTAAAGCAAGTATTGACATTTTGAAGCACCATGAGAGCTTTAAGCTTAAGGAGTGATGTTCCTCGGTGAGATTTCAGGTCCAGAGAGGAGGATACATATTATCATGCAGCGAGGACTTCCTCCCCTGTGTGCAAGCAGCTGCCTGCTGACCTGGGCCAGCTTTGCACACGAAGGGTGGCTGTGCCCCGAGTATTTTAACTCTGCTGGACGCAAAGTCTACAATGGCTGATGGACTGAAATTCCTGTACGTGACAGCAGTGTTTGATGCGTTGTAAGCCCTCAATAAAGGACAACGTAAGGGGACGGGGCGGGGGGGGATTCTCTAAATAAAGACGTGCATGGACTCTGAGGGAGACCTCAGAGAGCAGAGCTGACCTACCTCCCCACTGTCTCTGCTCACAGGGCTGCCCGCACCCCCTCCCCCCCCCCCCCAGCCCTGACATCAATTGCAGCCCTGTGGTCACATGCAAAGAGCTGCACGCAACCCAGAGAGTGAAAATCTTTTCCCATAGGTCCTTAGACCAAACCCCTCAGACCCTACCGGGAGGGAGCTGCGGTCCAGAGACACCAGTATCTGAAACGCTCCAGGCTCTTCTCTGCCCTGCCCTGTGTGGAGCCACGCAGTGCCCTGAGGTGCCGGGGCTTCAGAAAGTACCAGAGCAGGACGCCGATTGGCACGAGTCCTGGGGTCAGCGGTGCCAGCTCGACTCAGTACTCCAGATCATTCATGGTAACAAAGCACCATTCTACGGCCAGCCAAGACGGCCTGCCAAGTGCCAGTGTGGGGGCTGTGGGGGCACCACAGCTGTGAGTCAGCAGGAGGCTGTGCTTGCCACTGATGCTCGCCTGGGGCACTTTCCCAGCCCCGCAGTGCCTTTCTGGAAGGAGACAAAGAGCCGAGGGGACAAGAGAGGGAGAGGGAGTGCGTGAGAGAAATACAGATAGGAGAGAGAGACTAAGAGACTCTTCCGCCATCCCCGAATGGTGGCCCTGGATGGAAGAACACAGCCCAGTGATGTTCTCAAGGAGGAGCTCTCTCTGTGCACCACCCACAGAACTCCGCCAGGAGGGAAATCGCTCTTTCCGGGGGCAGGCCGCTGAACCACGTGGAACAAATGTAGGATCATGTGACGCAATGGCACTGGATTTAAAATCTGGAGACCTGTATTCTAGTCTGCAGTTCACCTCCAGCTAGCTGTGTGATTCTAACCCTATCACTCAGCTTCTCTGGGCTGCCTTGCCCTGGGCAATTATGTGATTCCTTCTCTAACTCTGGGGCTTTGAAGGCAAGTCACATGTGGCTCAGTCCTGGTCCAATGGGGTGGGTGGAGACGCTGGTAGGATGCAGATGAGGTGGGGCCGGTCAGCCTGAGACTTCACTGATCTGATTTTCCGACAAAGCCCAGCGTTCGGAGAAAGAAGGAGACCGTCCAGAGGAGTCTCTCCGGGCCACATCAGGACCTGGCTTCTAGGAAGTTCTCTGTCCTCCTCCTTCCTTTCAGCATGTCAACATGCTCCTCGGTCTTCCAAACTCATCAGAAGCCAACCATCCATATGATTTAGCTTCCTCTGTCGGCCCTCGCAGTTGACCTTCTAGGTTCTGCAAAGACAGTCGGCCACCCAGAAGGTCTCCCCTGTGCTCACTTCTCAACACACTGCTGGAAGGAGTTTCCTCCTCCCACCACTGTGCTGGCACCTGTGCTGGGACAGCGCCAGCCCCGGGGACACCGGGGTCTTTCTCCTGCGGGAGGTCTCTGCAGCACCGGAGGCTCCCGGCCATGCCTCCTTTATGAACCCACTCCTTCGCTCTGGGCACAGTTACCCTCTGGCTTTCCCCTGCCTTCCCGGCCACCCTTGCCAGTCCCACCGTGCTCTTCTCCTCTGTTTGGACTTGAACATTGGTGTCTTTGGCACTCAGTACTTTCATCCCACTCTGCACACACTTCATGTTGTGTGCTCATGGATTCCGTCACCATTTCTGCACCCAGCCCCGTGTCCCCTTCCCGGCCTCTCCTGAGCTCCTCCACAGCATACTGCGGAGCAGAATCGTGTCTGCATGTGCCCCCACCCAGCTCCCAACTATGACAGGTGCTCTGTGACCCTCCTGCTTCAAATACAGTCAGGCCTCCTCCTTGCTCCCGGGAAAACGCCCAGAACTCAGTAGGGCCCTGCTCACCTCTCAGCGTGTTCTCGGGACACAGCCCGGAGCCGGGTTGCTGTCCTCTCGCTTGGAACCATCCCCCAGCCTAGCTGGATCACAGTACTGCCTCTACTGTGCGTGCACTCCTGCCCACTGTGGGTGTCCCCTGTAGACCAGGAATGACCTACCGGCGGGGACGGGGTCAAGTCCTACCCACCTCTGTGTTCCCCCAAGTGCCCAGCACAGCTTCTGGCCCACGTTCATGTTTGGGCCTTCTGTCTCTAAAGCGTGTGGACCACAAGCAGGGAGGAAAGGAAATCGGACCCAAAATACGTGTTCCTTAGATCCCTTTGCTCGGTCACAATAGGCTTCGCTTTTGTGGATACACGAAGGGCGTCCTGAGCATCTGTCTGCTAGCACGCGATACCAGCTCTCTTTGCTCAAAGAGCATGCACGGTGTTCTGCTCCAAGGGGTGGCAGGATGCCTTCCAGATACAAGACACTTCGAGCGCACAGGGTGGCCTTTGCTGAAGCAAGGAGCACGATGGTGAAAACCGTCGATAGAAAACAGATGCCAGTCCCTTTTTCTAAACAAAAGGGTCATCGTGCCGTCCACGGAACGTGCATGCTGTGTTCAATAATTACAAGTTTTTAAAAATCACCCTCTCCAAGCAGCATTCAGTTGGTTGGTTGAAAGTCCCGGGCAAAGTCAGAAAAGAGTCCCACAGAAACCTTGTCCCACGTTTATCTCTATTATTGCATTTGGTAGAAATATATAAAAGTCAGTCTGTTTTTTGCAAAGCCGATATTTCTTTTGCCAGTAGCTGGCCACAGTATCTGCAGAAACAGAACGTCCTTGAGCCAGAAGCACAGGGACATATGTCGCCGTGGATGGCATCATTATCACAGGGCGTTACGCACAATAATAATTCATGGGGCTCTTGCCGAGCTGTTCCAAGGCTTCTTATGAGCCTTGACATTTCTAAAACCCATTCCAAAATTTGATTTATTTATTTATTTTTAAATGTTTTATTTATTTTTGAGAGAGAGAGCATGAGCAGGGGAGGGGCAGAGAGAGAAGGAGAGGGAGACAGGATCTGAAGCGGGCTCTGCGCTGACAACAGCGAGTCCGACGTGGGGCTCAAACTCACCAACGATGAGATCATAACCTGAGCTGAAGTCCGATGCCCCACAATCCCAGACGCCCCCTATCCCAATATTTTTAGGGGTTCCTGGGTGGCTCAGCCAGTTGGGCGTCTGACTTCAGCTCGCGGTTCATGAGTTTGAGCCCCACATCAGGCTGTCTGCTGTCATCTCGGGGCCTGCTTGGGATCCTCTCTCTCCCTCTCTCTGTGCCCCTCCCCTCTCTCAAAAATAAACAAACATTTAAAAGAAAAACTGTTAGGGTGCCTGTGTGATTCAGTCGGTTAAGTATCTGACTTCGGCTCAGGTCACGGTCTCACAGTTTGTGGGTTCAACGCTGCTGCATCAGGCTCTGTGCTGATGGCTCAGAGCCTGGAGCCTGCTTCAGATTCTATGTCTCCCTCTCTCTCTCTCTGCCCCTCCTCTGCTTGTGCTCTCCCTCTCTCTCAAAAACAAATAAATAGGAGCTCCTGGGTGGCTCAGTCGGTTAAGCATCTGACTTTGGCTCAGGTTGTGATCTTGCAGTTTGTGGGTTTGAACCCCGCATCGGGCTCTGTGCTGATGGCTCAGAGCCTGGAGCCTGCTTCAGATTCTGTGTCTCCTACTCTCTCTGACCCTCCCCTGCTTGTGCTCTGTCTCTTTCTCTCTCTCTCTCAAAAACAAACATTAAAAAAAAATTCTTTTAAAGAAAAGACGGGGCGCCTGGGTGGCGCAGTCGGTTAAGCGTCCGACTTCAGCCAGGTCACGATCTCACGGTCCGTGAGTTGGAGCCCCGTGTCAGGCTCTGGGCTGATGGCTCATGATGGCTCAGAGCCTGGAACCTGTTTCCGATTCTGTGTCTCCCTCTCTCTCTCTGACCCTCCCCCGTTCATGCTCTGTCTCTCTCTGTCCCAAAAATAAATAAACGTTGAAAAAAAAAATTTTTTTAAAGAAAAGAAAAACTGCTAGTTAAAAAAAAAAAGAAAGAAAGAAATGAAATCTTAAGGTGCTGAGGGAGAAAGGGGAAAACAGATACTGAGTGTCAAAAGGAAAACCAAGTTTGTCTCCCAACAGCTCTTTGTCACTATAACATACTTCCTCGTCCTTTCTCAGGAATTGTGTGTGCTAGGCCTGAGAAATCATGAGCCAAAAAAACCTCACTTATTCTTCTCAATGACAGCAGCGTATCTTAAAGCAAAATGGACCCTCATAAAAGCATAAATAAATAAATACTCTTATTACTCAATAAAAGATACTGAGCATCGTCGAAGGTGGGTGACAGCCAAAATGAAACGCAGGAGAAGGTCCCAATTGCCTTGTTATTCGTGAATGAGCTGCCTTGATCATTCTATCCGAGGGGTTGTTTTCTCCCATAAAATTCGGAAATAAAATTCTAGCGTTTCCATAAGTGGATGGAAATGGAAGGAGAGAATTGCAGAAATGGTGGCCCCCCCTAAGTCAGGAAACCTCCAGGGGCCCGCTGCAGTCTTAGCGTGAGCTGACCTAAGAGACGAAGGTCAAGGGAGCAAACGGCTCTAGGACGGTATCAAAGGATCGCATTGCCTGCTACTAAGGACACGGCGACCCTGGTTTGACTCAGCCTCAGTATAAACTCAGAGCCAGGATCCACAGGAGGTAGAATTACCCCTAGAAACTAATGAGAAACATGTTTCCATAAGTCTTGACGGAGATACACGGGTTTCGAACTGTGCCCGACCATAGACCACAGGCGGAGCGAAAGAGGCACTTAGGTCCAGGGCAGGATGACCCGGCGCCCACGGGATGACTCTCAGACATCTGGGCAAAAGCCTTCCACAACCAGAGGGTCAAGTAACAGGACAGGCCGCCAAGGCCCCCGTCTGACGGAGTCCACGGGACACACAGGTGGGGAACGGAGGGTAATCCATACCGCGAATGAGGCTGAACACAATCACCCCAACTCTCATCATCCAGATAAAAATACCGTAGCCATTCGACACTAACTCCCCATTTCCCTCTGCTCCCAGCCCCTGGGGGCCTCTGTTCTACTCTGTCTCTATGAATTTGCCTATTCCAGGGACCTCCAATAAGTAGAATAATGCAAGTTTTGTCCTTTTGTATCTGGCTCATTTCACTTAGCATTACGTTTGCAAGGTTCTTCCAAGTTGTAGCACGTGTCAGCATTTCCTTCCTTTTTGCGGCTCAGTGTTTCGTAGTTACGTATTCAGCACATGTTGTTTTTCCAACCTTCTGTTGACAGAGATTTGGGTGTTTCTGCATTTTGGCTATTGTAAACAATGCCACTTGCTACGAATGTGCGTGTACGACAAATGTCTGATTGAACCTCTGCCTTCGATTCTTTTGGGGTATATACCTAGAAGTGGAATTGTTGGGTCACGTGGTACTTCTATGCTTAGGTTTGGTTGTTTTTTTTTTAATTTTTAAATGTTCATTTGTGAGAGAGAGAAAGACAGAGCCCAAGTTGGGGAGGGGCAGAGAGAGAAGGAGACACAGAATCCGAAGCAGGCTCCAGGCTCTGAGCTGTCAGCACAGAGCCCGACGGGGAGCTCGAACTCACAAACCGCAAGACCATGACCTGAGCCAAAGTCAGACCCTTAACCGACTGAGCCACCCAAGTGCCCCTCTGCTTAATTTTTTTAAGGGACAGCTAAGTTATTTTCCACTGTGCCTTCACCGTTTTATATGCCACAAGCGTTCCAATTTCCCCACATCCTCACCAACCCTTGTAATTTTCCTTTTTTTTTTTTTTTTTTGATAATAGCTATTTTATTTGATGTGGAGTAGTATCTTATCATGGTCTTGATTTACATTTTCCTAATGACTAATTATGTTGAGCATCTTCTTTTGAGAAATGTCTATTCAAGTCCTTTCCTATTTTTTGAATTGGGTTGTTTAGATTTTATTCTTCAGCTGGAAAAGTTATTATTCCAGATGTTAATTCCTTATCAAATATATGATTTGCAAACATATCCTCTCATTCTGTGGCTTGTCTTTTCCTTCTCCAGACAGCATGCTTTGATGAAACAGTTTTAACTTTTGATGAAGTCAAATGTATGTTTTTTTTCTTTTGTTGCCCGAGCTTTTGATGGCATAACCAAGAGATCAAGCCAAAACCAGTGTCGTGAAGATTTTCCCCTGTTTTCTACTAGGAGTTTTTATCGTTTTAGCCATTAAGTCTAGGTCCCTAGTCCATTTTGAGTCAAATTTTGTATATGGTGTAAAGGTCCAACTTCATTCTTCTGCTTGTGAATATCCAGTTTTCCCAGCACTGTTTGTAGAAAAGACTGTCCTTTCCCCCACCGAATGATCTTAGCATTCTTGCCAAAAATCAAGTGACCAAATACGTGACAGTTTATTTCTGGACTCTCCATTCCATACTACTGGTCTATATACATCTATCCTGAAGCCAGTCCCACATTGTTTGATCACTGTACCTCTGTAGTATGTTTTGAAACCAGGAAGTGTGAGTCCTCCAACTTTGTTCTTCTTTTTCAATAATGTGCTGGCTATCACTCTTGAAATTTCATATAAAATTTAGGATGGGTTTTTCTATTTCTGTAAAAAAAAAAAAAAATGCCATTGGGACCTTCATAGGAACCGTGGTGGAACTGTGGATTGCTTTGGGTAGTACTGACATCTTAATTATGTTTTCTAATCCATGAACGTAAGATATCTTTCCATTTATGTCTACTTTCTTACAGTAATGTTTTTTCAGTTTTCAGTGTACAAGTCTTTGGCCTCCTTGGCTAAATTGATCCCTAAGTATTTTATTCTTTTTGATACTATCATAAATGGAATTATGGTTTTTTTATTTCCTTTTGGGGCTGTCCATTGCTAGCGTGTAGGAATACAACAGATTTTTTGTTGTGTCCTACAATTTTGATGATTTAATTCATTAGTTTAACAGGGTTTTTTTGTGGAATCTTTAAGGCTTTCTATGTATAAGATCAGACTGTCTATGAAAAGAGATAATTTCACCTCTTCCTTTCCAGTGTGGGTGCTTTTTATTTCTTTTTCTTGCCTAATTGATCTGGCTAGGATTTCTAGGACTATGTTGAATAGAATTAGTTAAAGTAGGCATCCTTGTCTTATCCTGATTTTAATGGAAAAGCTTTTAGTCTTTTACCATTGACTATGGTGTTAGCTGTAGGTTTTTCATGTATGGATTTATCATGTGGAGGATGTTCCCTTCTATTCCTAGTTATTGAATGTTTTTATCATTAAATTGTGTTGAGTCTTGTCAAACATTTTTTCTGCATTTGAGATTATCACGTGAGGTTATTTTCTTCATTCTATTAACGTGGTGTGTCACATTAACTGGTTTTCATTTGTTGAACCATCCTTACACTCCAGGAGTATATCCCACTTGGTCATGGTGAATAATGATCATACGCCTCTCACTTTGGTTTGCAAGTATTTTGTTGAGGATTTACATATCACTATTCATCAGGGGTATTGGCTTGTGGTATCTTTGGCTTTTTATCAAGGTAATGCTGGCTTCTTAAACTGAGTCAAGAAATGTTCCCTCCCTTCAAGTTTTTTGGAACAGTTTGAGAAGGATTAGTGCTAAGTCTTTAAATGTTTGGTAGGATTCACTAGTAAAGCCTTCTACTCCCGGGCTTTTCTTTGTTGGGAGTTTTTTTTTTTTTTTTTTTTACAAATTCAATCTCATTAACTTGTTAGAGTTCTATTCAGATTTTCTGTTCAGGAGTCAGTTTTGATGGATTGTGCATTTCTTTTTTTTTTTTTTTTTAATTTTTTTTTAATGTTTATTTATTTTTGACAGAGACAGAGACAGAATGCAAGTGGGTTAGGGGCAGAGAGAGAGGGAGACACAGAAGCAGAAGCAGGCTCCAGGCTCTGAGCTGTCAGCACGGAGCCCGATGCGGGGCTCAAACTCACGAGCTGTGAGATCATGACCTGAGCCGAAGTCAGACGCTCAACCGACTGAGCCACCCAGGCGCCCCGATAGATTGTGCATTCCTGAAAATTTGCTCATTTCAGGCAAGGTATCCAATTGTCCCCTCATGCATTTCCAACTCTAGTAATTTGAGCCTTGCAATATCTCTGATAAGAAAGCTGTTTTCATCTTTATTTTTGTTTCCTTGTATATGATGTGTCCCTATCTTCTGGCTTCTTTTAAGACTTTTTTTCTTTGTCACTTATAGCAAGCAGTGCGATTATATAGATATTATTATAGATTATATAGAATATGTATATATAATTGCATTGCTTGCTACAATATATATATTATGTATTTTTTAATGTGTACATATTTATTTTTGAGAGAGAGCGCCTGTGAAAGTGCAAGTCGGGGAGGGGCAGAGAGCGAGGAGACAGAGAATCCCAAGCAGGCTCCGAGCTGACAGCACAGAACCCAACAGGGGGCTTGAACCCACAAACTGTGAGATCATGACCTTAGCTAAAATCAAGAGAAGGATGCTCAGCTGACTAAACCATCCAAGCAAGCACCCTGCCAGCAATGTGACTGTAATGTATCTTTGTAGTTTCTTCCCACCAGCAATGTGATTATAATGTACCTTTGTAGTTTCTTTGGGTTTCTTGTGCTTAATGTCCATTGAACCTCTCGGGTCTGTGAGTTTACAGTTTTCACTGAATTTGGAGAGTGAAAAAAAAATTTTTTTTTCTAATATTTTTGTCCTTTCACCCTTGAATTCTGCTTTGAGCACTTTAAGGTTTCTTGAAGTTGTCCTACAGCTTAGATGATCTATTTTTTTATTCGTCTTTTTTCTCTCTCATTGGGATAGTTTCTTTTGTTATGTCTTCAAATGTACTGCTTTACCTTACTGTTTACTCTGCTATTAATCCCATCCTGTATTTTTTTTTTTGTTTTTCATCTAACCCATTGTGATTTTCATCTCTAGAAGTTCATTCTGGGTCTTTTTACATTTTCCACGCATCTACTTAGCAGGTTCCGTCTTTTCTGTAACTTCCTGAGTTACACATGGAGTATAGTTATAACAACATTTATGTTTTTTCTACTAATTCTATTATCTGTGTCAGCTCTGGGGCAGCTTCAACGGATTGATTTCTTTCCCTCATTACAGGATGTGCTTTCCTGCTTCTTTGCATGACTGATAATTTTTTATTGAATGCTAAACATCATGACTTTTACCTCGGTTGCTAAATATTATTGTATTCCCTCTAAACACTCTTGAGGTCTGTTCAGGAGCATAGCTCTGTTACTCGGAATAAGCTTGATCCCTGTGAATCTTGGTTTTAAGCTGTATTAGCACTTAGTTTATGGTTTATATTCCACACTCTACGGAAAACCTAGAATACAATGCCTATTTATCCTTAAGTACATTTACAAAATCCCTTTTGCCGGGTCACGTAACATAGCCACAGCTTTCTGGGATTAGGGCATGAAGACCTTTGAGGGGTTGTCATTACGCCTTACACAATTCACCTTCCCCCAGACTCGTGTCTGTTCCACACACGAAGCCTACAGGACCCAGGAGCCTTCCCGGGCTGGTGCATCACCGGAGGTCTCACAAAGATAGGAAACACCAGACAGGCGCTGCCTTCCCCCAGCCTCCCAGCCTCCAGATCATCCTGACCTCTGCTCCAGCATGACGCCTCTCTTGCTGCTCTTACAACTGCCGGGAATGCCACGCTGCCAGAACCAGAAATGGAAGGTTCTCCCTTCCTTCTGTGCTCCGATCGTCTCCCAGGCCTCTCTCCTATTGGCAGTGCGAAATAGTTTACCGTCACCTGTCACCTCGCCTGGCAGCCCTACAGGGGGCTGGTGCCTCTGGCTGCACTCACCTCTCCTGCTTCCGACCAGCGGAAGCGATGCGCAAAGAGCAGCAGGTGAAGTGTGAACAGGGAACCAGATGCGGTCGTCAGTGGGCGCACCCCCCAGCCCCCGAAGCGTTGCTAAAATCTGGATGGCAGTGGGTGAGGCCTCAGGGCAGCGTGGCATCTGAAGAGGGTGCCGTTAGGCTGGCTCTGCAAGGGTTGGGGAAGCTGCAAGCTGGCTTCTGCTGCTGCCGTAGGAAGGCCCTGCGGCCCTCCGGGTGGAGAGATGCTGCAGGGGGGCGCGCACAGGGGCAGCGAGTGCGCAGGACGCAGGCAGGCGGCAGGGAGTCCCGTCTCCCCCCACCCACGGGCCCTGCAGTCTCCGTGGAGACCCCCTACTGGCACGGCCCAACTGGGAGCAGCTGGCAAAGCAGAAATGGGTTTTGCAAAGAGCCAGCCTCAGCATCGGCGAGTGAGCGCCCGAGAGAGAAGCGCCTTGCAACAAACATGCCCCGCACGCGGGTCGGGCTGCAAACGCAGAGGCGGTGCGCAACCTCTGAATGCAGTGATCGTGCGGACGCCGGCCTGGGGATGCCGGTCCCCGAGTGATCCTATTACCCACTCTTCCAGGGAACAGAGAGCCAGGGCGTGCAGGCAGAGCAGAGTGGCTCCGCGGGGGGAGAGAGCACAGAAGTCCTCTGAGCCAGCGCGCTGCCCCGTGAGGAGCGCCAAAACCTACCCTCCTTTCCCAGCGGCCCAGGGCCCCGGGCTTGGTGACGGTTGCGGAGCACGGTGGCTCCCCAAGGACCTTTCCAACTCCGAGTAAAGATGCAACTTGGGTCGTGAAGGTGGGCCATCTGGAGAGAACATGACCAAAGGGGTCTTTGGTGAGAAACACAAACATCGACTTGTAATTCCCCATCACGGGTGGCTATGTGCACGGGGCTGTTCATCCCAAGGATGAGAGTCTTCCAGAGAGAATTTCCTACACCACACCTATTCAGGTGAACAGTCCATCACCTCAGGCCTCAGGCATTTTTTTCTAGGCCCGAAGAGTCTCCTCTGAATGGATTCTTGTCGTCTTTCCACAAACAGCAGAAGGTACCTACAGAACTGGGGCGCCTGGGTGGCTCAGTCAGTTGGGGGGTCCGACTTGGGCTCAGGTCATGATCTCACAGCTGTGGGTTCAAGCCCCACGTCGGGCTCTGCACTGACAGCTCAGGGCCTGGAGCCCGCTTCGGATTCTGTGTCTCTGTCTCTATCTCTCTGCCCCTTCCCCGTTCGTGCTCTGTCTCTCTCTCTCTCTCTCTCTCTCTCTCTCTCTCTCTCAAAAACAAACAAAAATATTACGAGAAAAAAAAAAAAGTATTCACAGAATTGAATAACACCAGAACCCTAATGTTAAACTACGGACATTAGTTAATAATAATGTATCAACTCGGCTTCATCAGTCGTAACAAATGTACCACAACAATGCAAGATGTTAATAATAAGGAAAGTCAGGGGTAGAAGAGATATATGGGGACTCTCTGTACTTTCTGTTCAGTGTTTCTGTAAACATAAAATTGCTCGAAAAATAAAGTTTATTAAAACACTCAGCCTGTAAAAAGAACACTTCAATCGGGGCGATTCCGAAGAACACTTGGGGGGAGGGGAAGGGGGGGGGATTTTGAAAAAATAGCTTTCTTGGGAAGATTTAGGGCCAATTTCCAAGAAACGGAGTCAAGGGAACTTGATTAATTAATAATTTTTTCTCCTCTTTATAAAAGCTCCACTTGCCTCAGTCGGTGAAGCGTCTGACTCTTTTTTTCTAATTTTTTTTAACGTTTATTTATTATTGAGAGACAGAGAGAGACAGAGCATGAGCAGGGGAGGAGCAGAGAGAGGGAGACACAGACTTGGAAGCAGGCTCCAGGCTCCGAGCTGTCGGCACAGAGCCCGACGCGGGGCTCAAACCCACAAACTGCAAGATCGTGACCTGAGCCAAAGTCAGATGCTTAACCCACTGAGCCACCCAGGCGCCCCAAGCGTCCGATTCTTGATTTCCAGCGCTCAGAAGAACCTTATTAGGTCAGGTTAGCCAGAATCCTTCCTTATCCTGATGGGACCTCTTCGTTTTCCATGCACTGACCTCCCCACCCTGCTCCCTGCTGTAAGTTCCCACTTTTCTCTGCTATATTCAGACTTGAGCCCCGAGGTTCTCCCCAACTTCAAGCTCCTATCACACCGGGCCTGCAGAAAATCTGCCTTATTGCCTTTGCCAAGTGCCACAAATAACTTTCCACGGACATCATGTCCTGCCCCCGCCCCTCCCACCCACATCAAGCCCCGCCTGGAGTGGGGGGCACCCGATCATCTGCTGCCCAGCCCTCCCCCGCAGCCGCGGCTCCTAAGTCCACAGCATGTATTTTCCAGACTAAAACTTTTCCTCAAACAAACCAAACCACAGGCACACATCGCCCAACGTATTTTTATCACCAAGGCGCTGAAAGAAATATCTGGAGATTCACTGAGGCACATATATGAAATGGAACAATGCACATAATCCCCATGTACGAAAGCACTTAGAAGGAAGCTGAAGGACATTATGTGCCTATTAAATAATGGAAAATGAAATGTGCACTTTAAAAATAAGCCTTTCACCAAGATAAATGAGATCACTTTCTTGGAAAGAGCTCGGCCAGGAGTGGAAAAAATCCCACCCTCCTTCACAAATGTGAGGATGTCCAAAGGCCAGAGGCCAAGGCTTCTTGTGTTCATTCACGGCGGGTGTGGGGTTGGTGCTGCTTGTCATTCTCAAGGAGGAGAAACGACAAGCCTGGGGAATTCTGTTTCTCGGTGTCTCTCTCTGTGCCCTTTACACCTTAACTCTCTGGGCACTGCCCGCAGTCTCGCTGACCAGATAGCCCAGACAAAACCCAGTCGGTACCTCATTCCCTCACCCTATAAATCCAGATACCGTAATGTTGTCTTTGGAAGCGGGTCGAAAATGTACCCATAAGAGATTACTTATTAGCGTTTCCACAACCTTCCAGAGTAGATGTGGCTTGCCGGTCCAAGCCCGACGGAAGAGAGAAAATGGGAGCAGTCATCAACAGGGAGGAGGAAACAAAGATGGCGGGCGAGTGAACATGGAAAGGGCAGGGAAATGGCATAGCTAACCAAGATGGGTAAATCGGGCCGGGGAGCCTGTTTCCATTTGGGATTTGAGGTAATTATGGAGTACCAATATGAAACCAGCCTGACAGGAAGTGGGAATGAGGGAGTGGATCCTTAGTGGGAAAATTCCCACTAAGAGTTGGTCATTCAAATCTGGAAGATACCAATTTAGATAAGCCATTGACAAGTCAAGCTCTCACAAGAAAACGAGCATAAAAAGAGGACATCTGAGAGGCTAGGACCTTAAAGGAGCCTAACGTTAAGACACGGAAGGAAGGAGACACTTTGAAGGGTAGAGAAAGAGAGAGTGAGAAGGAGACCGGCAGAGAAAAATGAGAACTACCCTGTGGCCCAGGGTTTTGTCGTGTGGAGGAGGGAGGGATCTGAACTGAATCCTGGTCTGTTCGAATCTAATGTCTGCTTTTCCCACCGCTGCTTCCAGAACAAAAATGCAACCCCTCGACTCAACTCTCCCCTCTTTTGGGGTCCAGGGTCTTCTAGAAGTGCAGAAAACCTGTGGGTCTTCAGCAAAGGAGTCTGGCTGAAGGTCTCGGGCGAGCAGTAGGAGTGAGCCAGCCGTTAAGGCTCAGAGGAAACGAGGGTGCACCGTTCCCGGTCAAGAGTCACACAACCAGAAGGTGACAAGTCAGGATTCAAGATGGGTCTCTCTGAGGCCGGAGGCCAAGCTCTGTCCACAGTCTTATGCTGCCAGAAGGAGAACCTTTTGAAGAGGAGACGACCACATGTTGCTAACAAGGAAGAGAGGCTTCGAGATGCGGGTGAGTAGTTTGTGGTAAAAGGTGCCCCAGTGGCTTTCAAAAGTCCAGTTACGGGTGGGCAAGGGGGTGTGGAGGAAGGGTGGTTCCAGTCGAGAGACTTGATGATGAGGACGTGACACCAAGTCAGCGGGGGACTCGGAGTGGCGAGGGAAGCCACTTGACTCAAGATGAGAGAGGACATCTGTTTAAAAGCAGAGCATAACGAGCTCTTTGAGACCGAGATTGAGATGGAAGAACAAATTGCATTCAGTCAACCACAGGTGAGGACCTCAGGGGGACGGCCCTGTGCTAAGCGGTGGAGACAAGATGTGAATAAAACGCCATTCCTGCCCCCACGGGAGCTGGAGCCTGAGGGCCAGTGGGCGAGGCAGATGCCTCGATGGACCACGATAACACAGACAGACCGATGCCCTCCCAGCCACGTTGCGAAACGTGCTGTCTGGGGAGGGTGGCTTGCCTTGGCCTATCCTGGGGGGGGGCAGGACTGACCCCAAAAAAAGTAGGGGGGGAAGGATGCAGAGTTACACAAGCAAGATCATAGGGAGACAAAACACATGGAGTTGGACGGTGGGGCGGCCGCCGGTGAGGGCAGAGCTCGGGCCTGACGCAGGGCAAGCGGCCTGCCTGTGAGGGGCCTGAAGCCACTCTCAAGAAGCTTGGATTTGGTCCTGTGGGGATGCGGAGAAGCCAGTCCTCCTGGGTGGGAGGGATGAACTAAGAGACTACTCGGAGGCCAAGCTTTGAACAGTGTCGTCTCCGAAGGTTCCGGAATAAAGCAGCGCTCACTCCTTTTCTCTCACGGCGATGACTCCGGGCCGGGCCCTTCCCCGCTCCCTGCTATTCGGTCCTCACAGGAACGACTTAGAGCGGGCACTAGTGTCACCCCTCACAGGGGAGGAAGGCAGGTCACGAAGGAGTTAGACGGCCGGCCCGCATCACATCGTAAGTGGCAGCAAGGGCGAGGGGAGGAGAGGAGAGCTGAGGCGGGGCAGCGGCCTCCCTTTCCAGAAATGCCAGAGGAAAGGCCTACGGAGGGAGAGAGCTGAAGAGGGGTGGACAGGGGACGGAGGGAGGGACTCTGAGGCGACCCGGCCATCACGGGAAGGGAGGCGAGGCTTCCCTCAGAGGAGGAAAAAGGAGAGGGTCAAGGGGCCCGTGCAGCTCTGTGCAGCAGCCCAGAGGCCAGAGCAAGGGGGCCGTCGGGGGAGGTTTGGGGCACGGGGCTTTAGCAGGAGACCCCACGGCCTAGGAATTGAAAGTGGGGGTGGGATGGGGAGTACATCTCTGGGGGAGGGGCGGAAGAAGCCAGGAAATCCAGCAGAGGGCTGAGGACCTGGCAGATGAAGAGAAGGCAAACGAGAAGGTTCCACGCGGAGCTGAGCGGGTGTGGGTGACGGGGGGAAGAGGCCCCGTATAAGGAGGATGCGACCAGAGTCAGCACCTGAACCAGGGGGCGGGGATGCGGCCCTGGCCCGCCGTCAGCTCTGTCCAGGTCACAGGAGAGAGCGTCCTGGCGAACTCCAAGGCAAAGGTCAGGGATGATGACTCCCCGGGGTCAGGTGACCCCAGGCGTCAGGACCCTAGGGATTTGTCCCTTCAAGATCTTTCTTTGATCTTTGATCTTCAAGATCTTTCTTTTTTTTTTTCAACGTTTATTTATTTTTGGGACAGAGAGAGACAGAGCATGAACGGGGGAGGGGCAGAGAGAGAGGGAGACACAGAATCGGAAACAGGCTCCAGGCTCTGAGCCATCAGCCCAGAGCCTGACGCGGGGCTCGAACTCACGGACCGCGAGATCGTGACCTGGCTGAAGTCGGACGCTTAACCGACTGCGCCACCCAGGCGCCCCTTCAAGATCTTTCTTTACGAGATCTTTCACCGTGTGGGAGACGAGAAAATCCACCCAAGATTTGATGACATCCATGTGGTGAGGAAGAATCCGTCCTACTTCTCCTCTGATGCCTGGCTCCCGCCCTGCCCCAGGCCCGGGCCTGGCTGGTGGAAAGGCCAGTGTCAATGACGCGGGGGTAGTTTATGGCACAGGACTCAGGATCTTGGGCTCTTCTGGAAAAGGCTTTCTTGCTCATCTTGTCCAGGGAAAATATGGCCTCTGTCCTCGGGGACAGCTAGGTTCCGGCTGGTGAGGCCGCCCGGCATCTGGCAGGGTATTAACCGTGAGGCCTTTGGGTGGAAAAATAAAACTCCCGACCTCTCCTGCCAGAAGGATATTCAAACTGGCAGGCCTGTTTTCAATGGGGGGTTAAGACTTGTCCGAGGAAAAACAAAACGTACAAAAAAAGAGCCTTCAAGAGTGTGAATCCTGAAGCAGCAGCTCCAGGGACCGAGGGACGGCTGGGCTGGCAGTCGTGGGGACTGCAGGCTGGTTTGGCCTGGATTTCCAGAAACAGCAAGTGGGGGGTGCTTTTCTCCCCAGAAGACTGAGGAACCCATAGGTGGGATCATTTGCCTCTGGAGGTTCAAATATTCCTCTTTGTTTGCTGCCACCGGCGGCCGGCCGGCCCCAGAACTGAGGCCTGGCCAGGGTCTTGGCCACGACGGGTGGGAGGCGTGAGACAAGAGAGGCCACCAGAGACTGGTTGTTCGTTTCATCCAGTTTGTGAGGCTGAGTCTCCCAGGCCCCGGGCTATCTCTGCTTATGAACCTCCGCCCTGTCCTGAGGACAGCAGGGAAAAAGACGGTTTTGTGGAGAAAACTGACAAAACCCTATCTGTGCATCCAGACGCTCGGGTGGCCTAGGGGGACAGTGAGCTACCACGGGCACCATTTTCTTCTCCACACCGGATCGCACCCTGAAGACGGGATGAGGGAGAGGGGACCTGGGGCCAGCTGCCGCCCAAGGAGACGCCCAGAGCCTGTGGCCAAGGAACAAAAGGAAATGGCTCTAACAGAAGCATCCGTGTCCAACTACTCGGGAAGACCACGGCACTCTGGACGGTGCATTTTCTTCCACGACGTGAGGAAGAAATTCAAGTGCGATCCAACAGACCCTCCCATTCGGTTTCCCCTCAGAGTCACGTCTATCACCTGGGTCCCCTCAAGACTCACCCCCCAAGCCCCCCCCAGAGTTCCACCCCCCGGGGGCCCTTGAGAGCCCTACTTGACAGGGGCCAGGTTCGGACAATACTTCTATTGATGTTAGAAACCTGTGGACAGCACTGAGGGCCTGTAAGTCAGGAATCTAGAATGTATGTGATGGAAAGAAGCCTGGGGATCACACTGTAGAGTGGTTCTTCTATTTCGGAGTCAGGGACCCCTCTGAGAACCTGAAAAAAACACCAT
Source organism: Leopardus geoffroyi (assembly GCF_018350155.1). Classification (NCBI taxonomy): domain Eukaryota; kingdom Metazoa; phylum Chordata; class Mammalia; order Carnivora; family Felidae; genus Leopardus; species Leopardus geoffroyi. Next base: position 17,594,609 of record NC_059334.1, on the reverse strand, counting down.
GGGCCCACAAAAATACGCACATCATTCTCGAGCTCTCAGTTTCTCCGGAGCCTCACTATGGACGGCAGGTTAAACCCCTGTCGTCTGTTTTCCTGGAGTTGGAGATAGCAGTTGAGGCACAGCTATTTGCAGAGCAGGACTCAGGATCCAGCCCAGAGCCTTCTCTTCTTTTCCCGCTGCGTCCAGTCCATCTGCCTGATGGATTTCAGGGCCTTCTGAGGCCCAGTGGTCCTTCCTTGGAGGACTGGAAACTTCTCCAGCTCTGTGCTAACCTTGGCTTCATCCACACCTGCCTCGAGAACTCCTGTCGGACCCTGCCACCCCTCCCACGTTTACGGCTTGCACGAATGGTTTGAGGGAGGTCCCAAGCCCCTAGGTAGGCAGCTGGGGTCACTTGGGGCTCAGACGTCAGCAGGCTCGTCCGGGAACAGCGGCCTCTCGCAGGTGAGGCTTCATCTCGCCCGGGGCCGTAAGGGTCCCAAGGAAGCCACGGGGAAATGGTACATCGCCTACGTCAATCGCTCTTCCCTTCCACGGATGATCTCTCCAACGTATCCGAAGGTCTGCTTAGGAGCAGTGACGCGCTTTCTGGCACCAACGTCCCGCTCAAGCTGAGTTCGTTTCTGAGCGCACACTTGGCCCCCAGGGAAGCCCCTCTGCGCACTCCAGGTAACGGAAGGGCAAACTGCACCCCGCTGCTCGTTCTTTCTGTCCTGCCTCGGAGACGGCGCCAGCCCGCCTGCCACCCTTGTGGGGACCGATGGGTGAGCAGGAGGAGGAAGCGGAGAGCTGGAGAAGCCTGCCAGCAGAGAGGCTGACACGACAGATGCCACATGCCGACACAGCCCTGGAGGCCTCAGATTCTGCAAGACCGACGGCGTCCCTGCCCCCAGGGAGCCGTCTGGGGGACACGCCGGTACAGGATGCTTTCAGCTAGTAACGGGGAGGGGACCTGGCTTTGCGCACGACAGGATTATCGAGACCACGGAGGCGCGGAGACTCCTCTCCATGCCGAGGCTTTACTAACGTTGAGTCCCGACAATGCGAGAATGAGTCACTTATCAGAACCGTGTTTCGGGGAAGATGGCAGGTGGCTCAGCCGAGAACGGCAGGCGGCGAGGAAAACGAGGGACACTTCAGACACCTGGCACCGGGAGCGTGTTCAACATCCGTCTGCGGCTTGGGTTTGCATCTGCCACGTAAGATCAATCCCGAGACAGCGAAAACTGTGAGCAGCGATCCAAGCTAGAGAATACGGATGTCACAAAACCGCAGGGGGAGAGCGGCGCAGGGGGTTCGATCTCAGGCTGCGCTCACCACGAGCTCGCTGCTGGCGATAATGCGGGTTAAGTGGCTGCCGTGTGCCCTGCTGGCTTTACGTTTTCACTCCGTCCTCACACACCTGTTATTTGAACCACATGACACGTGAGGGACCTGGGGAGCAGAAAAATTAAGTGACGTGTCCTAATAAGGAGGCACTTAGGAACCCAGATTCGTTGCCGTAGGTCACGGGAGCAATTCATAATTGCGCCCCCGACAGGGAAAATGAGCGAAGGCGTGAGGGGCTGTGGGCGAGTGGTCTGGTTCTAGAAAGCAGGTCTCTTGTGGGTTAGCGCCATCTCCTAAATGGCGCTGCGTGGGCACCGGCTGGTTTGGGAAGCAGGCCCACGAGAAATCACCTTTCTGCTTGCCGCCCAGGTGGCTGCACGTGTGCCTCAGTGCACCCCCAAAGCAGACCCCAAGCTGGAGGGAGGAGAGCCAAGGCCCGGTCCCCAGGATCGACGCTGGGCCCCCGCCCCCAGCTCTGGCACCTGCCAGGCATGGAATACGTCTCGAGGAAGAGCTGAGCAGACGGGGGGGGGGAGGGGGGGTCTGGAGGGTGGGAGCCGGCGTGCTGCGGGGGGCTCCAGCATGGCCCGAGGCTGGCATCTGATACCCCCTCTGTAGAGTCAACCCTTGGGAGTCGGGAAAATGGCACAGCAGGGAAGCCGGTCCTGCCTCAGGGAGCCTGGCCAGCAAGGTGGTGTGCAGAAGGCAGAGGAAAGTGCCCACTGGGGGCAGCCTGCAGACAGAGCTGAGTCACGCAAGGACATCATGCCCTCTCTCAAGAGGATCCCTCGGGGATGGGCGTTGCCTCGGACACGGTGGCCAGGAGAGGGACAGGGATACGGCTAGCTGTGTAGAAATCTCTTTTAGGCACCAAGAGGACAGCCACCCCCCTGCGCCCCTTCCCCTCCCACTGCTTCCCTGGGCCCTGAAATCAGGGCTGCTGGGTGCTGAGTGCTTACTACGTGCCAGGCATTACGTTAATAGCTTTCTCGTCCTTCCTCTCAGCGACCCCGTGAGGTCGATCTAGCAACCGTTGTATTAAAGAGGTCACGTAACCCACCAGGTCACGCAGCTGGGAAGGAGTCTCGGTCCGTGTGCCCCTTCCCCACCCAACCCTGAGCACTCAGGGATGTGTTTGAAGCTGCGGGTTAGAGGATGTGGCTGCTCCCTGGATTGCTTACTCTGGAGCAAGCCATCCATCAACACCATCAGAAGCCTCCACCAAGGGCCATCTGGAATGGACGCTCCGGGCCCCGACACTGGCACTCCCATGGGACATGGGGGAAGGCTGAGTGAGGCACCACGGCCCGAGGCCATCTCACCCAGGAGAAGGGCCGCTGACTCCTCTCCCAGACAGAGGGTGTGTCCAACCCACCAGTGTTTCAGAGACAACTCCTTCATGGAGCGCGAATGTCGTGGCCACTTATCCGTGCAGGAGTCACCTCTTGCCACCTCTGTCACAGGCTGCCCTTGGCCAGCTGCTCGGCCTCTGCCTCGCACATGCCTGGGTGGCTCAGTCGGTTAAGCGTCCGACTCTTGATCTGGGCTCAGGTCATGATCTCACAGTTCCCGAGACTGAGTCCCATGTTGGGCTCTGTGCTGACAGCACGTAGCTTGCTTAGGATTTTCTCTCTCTCTCTCTCTCTCTCTCTCTCTCTCTGCCCTTCCCTACTCACACTCTCTCTCTTCTCTCAAAATAAATAAATAAACGTTAAAAAGAAAGAAAGTTGGCCTGGTAAAGATTCAAAACCCTTTGCTTATTTGCCAGCAAAGCTGTTTCATCGAGAAGCTGCTTAACCCAGGGCCAATTGGCCCAATTCTTTGAGGTCAGTTTTGTTTATTTTCCTGACTCGAAATCCCAAAAGGTTGGGATGGGCCAAAGGGCAAATCTGCCCTTTGTAGGGGCCCTCTTCTCTCAAATTAATCTGACAAGTCACTGGAGCATCAGGTTGGGAGGGAGCCGATGTACAACCTTGACATTCATGGTGGACTCCCCGCCGAGGAGAGGAAGGGACGCTGGCCCCGTAGGGACAGGTCTCATGCCCAGCACGGGAACACCATTTCACTTCTCTGGGCTGGGCCTTCTCGTCCTTGTGACACCCCTTCCGCACTGGAGGGTCCTGTACCTTGTCTGGTCTGAGCTTCCCAAGAACCCATGTGTGGCTACGGCAACCCCCATTTTACAGAGAAGGACACAGACGTGGTCCAAGTCACCGGGATCAGAAGCAGGATGAAATCTCAGCTTTCTGTCCACGTGACTCCTGGACATCCAGGACTCATCCACCTCAGCACAGAACTATTGTACAAGTCAGACGGAAGAAGGTACGCGAAGGCACTCCGGAAGGGGAGGAAGCTCTATACTATGCTGCCCAACAGAAATACAATGTGAGCCACAGACGCAAGTTTTTAAAAATCTGCATCCGTTTCGCACACCACCGCCCTCCCCACCTCTAGCAATTACCAATCTGCTCTCTATGTCTGTGCATTCGGTGTTTTTAATTTTAAAATTTTTATTTCTTGTTTTTTTAAGTAGGCCCCACCCCCAGCACGGAGCCCAAGGCAGGGCTTGAACTCACAACCGTGAGATCACGACCTGAGCTGAGATGCTCAACTGACTGAGCCACCCAGGCGCCCCCGTGAGTTCAGTATTTTTGAGATTCCATGTACCTAAAATGATTATATGATCCATAAGATCATATGATATTTGTCTTTTAAATATCTGACTTACCTTACTTAGCATAACTCCTTCCTGTTTCAACCATGGTGTCCCAAACGGTAGGATTTCCTTGTTTTGTATGGCCGAATGATACTCCATTGTAGACGTGCGCCAGGCTTTCTTTATCCATTCAGCTGTGAACGGACAGTTAGGTTGTTTCGGCGTCTTGGTTATTGTAAATACTCCTACCAAGAGGGTACAGATACCTTTTGGAGATAGTGATTTTGTTTTCTTTGGATAAATACTGAGCAATGCAGTTACTGGATCATATGGGAGTTCTTTTCTTAATTTTTCGAAGGACCCCGTTGACATTCCCACCTACAGAGCACGAGGGTTCTTTTTCTCTCCAGATCCTCGCTGACCCCTTCTTATTTCTTGTCTGACTGGTAACAGCCATCCTAACAGGTGCGAGGGAATATCCCACTGTGGTTTTTTGTTTTTTGTTTTTTTAATTTTTTTTTTCAACATTTATTTATTTTTGGGACAGAGAGAGACAGAGCATGAATGGGGGAGGGGCAGAGAGAGAGGGAGACACAGAACTGGAAACAGGCTCCAGGCTCTGAGCCATCAGCCCAGAGCCCGACGCGGGGCTCGAACTCCTGGACCGCGAGATCGTGACCTGGCTGAAGTCGGACGCTTAACCGACTGCGCCACCCAGGCGCCCCTCCCACTGTGGTTTTAACTCGCACTTCCCTGAGAGTGACGTTAAGCACCTTTTCATGCGCCTCTTGGCCTGTGTATCTGCTTTGGGAAGTTTGTAATTTTCCGGTCACTACACTTAAAAATGTACAAAGAGGGGGTGCCGGAGTGGGCTCCGTTGGTTAAGCGTCTGACTTACGATGTCAGCTCAGGTCATAATCTCACAGGTTCATGAGTTCAAGCCCCGCGTCAGGCTCCGCGCTGACAGAGTGGAGCCTCCTTGGGATTCTGTCTCTCCCTCTCTCTCTGCCCCTTCCCTGCTCGCACTCTCTCTCGCTCTCTCAGAATAAATACATAAACTTTAAAAAAAAAAAAACATAAAAAGAAGTGGATGGAAGTGATTTCAAGGTTGTATTTGGTGAACCTTGTATACCCAAAATATTAAAAAAAAATTTTTTTTTCAACGTTTATTTATTTTTGGGACAGAGAGAGACAGAGCATGAACGGGGGAGGGGCAGAGAGAGAGGGAGACACAGAATCAGAAACAGGCTCCAGGCTCTGAGCCATCAGCCCAGAGCCTGACGCGGGGCTCGAATTCACGGACTGCGAGATCGTGACCTGGCTGAAGTCGGACGCTTAACCGACTGCGCCACCCAGGCGCCCCATGTATACCCAAAATATTATGTCAACATGTCACCAATACAACTAGATTATCGATGAAATATTTTACCTTCTTTTTTTTTGTACGAAGCCCTCCCAATCCAGTATGGACCCTGTCCTCCTGGCACATCTCAAGTAATACTGGCCCCTGTCGAGTGCTGAGAAGCCACCTATGGCCAGTGGCTAATCTAAGGGACAGCTCAGCTCTGTCCCTTTTGTAAGGCCACGTAATCTGGGGCAGAGCCGTGCACTTACACAAGGCCAGCTCAGAGAACTTGGAGAATGTGAGAAGCCAAAGCAACCTGAGCGCTTACACTGCCCAGCAGTCTCCAACCTTGATTTTTTTTTTCCGCCGGAACCTTTTTCCACAACAAAGATCTGGACGCAAAGCTCCAATGTAGCAAAGAGATCAAATCAGGGCTCCCTAGTTGCAGAGGTCAGACTGATCAGCCAGCCTCTTCAAGGTGTCCCCTGAGGCACCCCTTGGAATTGTAAGAATTTAAAAATCACAGGGGCGCCTGGGTGGCGCAGTCGGTTAAGCGTCCGACTTCAGCCAGGTCACGATCTCGCGGTCCGTGAGTTCGAGCCCCGCGTCAGGCTCTGGGCTGATGGCTCAGAGCCTGGAGCCTGTTTCCGATTCTGTGTCTCCCTCTCTCTCTGCCCCTCCTCCGTTCATGCTCTGTCTCTCTCTGTCCCAAAAATAAATAAACGTTGAAAAAAAAAAATTAAAAAAAAAAAAATTTAAAAATCACAGATTGCAAACCACTGGTGGAGGCCAGCCCCCCACCCCACCCCGGACGTGGCCATGACTCTGTGCACCTCTCCGACCTCCCCTGCAACACCTCAAGAGCCAGGTGGGGCGTGCTGACGCCCGCCAAGGGCCTGGGTTTGCAAACCTGTGCTTACAAAGCTTCGTTCACACACCGGGTGCCTGAATGGCTCAGTCGGTTGAGCATCTGACTTCGGCTCAGGTCATGATGTCACGGTTCTTGAGTTCGAGCTCCACATTGGGCTCACTGCTGTCAGCAAAGAGCCTGCTTCGGATCCTCTGTCCCTCTCTCTCTCACTCTCTCTCTGTCCCTCTCCCGCTTGCAGTCTCTCGAAAATAAATAAACGTTAAAAACAACAACAACAAAGCCTCACTACGCAATGATTTGGACTCATTTTGCAGAGAAGGAAGCAGAGGGGCAGGGAGGAAAAGTTACTTCTTCCAGATCATGCACACATCCACCTGTCTGCCTCAGGGGCCCCTGGGCTTCCACCAGCCAACCACGTGAGCCCCAGCAATCACGGTTAGGAGTCTAAATGTGGGCCAGGCCCCGGCACCCGTCAGGATATTCAGATTTCGGAAGTCTGAAGATACACAAGTTTCTAACGTGCATCCTAGGCTGTGTAATGCGGGCTTTGAAATAAATACATGTGCTCTGTAACATCTAAAGCACTATCCAATTTAAAAATGTTATTTTGGGGGCGCCTGGGTGGCTCAGTCGGTTGAGCGTCCGACTTGGGCTCAGGTCATGATCTCACAGCTCGTCAGTTCGAGCCCCGCGTCGGGCTCTGGGCTGACAGCTCGGAGTCTGGAGCCTGCTTCGGATTCCGTGTCTCCCTCTCTCCCTGCCCCTAACCCACTCACATTCTGCCTCTGTCTCTCTCAAAAATAAATAAACATTTAAAAAGTTTTTTTAAATGTTATTTTTAAATGTCTCATGGGTAGGTATATTTGGCGAGGGGCGTATTTAAACGCACCTCCGGGCCCGAAACCATGATATCAGGGAGTGTGGCTTCATCTAACACTGACTGGGTGACTATTCTGTGCCAGAAAGTTCAAAAATGTGATAACATGCTCACACTAATTTGCAGAGAAGGGTAACGAAGCTCACAGAGGGGAGATGATTGGACAAAGTTCTGGAAGCTAGGACGAGAGCAGGTCCAGGCCGGCCACTCCCGCTGCTGATTTGGTGGCATATTCTGGTGAGCGTCCTCCTGAGCTGGGCCACTCGGCCCTGAGAGGAGGTGGTGTTTTCTCCTCCCAGAGGTGTTCTGTGGATACGGGTCCCCTCTCCCCGTGACAGGCACGGCCACAGTGCGCCTCCATTGTGGGCACTCAGCAGAAGCCACCGAGGACCCCATGGAGGACCAGGGAACGACAGCTTTTATTTAAGAGGAAAAACAAAAAGATCAACACTCGACAAGCAAGTTGGGTGTGAAAGTGACCAGGTTAATTTTTCGCTTTGTAATAAATAAGCAGGAGAAAAGAAGGACCAGTGTGATGCTCAGGAAAATGAGTTCTTTGTAGCTTTTGTGCTCTGCGAGGAGAAAGGACGTGCACGTTTTATGAATCGCAGCTCAGTGAATTTGATGTTTATAAAAGAAGAAGCACAAAGACGTTTCGGAGTCAACTGATTTCTGTTTTAGGAAAGGGTTACATCATTGAGTTCAAAGGGCAGTATGGCCTTTGCCGAATGGTCACGCAAGTGATGGAAGTCAGATGGACGGGGGCTTGAATCCCCGTTTGGTCACTTACTAAGCTGTGGTTAAGAAGTCCCTTAACCAAGGGGCGCCTGGGTAGCTCAGTCAGTTAAGCGTCTGACTTCGGCTCAGGTCATGATCTCGCCGTCTGCGAGTTCGAGCCCCGCGTCAGGCTCTGTGCTGATAGCTCGGAGACTGGAGCCTGCTTCAGATTCTGTGTCTCCCTCTCTCTCTGCCCCTTCCCCTGGCCACTCTCTCTCTCTCTCAAAAATAAATAACAAAACATTAAAAAAAAAGAGAGAGAGAGAAGAAGTTCCTTAACCAATCTGAACCTCAGTTTCATGATCTGTACAATGGGATTAATAAAAATACCAACCTCACGGGTAGTATTAAAAGATTAAAGTATATAGTATAAAGTATTAAAGTATATAAGGATTAAATGACACATAATAAAATGTCAGTTGCACTTGTTAGATGTTTAATAAATGATAGCTCTTATTAGAGTAATTCAGGAGTATCAGAGAGCTCTCGCCGTCTCAGCCACAAATGATGAGCCACACATACCACTCTATAGTCACGGGGAACATGCCAACTTGGTTCCTGAGGCAGTTCCACCAAGAGGTGACAGGTCAAAAGTAGCACAGAGGGGCGCCTGGGCAGCTCAGTTGGTTAAACGTCTAACTCGATACCAGCTCGGGTCACGATCTCATGGTTCATGAGATCAAGTCCCGCATCGGGCTCTGTGCTGAGCTTGGCGCCTGCTTGGGATTCTCCCTCCCTCGCTCTCTCTGCCCCTCCCCTGCTCGCACTCTCTCTCTCTCTCTCAAAATAAATACATAAACATCTTTTTAAAGTAGCATAAAAAGTGAAGTCCTGTTTCTTCTGTGGAGCCTCCCTGCCACCCTCCACCCCTGTTCTCTGTTCTGTGACTTTTCTCTAGATCTCAAGCGTTGACAGGTGCAGGTTAGTAGCTGACAGTGACTTACAGCCACACAGAGGGTAACAGTAGACTCCTTTCCACTGGCAGCTCAGTCAGTCTAGCTGACTTCCCAGGAGCAGGGATAGCACGTCAAGGCGTCTCTGTGTTCCGCCAAGGTTCCGGCACTAGGGGAGTGTGCACCCGCTGGTCGTCTAACCCCCTTAGCACAGAGTCACCAGCCCCCAGCAACTCTGTCAGGGGCCTTCCTCATCATCCCAGGCTCCTTCTCTGCCTACAGCCCAGGTGGGCGCCGTCTGTCGTCTCAGTAATGGACAGAGACGAAGGCAAGTGCCTTGTACATGGCCACGGCCCTCCAGAGGTGGGGCGGGCTGTGCATCTATCCGTGTAGCATCACTAAATGAACCATAGTACAAATAATCACTGAGCGCTTCTGTTGCACAAGGCATTTATCTGGTTAGACAAGGTTGCTTCAGCTTTTTGCTACGTATGTGTGTATGTATTCCGCCCTTTTCAAAACATAACCTCCTTGTCGGCTTTGGGTGAGGTGGAGTCGTGGGAAAAGCAGATGAGTTACCTGGCTGTCCGTCCAGCCACACTGACGTTCAGCAGCTTACAGCAGCAGGCATTTACTTGCTCGTGACTCCGTGGGTTGGTGTTTGGGCAGGGGTCAGCTGGATCGGTTCCTCTCAGTTCCTCGGTTGGTGTTACCAACAGCATGTTTACGTCCTCCCCAACCAAGTTCATATGTTGAGGCCCTAACTCCCAATAGGGTGGCGTTGACAGGCAGGGCCTTTGGCAGGAACTGGGTCATGAAAGATGAGCCCCCGTGATGGATTAGTGTCCTCATAAGAAGAGGAAGAGACCCAGCCCTCTCTCCTCCCCGGGAGGACACGGTGAGAAGACCGCCTTCACCATGCTGGGACCCGGATCGTGGCTCTCCAGTCTCTGGGACTTCAAGCAATAAAAGTTCATGGTTCATGCCACCCGGCCAACCGTAATGCGTTAGAACAGTCTGAGCCAAGACAGTTAGCCAGCAGGAGACCGGCCGGTCCCGATGTCCTTGCTCACTCGTAAGGCAGTTGGCTTGGTCTACTGACTGAGTTGGCTCTCTTCCAAAGCCACCCATCCACCACAAGTCCACTCTGTGTACAGGGGTGGAAACTCTTCAAGAGAGCAAGAGCGTTGGCAGCCCACTTTCTGGAGGCTGAGGCTCAGAAGTCACACGACATAATTTCCACCATATTCCTTTAGCCACAGCGAGTCTGGGGGTCAGCCCGGATCCCAAGGGAAGGGAAATGGACTCCGTCTCTTGCTGGGAGGGAGACCTGACAGGTCCCTCCAGACCTGTCAGGAGGGAAACCTGACAACCAGCCTTGGCTAAGAGCCTACTGCTGATGAAATGGTTCTATTTCCTGTCTGGCCTTGACTCTGGGGGATCGGGTCAGCTTGAATCTAGACATTATCTCCTCCCAATCAAAACTGAGGGTCTCATCTGTGTTTGTGGAGGATGATAATAGGTCCCATCGCTCTGGAGTAGTGACCCATTCTGTCAAGTTGCCGCCCAAATGTCCCTTAAATCCGTTTTTCTCCATCTCCACCACTGCCCATCTGGGCCACATGTTATCATTACTTCTTGCCTAAACTACTGATTGCAACGGTTTTCCAACTACTCACCTGGTTTAAATGTCCCTTCCTCAGGAACATTCTGGCGATCTTACCAGGTAATTAAAACCATGTCCTGTGGTTGGCAGACTAATGCTACCCCCAACATATTCCGTCCCAGTCCCTGGAATCTGTGACTGTTTCATAGCAAAAGGGAATGAAGCTTGCAGACAGAATTAAGGCTGCTGATCAGCTGACCTTGAGACAGGAAGACGTTTCCTGAATTTTCCAAGCGGGCCTCATGTCATCAAGAAGGTTCTTAGAAGTGGAAGAAGGAAGCAGAAGAGAAGAGTCAAAGGGATTGAAATATACTGCTGGGTTTGAAGATGCAGGAAGGGGGTCATGAGCCAAGGAAGGGGGGAGACTTTAGAAACTGGAAAAGGGAAGGATGGATTCTCCCACAGAGCCTCCAGAATGGAATGAAGCCCTGATGACGCCTTGATTTTAGCTCATGAGATGTGTATTCCACTTTTGGCCTACAAGAGTGTAAGATAATAAATTTAAAGCACCAAGTTTGTGGTGATTTTTTTTTTATATAGCATCAATAGAAAACCAACACATATCCTCAACCAATTCATGGGCCTCACCCCACTGCAGATGCCCACCTTAGAGGTGATCATTGGGAGTGAGAGATGGGGTGAGGTCCCTGGAAGGCACACTTCTTATCAACAATGAATGGCGATTTTCATAGTAATACAGACATTTTTATGCAGCTGTGTTCGAATAGCTCCTTCAAAATCAAAAGGTCTTTCATCAAATTGGCTATGCAAAAAAGCTCCACCAGAGTGTCTGGCTCAATAAACCAGCCTATTCATATTCAATTTAACTGAAAAATAAGGAGGAAGGGTCCTGATAGGCCACCTCGTCCCTCACCATGCCTTCAAGCGGATGCAAATCAGGTCGGTTGGGTTGTTGGGGCCCAGCCCCTGCTTGACGCTCCCAGCTTGAACTACCAAGAGCTTTCTCTCCATTCACATGGTCCACTCAGCTGGGACCAGCCTTCCAGGAGTTGGGAAAAATTCAGCTGCCATTATCATGTGCTAAGATCAGCTTAAAGCTTCCTTTTTTCATGTTCTCTTTCAGGCTTTTAGGGATATTTCTGGGATCAGGATCTGCCTAAGGCCAACCCCATGAAGTTCTAGGGAAGCATGACGACAAGTGGAAGTAAAGAAAATTACCTCCTATGACCTAAGTAAGATAAACATCTATATCCAGCACTGTAGCTCAAGGTGAGTGAACCTACTTACCTGAGGTGATGGGAAAAAAATATTCAAGTGTTAAATTGCAAAGTGTCCGTTAATACTCCGTAAATGGTATCCCTCCAACCCAACACCAGCCCTACCCCACTCCTCTCCGGAGATCTGCTGGAGTGATACGTCCTGACATCTCCTGATGACAGTTGACACAAATAAAGAAGTACAGACCAGAGTGGACCATCCACCATGGGTGGGGAGTGGGTTATGAATCTGGGCACACTGCTATATCCCTTGGCCACGTGGATCAAAAGCTTTCTTCTCTCTTTTGTCTCTCTCCCCAGAATTTACTAACTGGTTGGAAGGCGGCTGGAGTCAAGCCAACTTTTGCCGACACCCTGGGGAAAGACCATGCAGACACTGCATACCCTGAGATTTTTCTGACCCAACCTCCTTTGCGTCTGTCTTTGCACAGGTTAGAACTGCACTGTCACCCAGTGGTTCTCCCAGGCCAGCCCCTTCCCATTTTCCCTCACAGACATTTCTCCCATACATCTCTTACAGGGCTCATCTTATCTTGGAGCCTGCTTTTCAGAGGACCAAAGCTGACAGCCCTAGAATGCCCCATATTCTGGTCTTGTCCGTGTGCTTTTCTGTGGTGCCATGAATCTTGTCTCTCTCCCCTCTGGCTTTTCCTATTGATGGAGGTTAGCTCTAGAGGTTTGTTTAGATTCCGATTTAAATTTGGGGAGCTGAGGGAGCAGGCTCCTTCACAGGTGGTGCTATGTACTTTCTCCTGCATCCTAGAAAGAAGATCCCAGAGTCCTCATGGCAGAGACCCACTGAACTGCCTAGTTCCTAACTCTCCCCAGGGCCAATTTGTTCAGTCTCCCTACATCATGGTGGTGGGTTCTCCCAGCATCCTTCCAGTATGTACAACTACCACTTCCTTCTATGTTTTCTTCCAGACATAGTTTTTGTTTTTCTGTTTCCATTTATAATCCATTTGAAGTTAATGTTTATATATGGTGTGAGGTAAGGGTCAAGACGGTTGTTTTTTTTGTTTGTTTGTTTTTTGTTTTTTCCCAAATGGATATTCTTGCAGCACTTATTGAAAAGTCTGTCCTTTCTGCATTAAATTATTTTGGCATATTTGCCCCCAAAATTCAAGTATATATGTCTGAGGCTATTTTTGGACTTCTCATTGCTTAATTATCCTTATGCTAATTCCACACTATCTTGATGCTATAGATTTACAGTTAAGTCTTGAAATCAGACTGTCCTCTAACTTTGTTCTTCTCAAAATTGTTTTGGCTATTCTAGGTCATTTGAATGTCCATATACATACAGAATTGGCTTGTCAATTTCTACACAAGAACAATCACAACAACAAGAAAAAAACCTGCTAGGATTTCATTTGGATAGCATTGAATCTGTAGATATAGATCAATTTGGAAAGAACTAATATCTTAACAATATTGAATTTTCTGAAGAATTAACATAGTATATTTCATTATTTAGTTAGGTATTTTTAAATTTCAGCAATGTTTTGTAGGTTTTAGTGTATATACCTTGCACATATTTAATTATAATTCTGTGTTTTTTGATAATCTTGTAAATGACATTTAAATTTTTATTTTCCAATTATTGCTAGTATATACAAATACAATTGGTTTTTGTATATTTACCTTCTTTGCTGTGATATTTCTAAATTTGCTTGCATATTTTTTCTGGTAGATTTTCTGTGGATTCCTTAGGCGTCCACATGTATATCCTATGTGTATGGTCATGTCAACAGCAAACAAATAGAACTTTACTTTTTTCAATTTCATGCCATTTATTTATATCTCTTGTCCTACGGAGCTGGCTAGGACTGCCAACAAAATGTTGAATGGAAGTGGTGAGAGTAGATATCCTTGCTTATTCCTAATCTTAGGGGAAAATCATTCAGCCTTTCTCAAATATGTTAGCTGTATGATTTCTATAGGTGCCCTTTATCAGGTTGAGAAAGTTCCTTTTTATTTCTCATCTGCTGAGAACTTTTCTCATGATTGGGTGTTGAATTTTGTCACTTTTCCTGCAGAATCTGAAGCAGGCTCCAGGCCCTGAGCTGTCAGCACAGAGCCCGATGCGGGGTCAAACTCATGAACCGCGAGATCATGACCTGAGCTGAAGTCAGACGCTTCACTGATGTAGCCATCCAGGCACCCCTTGAGTCACTTTTAGTAGGTTGTGTCTTTCAGTGAAGCAGTCCATTCCATTTAACTTATATGATTTGGCATTAGATTGTTTACAATAATCTTTTATTGTCCTTTTAATATTCAAAGGATCTATAGTGATGTCCCTTTTTCATTCCTGATATTACTAGTTTGTGCTTCATTTCATGCGTGTGTAAATGAGGTGTCTCTCTTTTTACAT